>NC_139625.1:70074252-70391752 GCF_964638095.1 Poromitra crassiceps
CCCGAACGCCACACCTTCTTAAACATCACATTTAAGGATTGTCCAGGCCCAATTCCCTCAAATTCAAGGACCCAACGTGGCATAGTTTGAGACACGGCTCAAGGTTAATTAGTTACAAAACTGATAATTTTTTAGAATGATAGTTCTCATGATAAAAATTATTTAGCTCAGACAAGCTCAGACAATTAAAGGCTTAAATGTGTGAACACTTATCAAATGTGCTGTTACACGTTAAGTACAAAAATATACAAAAAGAACTTCCATTTCTATCTGTGCACATGCACAAAATATATCAATTCAAAACACTTTCAATGACCCATGTCTATTTTCAAAAACCTTCAAAGCTGTGATTTCCCCCCTCAAATTTACAAATTTCAAGCATTTCAAGGACCTGTGGGAACCCTGATTAAAGATATCTAAAATGTTCATAATAGTCTGCAAATGCGGCTGTTTTATCAACCAAGGTCTCTTAAGTTAGAGTATGTGTAAAATGTATGAAGAGGTGGGACGGCACATTTTGGAACAAAATCAAAAATGTCAAAGTATATTTTCAGGCCGACACATCTTTGGAGAAGAGATCCACTTCAACGAATCCAATAGAGAAAGGAATCCAATAGAGGACAGATGAATCCTTATTTCATTCTCACATCTATAAATATATCTACCCACAATTAAACACCAGTTGGACTGCTGTAAAAACGTGTGGTATTACACAGACACCAACATGCGTGAAAACGCAGGTTTATTACTGATCAAAGCAGGACAGACATGGTACCCGACCCGTCGGGTCACCCCTCAGAATCTAATCGATGGTCAGCACTCTCGCCCTTCATACAGCATACACAGTGGTACACATGTGAAACAGTCTTACCAGAGAAAGCGTGCAAACCTTAAAGGGCTGGGTGGGGTGGGGGGATTTAAGGAGCAGGAGACTCAGTATAAAACATTACAACTTCTGTATTCTTTATTATTGAGATATTTGTTTGTAAATGCGAACCAATATTGAAGCTTAATTACTTCCACCAAGGAGGTTATGTTTTCGATGCAGTTTGTCTGTTAGCAGGATTAATGAAAAACTACTGGGCCAATGTTCATGAAACTTGGTGGAAGGGTGCAGCATGAGCCAAGGAGGAACCCAATCCATTTTGGAGCGGATCCAATCAGACTCGGCAAACTTGCATATCATAACAGACTGGACCTTGGAGGTCTGCACTCTCCGACTGCCCTTCTAATTTGACAACTTATTGTAATTAACAGGAAGGCAGCTTAGAGAGACGTTTGATCCAATGTGTCCATCGAGTTATGTGATCAGCCCGAAGTGTCTTTGAGCAAGGCACTGAACTCCTGCTCATTCTAATTCAGCCTGGATAAGAGCTTATTATTTAAATTAATAAATGACATGTACCGGGAATTCTTTTGCAATAAACCAAGTATTCCTGCTCATATTACTTCCAGTTACCATCAGGCGAATGTGTGATTTAACAATAAATACAGGGTCATCCACCCACTTTTAAAGTGCCGTACTTTTTGTGATCTGCCCTTGAGAAAAATAATGAGCTAAAATGTTTCGACATAAACAACAATACGAGAAAGATGAGAATGGTTGTATTCTCCGGTAACAATCATTCAATGGCAGATCGGTTATAACAGTAAGAAAAAACCCACCATGGCTGTGTATATAGTCTATGGAAGAGTGGCCTGCTCAAATATTTAAATTAATAGACACTAACAAAAGAAAATGCAAACATAAGATGAACGCAGCTTTGCTTATGCTTTGATATGTACGTGCCAACACATGCTAACAAAAAACACATAAACGTGACAGACAGTGGATTTCACAGTAAGTACAATCTTAAGAGTCACACAAGGCATTTAAGAATACTTCTAGAGTCTATGGCATGTTGAAGGTCTACAGAGAGTGTCAGGATGGGAAGGAGACAGCACGTTCAAACCGCCTCCTCGCTGCTCAGAGCCAGAGGTTTGTTCTTTAGCTCCTTTTCCTCTGAGCGTCTTTGTTAATAGTGTCCGTTTTCTCTTGCGAGGCGTAGTGGAGTGAATCCCTTCTAGCGTTACAGTGGCACATGCTTTCAAATGTCACTCTCTCTCTCTCTCTCCCCCCATAGTGTTTCCCCTCCTGCCGACCGACCCGGGACATTCCACCTGTTACCTCATCCACACAGAGAGAGAGAGAGAGAGAGCGAGAGAGAGACACACACACAGAGAACGAGAGAGAGGCAGCCTCAGGAGGTCCTGTTTAGCATAACGGGCAGAGAATGACACAAACGGTGCCAGGATTAGCCCGTGTTAAAAACAAAAGATGTGCACCCATGGTTCTCTAAGGCGCTTTGGGGAGAAGCGTCCACCAAATTGCACGTTATGCGGATGGAGTCCGATTCCACTGCTTGGCTAACAGCTCATGCCCTTTCAACCTCCCACACTAAGTTCTCCTTTAAGGAGGGCTGGATGTGTAAGTCCACACTATGTCCTCGGTCGTCACGGGTTTGTTCCTCAGTGTGGCTTGTGTCAGGCGGGGGGTGGGGGGTGTGTGGCTTGTGTCAGGGCGGGGGGTGTTACTGCTCAGTGGGGCACACAGTGCGGTCTTTGCAGCAGAAGTAATGCACCACCACTCCATTGGGATACCTGGCGAAAGCACTGAAAGAGAGAGAGCGCAAAATGCCCAGCGGTTAATAAGATGATCTGCTATGATCCAGTGAGTAATAAAACAAGTAGCCTATTTAACCCATTAGAGCTAAGGCGCCCTCTAAAAAAGCCTTCTACTTCTACATTCACTGAAGCCTCTGTAGCAGATAGAAACCTGAAATAAAAACCATTGGAGAGCTGAAACATTTGGCTTTCATTATAAATGAATGAAAATCAATACACTTTTTTTGTGTGTGTGACAAAATGTAACATGTGAATGTGCAGGTCTTAAAGGGATAGACACGCAAATTTTGCATCAGCTCTTAAATGTACATGAGCAAACTAAAATGCCCTTCGAAATGGGATTGCAGATACAGAAAACTACCCTAAAAACTAAACAATTAGAAAATGGTAAATGGACTCGATTTTGCAAGTCCGACCACTCAAAGCGCTTTTACAGTATGTCTGTATTATTCACCCATTCGCGCTCACATTCACACACTGGCGGCATCTGCAGCCATGCAAGGCAGCAACTGCCTGTTGGGAGCAGTTAGTGGCTCAGTGTCTTGCTCAAGGACACTTCGGCACAGAGCCCGGTGGAGCGAGCCACGAACCGGGAACCTTTCCAGATGATAGCTCTACCTCCTGAGCTATTGCCGCCCACAAAAAAACAACATACAAAACAAAGTAAATGGAAGAGGTGCAGCATACCGTATACACTCATCATGTAATTCCCACATTAATGTGATGCTTTGGATGACATTGCCCAAATAGTTGCAAATATATCCCTAAAAACAATAGCCTACAGATGGATAAAATAAAAACCCCAGCTGGTAAACAGCGAGGCACTGAGGCAGTATTACCTGTTTCCTATTTTCTTCTTGCAGACCCTGCAGGTCTTTTCTTCAGTAATGACGCACTTAACTTGCTGGTGGAAGATGCGCTCCTCCTGCACCTGTAAACAGGGGAGACATGCTTGTTGAGCAGAGACAGAGAGCACAGTTAACAGCGTCAAGATCTGTTTCGCCCAAAAAGCTGCCTCTGAGTGCCGACTACGGAGCCTAATGGATTTGAGAGTCTGTCCTTCAACCTGAGGAGCCGGGTTCAAGCTTCCCCTGCTGGCAAGAAAGAATACAGCCAGCTGAGGTGTCCTGGAAGAAATACAGCCAGCTGAGGTGTCCTGGAAGAAATGACTGAACCCCTCCAGCTGCAGGTTGCTGCTTTGTAACTGGAGCGAAGCAAATAAAATGAGTTTTTTCCTGCTGGGAGCAATAAAGGATCACATGACATTATTAAGGCAGGGGCAGAGGATCTGATGCCGAGGAAGAACATGATGGTCAATTTGCCACATGAAAAAGCCTTTCGTTTAGCGTTTCCTCAGGTTTACCCGACCAGCATCAGCAGGTCAGCAGGTAACCACATTCCTTGTTCAGGACCTGCACACCGCTGGGGCGCTGAAGCGGTCTCGTAAAATCATGGCCGACCCCTCCCGACCCAACTCTTTGAAATACTCCCCCTCGGCGAGAGACTGTCTGTCAAGACCAAAACCTCTCGCCACAAGAACAGCTTCTTCCCAACTGCCATCGGCCTCATCAACAAGCCCCGAAAGCCCCCACTACCAAGGACTCTACCAACTCCCCTATTTAACTTGGACAGTAAATTCCTATTGAATGCTTACTGAACACTCCTCCTATTCGTGTATATCGTGTATATATTGTATGTATTGTATATATTGTATGTATTGTATGTATTGTATTGTATGTATTGTATGTATTGGACCGCACTTGCTATTTCGGCTTTTAGATATTTTCCTTTTATCTCTGAATATTAATATGACCGCTACGCTGCATACTTACACTAAGACAAATCTGTTATCTCTGTGGGTGGGGGGGTCCTGCAGGGAGGGGGGATATGTTCTGAGTGAATTTGTATGTATAGGTTTTTTGTAGATGTATGTGGTTTTTGTGTTTTTCTTTGTTATGTTGAAACATTTAAAACAACAACAAAAATTATAAATAAAAAAGAGAGAAAGAAACCAAACTCAAATCAGACTCATGGCCTCCGCGACTTACCCTGAGGAACTCTGCCTGCAGCAGGCTCTTCAGCACCTGGTTGAAGCGCTTCCTCTGGGCCTTCTCCTCCAGGACGCTCTCCAGGAAGACCCGAATCTCTCGGATCTGGGTGTTTGCCGGGAGCAGGTTGATAGCCTGGGAACAAGAGAACCTTGTTAAATATTGTTGACCAGAGATTGCGTTGGTGGTAAACTTTAGAAGACTTAACAACCCTTTCGTTAAAAGAGAGAGAACTTTATTCGTGTAAGACAAGATGGGTTTTAATTCTTCAACTGGAGCGATATGTAGTAGTGTTACTTTTGCTTTTAGGGGAAAAATAGGCTAAACTGTGATGTTATTTTAATCTACCAAATATTATATAATTCAACATTTTCTCTCGAAGTGGTGGTCATTTTCTTGCAGCACCATTGCTCCCCCTCTCTCCCCAATTGTACTTGGCCAATTCCCCCTGTTGCTCCACCCCCTCTGCCGATCTGGGGAGAGTTGTAGACTAGCACATGCTCAATGCTTCCTCAGATACATGTGCAGTCGCAAGCCGCTTCTTTTCACCTGACAGTGAGGTGTTTCACCGGCAGGACGTCACACGTGGAAGGATAACGCTAATCCCCCCAGTTCCCGTCCAACCCAAACAGGTGCCCCGACCGACCAGAGGAGGCGCTAGTGCAGCGACCAGCACTTATACCTCACCAGCTTCCCACCTGCAGACACGGCCAATTGAGTCTGCAGGAGCATCTGGCTAAGCCGGAAGTACCGCTGCCGGGAATTGAACTCAGGTCTCCATGTTGGTAGGCGAGTGCTTTTAGTTTTACCTCTACACTACCCAGATGCCCCATCGCAGCACCATTGCTGAAATAATTCACAGGAAACAATCAAAAGGGAACAAGAAAGTATGACCCCTTTTTATGGGGACTGATGTTTTCACAAGCAATAAATGGGTCAAACTAAAAACATATGTAATATTATTCAGTCATTTCAAAAGTATTAACATTACCTTACATATTCTTTCCGGGGAGCAGTAATTTGTTGCATGTTACAGTACATTACCGTTCAGTGACTGACTACATCTTCTCTAACCTTCAGAAATTACAATAATTCAATTGCTTCCCGTATGTGGTTCTGTGTGAGTGATCGGGGAAACCAAAGAGAGTTGATGGTCCAATGTTCCTGTCATCTTTTGGCTCAATAAAATCAAATTAGTACGAGGAACACTTCCACAACGAGAAATAAACGTTGCCATGTCCTCTTGGGAAGCTTTTCTCCTCTTGGGAAGTCTAGAAGCGTTTAGTCACATTTGGTGGAGGTTGATTAGCCTGGATAAAGCCAGCCTCCAGGTGAGCTCCATGTACTCTTACGCTACAGACAGTCTGTGACATCACGTTGAAGGCTGGGTTCACCCAGGCTACAGGTTGATGAGAGAAAAGAGTCTTCACTAATCTTTTTAATTAGCCTACTCTTTTTCATAACTGTACTGATCGATGATTGTGAACATAATGAAATGTATTTTTGTTCTTTCATAATATTTTTTGTGTATATAATTTTCTAGGTCTGGGAGTTAGGTTCCCAGATGATAGTCTATATATACAGATCCTTTAAAACAAATTTAATATCATGGAAATACCATGGATGACCGTGGGCTTCAGCAGATTGTCAAGCAAAGACGATTCAAAAATTTGGCTGCGATTCAGAGGGAGTGGACTGAGGCTGGAGTCAATCATAACTGAGAAGTAACTGCTGCTGATTTTCTTCACACTATTCTAATTTCTTGAAATACTGTTTCGGGGGTTTTCTGGAGCTATAGGCCAAAATTATGAAACATGAAACAAATAAAGGCTAGAAATATTTCACTTTGTGTGTAATGAATCTATAATCTATGAAAGTTTCACTTTTTGAAAGGAATTATGGAAAAAATGAACTTTTCCGTGATATTCAAATTTTTTGGAAAGGATCTGTATATATGAGGGCCTGCCCCTCATATCCTGTATACCTGACAAAGCCTCCTGTGTGAGGTGAAACAGGAGGAGCATTATATTGTGTGCGGTAACCTCTTTTCTTAAGTTCTCCCTGATACAGCACCGATTGAAAAAGTCTGTTGGAGGATGTGCATTCATTTAATTGGTTTGACGGAAAGAGTGGGGAACCTGAGTGAAAATGTTCTTCCCTCACTCAACAAACTGTCATTATGTGGCTTGGAGCAAGTAACTTAACCATAATTAGTCAAGTGGAGCTTCCCAGTGGTCAACAGCAGAAGACTGGGGTTGCACAGGGCAGCTACCAGTGAAACCACGCAACTGTGAGACAGGGCATCACTGAAAAAAGAGCAAGCGTACTCCCTCAACTTCAAAAGTTAAAAATAAACAAACTCGTTCATGTCAGACACGAGCCCCCCAGCATCCCGAAGTTGTGTCCGCTCCCTCGTCTCTGTATGCGCTCTTGGCAAGCCAGGCTCCGGGAGCTCAGCCAGGGGAAATGAAAGCAAGAGTGCCATTAAAGTCAATGAGAGAGTGCAGTCAGGCAGAGCAGCAGAGCCGGACAAGATGGAGAGCTCCAGTCATAAACCCGCAGTGTTCCCCCTGAGAAACTCTCCATTTGACATGTCTGTGGTCGGACACAGATCGCCGGTGCCTTTCATACGCAATCACATCGCTTTGGATGGCAGATACAGCAAAGTCTGTTACGGTGTCTTCCGCTTGAGCGAGAACATAACAGATAACAGCTAAACCTGATCACAATGGCTGCTAAAATATTTACAGTGTCCTTTCATAGACACTGGCTGTCTTCCTTTGTGATAAGACAGTGAGTGATTGTTTTTTGGCTAACAGTGAGACTGTGTGGCATCATGTGGACTGATCCTCTGCAGTTGGCAGCATTGTAAAACGAGCTCCAAAAGTTTTAAGGCTTACTTCAAGGGATAACGCATTTTTAAGGCTTACTTCAAGGGATAACGTCTTTGTTAGATAGCATTCAGTGGAGTACGTCATGAAAAGGAAAAGGAGAAGAAGGTACGACATGCAAAATAGGTCATGAGCTGTTTCTGAAGAGAACAGCTTTTATTCAATTAACACTTTGCTATTTTGGTTCTGGGGGCAGGTAGTCAAAATGCATGTTGGAGAGGATTTTCAAAGATCAAAGAGACACCTCTCAAGAGAGATCAGTACCCTCGTGGAAGACTTTTTATGGTTTGCTGGATCTAACATTGGGTTTGGGACCCCCAACAGTGCGAACCCCTCTCATCTCGCTCTAAAAACAAACTAATAAATGCTTAAAGAGGTTGTGCTCCATTCACTCTTTGTTTAAATTCTGCACCAAATGCCAACTGACTAATTCTGTGCGAGTGTGTGCCATTTGTAATCATGTTATTTGACCTGGTTTGATTCCATCCAGTACAATACAATCGCTATCAATCTCACTTTTGCAGTGACATTAATAGTTACCAAAATCGAACAAGAGCAAAAGGTCAGTGGGCTGAATTTGCTAATATTTCATTGGCATTGAACCACATGTTTGAAGTCCCAGATGGAGTTTGCCAAATGGAACATTTAATTTAGGTGCAAGAATAAGTATTTCAAAGTACATTTAGCGTACTTTTCTGTGACTGACAACTTAGGACTATATGTGTCATATAGCGTTTTTTCTTCTTCTGATAGCAGCGCCCTTTCCTCATTAAAAACTAATGGGAAGAGGCCGCAAGGCACACACAAGGCGGCTCCTGGAAAGCGCTGCTGCCGGCGTTTTTGCTCTCGGAGCGGAACGCTTTCAAAAGTTAAGAAGTGTTCAACTTCAGCTGCTCAGCTAACATTGATCTGCTTTTCTCCTCACAAAGAACTCCAGGCAGCACTTTTTTCACATAAAAAATCCTGCAGAAAAACACTATATGGACATGGACACACGCCCTTACTCGACACTGTCTAAATCGTCCCAATGTCGTACACTAATAATGCCCAGCCATGTAGAAAGGAGATAAAAATGAACTGTCAGAAGTATTTGTAAATACTATTGGACATGTGTCTGGCATGGAGTGCTGTGCGCCCGTTGGGAGTGTAAGCTGTTCACCTTGGTGGTGTTGAGCTTGCTGTGGTGAAGCCCCAGCACCTGCAGCGCTGCCTGCAGGTTGGCCTGAGGCTCAGACAGCTCCATCTTGATGGGCCCCAGGCAGTGCACGTCCGGAGGAGACAGGTACATCCGCAGCAGAGACAGGTACACCTGCACAGCACAAACACCTTCACAGTTCTTCACAGATGATCGGCAGGAATTTGTGGTGCAGAAGATAGAACAACTCACAAGTCAATTTCACAGTGCAAGATGCAATGTGATGTACTGTAAAGCAATGATGGAGAGTAGACTGTACATAAACAGTCATTATTCAGTGTCCTAAGGAGATTTTGTGTTTGTTGGCCAATATTTCAAGAACTGGGAATTAATTGTTGATTTTCCCTTTTATCCTGATGGCAATTTAGTAATTTTCAATGCTTTATTAATCGGTCTGGCTTGGTCACAGGGTCAGGCAACATTTGATACATGTGAGGGATAATGTAAGCTGTCAATTATGGTCAAATGAAGAGGGAAAAAGTAGACATGTGAGGTTTTTGCAGGGCACTGGCAAAATGTCCATCATGAGGTCCCGGTGCCATTAATAATCCATTCTATTTGTATAGCAGTTACATGCACAGCGAAGGCACTAACAGAATGCAACGAAGCATAACAAATGACAAAAGACGTCCAAATCAACAACACAACAGAAGCGTAACAAAACAAGAGGACCGGACATGGAGTAAAATTAAACATATGAACACATTAAAGTGAACTAAACGTCAAATTGATATAACATTACAAATGTACCTACATCTTTATTTCCTTCAGTCAGTTGGTCATAATGCCGGTGGCAGTACCTGCAGACAGAGAAAAACTTCAACACAAAGTTCTCCTTGTTTCCAACATGGTGACTAATTGATTCGAAATATTTGACCACCAAGCACACACAGCACTGCAACTATCAGGATGGCAATAAAGTCACATGATGTCATTTCAGTTAATTTAAGTTGTGGCTCGTAGGCAGGAAAAAGCTGGTAGATAATTCTGTATGCAGGACAGGAAACAAACTTTTTCTTATCCACTGGCCACAGCAGCCAATGTATTCCAAAATTCCCCGGCTACGTCCACTGTTTTACCAGTCAAGGCGCTTTAGAAAAGAACGTCTGAAAAACAGACAAACTTACCCGCCAGACCAATATTTGGCCAGTGGTTTGGTGTTAATTCCCAACCCAGTACAGTATGTCTGAGTGTGTCATTTTTGTAGGGTAGGGGTACTCACTCTTCTGCCATGCGGGTGTCTTTCAGGATGTGCACATAGATGAAGAGCGCCTGCTCGTGTTTACCCATGCGGCCCAGGAGCAGTGCCCTCTCCTCCAGGAGGCCTGCGAGATGGAAAACCAGGTCAAACTCACAGCAGACACAAGTCTGTGTGCTTATGATCAAAGTTAAGCCAAAGTTGTTTGAAAGTTCTTTCCTGAAGTCAAAATCAGTGGATTTCTCCAGTTTTCTGTGATGCATGAAAAGCTAAACATGATTTCTCTCATTAACCCAAGGCATAAACACAACATGCATCAATTTGAATTTTCTTTTGTTAGATCTGATTCTTTGAAAGGATCTTCGAGCGAAACATCAAAGAACTACCACATCATTCAGTTATATTTGTGTTACAAATAGAAGGCATGCACTACTCGTCCCGTCTTCAGATTGGTGGGTATCATTAAAGTGTGCACCCAGTGCCTACCATCGAAGGGGAAGTCACTGATGAGTCTTGCCTACCATTGAAGGGGAAGTCACTGATGAGTCTTGCCTACCATCGAAGGGGAAGTCACTGATGAGTCTTGCCTACAATCGAAGGGGAAGTCACTGTCATGAGTCTTGCCTACCATCGAAGGGGAAGTCACTGTCATGAGTCTTGCCTACCATCGAAGGGGAAGTCACTGATGAGTCTTGCATACCATTGAAGGGGAAGTCACTGATGAGTCTTGCATACCATCGAAGGGGAAGTCACTGTCATGAGTCTTGCCTACCATCGAAGGGGAAGTCACTGTCATGAGTCTTGCCTACCATTGAAGGGGAAGTCACTGTCATGAGTCTTGCCTACCATTGAAGGGGAAGTCACTGTCATGAGTCTTGCCTACAATCGAAGGGGAAGTCACTGTCATGAGTCTTGCCTACCATTGAAGGGGAAGTCACTGTCATGAGTCTTGCCTACCATCGAAGGGGAAGTCACTGATGAGTCTTGCCTACAATCGAAGGGGAAGTCACTGTCATGAGTCTTGCCTACAATCGAAGGGGAAGTCACTGATGAGTCTTGCCTACAATCGAAGGGGAAGTCACTGATGAGTCTTGCCTACAATCGAAGGGGAAGTCACTGTCATGAGTCTTGCCTACAATCGAAGGGGAAGTCACTGATGAGTCTTGCCTACAATCGAAGGGGAAGTCACTGATGAGTCTTGCCTACAATCGAAGGGGAAGTCACTGTAATGAGTCTTGCCTACAATCGAAGGGGAAGTCACTGTCATGAGTCTTGCCTACAATCGAAGGGGAAGTCACTGTCATGAGTCTTGCCTACCATAGAAGGGGAAGTCACTGTCATGAGTCTTGCCTACCATCGAAGGGGAAGTCACTGATGAGTCTTGCCTACAATCGAAGGGGAAGTCACTGATGAGTCTTGCCTACAATCGAAGGGGAAGTCACTGATGAGTCTTGCCTACCATCGAAGGGGAAGTCACTGATGAGTCTTGCCTACAATCGAAGGGGAAGTCACTGTCATGAGTCTTGCCTACCATTGAAGGGGAAGTCACTGTCATGAGTCTTGCCTACAATCGAAGGGGAAGTCACTGTCATGAGTCTTGCCTACAATCGAAGGGGAAGTCACTGTCATGAGTCTTGCCTACAATCGAAGGGGAAGTCACTGTTATGAGTCTTGCCTACCATAGAAGGGGAAGTCACTGTCATGAGTCTTGCCTACAATCGAAGGGGAAGTCACTGATGAGTCTTGCCTACAATCGAAGGGGAAGTCACTGATGAGTCTTGCCTACAATCGAAGGGGAAGTCACTGATGAGTCTTGCCTACAATCAAAGGGGAAGTCACTGTCATGAGTCTTGCCTACAATCGAAGGGGAAGTCACTGTCATGAGTCTTGCCTACAATCGAAGGGGAAGTCACTGTCATGAGTCTTGCCTACAATCGAAGGGGAAGTCACTGTCATGAGTCTTGCCTACAATCGAAGGGGAAGTCACTGTTATGAGTCTTGCCTACCATAGAAGGGGAAGTCACTGTCATGAGTCTTGCCTACAATCGAAGGGGAAGTCACTGATGAGTCTTGCCTACAATCGAAGGGGAAGTCACTGATGAGTCTTGCCTACAATCGAAGGGGAAGTCACTGATGAGTCTTGCCTACAATCAAAGGGGAAGTCACTGTCATGAGTCTTGCCTACAATCGAAGGGGAAGTCACTGTCATGAGTCTTGCCTACCATAGAAGGGGAAGTCACTGTCATGAGTCTTGCCTACAATCGAAGGGGAAGTCACTGATGAGTCTTGCCTACCATAGAAGGGGAAGTCACTGTCATGAGTCTTGCCTACAATCGAAGGGGAAGTCACTGATGAGTCTTGCCTACAATCGAAGGGGAAGTCACTGTCATGAGTCTTGCCTACAATCGAAGGGGAAGTCACTGTCATGAGTCTTGCCTACCATAGAAGGGGAAGTCACTGTCATGAGTCTTGCCTACCATAGAAGGGGAAGTCACTGATGAGTCTTGCATACCATTGAAGGGGAAGTCACTGTCATGAGTCTTGCCTACAATCGAAGGGGAAGTCACTGATGAGTCTTGCCTACCATAGAAGGGGAAGTCACTGATGAGTCTTGCCTACAATCGAAGGGGAAGTCACTGATGAGTCTTGCCTACCATCGAAGGGGAAGTCACTGATGAGTCTTGCCTACCATAGAAGGGGAAGTCACTGTCATGAGTCTTGCCTACCATCAAAGGGGAAGTCACTGATGAGTCTTGCTGGTTCGTAGCTGATAGAAATCTCCAAGAAAGTCAACAGTTTGGTCCTGAACTCTCCCAGGTCGCCTTCCTCCTTCCCTGCAGCCACGGCTGTCACTCCTGCAACACAGCACAGAGGAGCGTGATTTATATATATATATATATATATATAGGAATTTGATGACTGAATAACTAAATAAGTAAAATTGTATACCTATACCTTTTGAAACACCTGGCATTCTGGCATTTTGTGACACAAAGAATCATATTTTATATATATATATATATATATATATATATATATATATATATATATATATATATATATATATATATATATATATTAAAATATGATTCTTATATATATATACCGTATATATATATATATATGTATAAAATATGATTCTTATATATATATATATATATACACACATATATATATATATACATATATAAAATATGATTCTTATATATATATAAAATATGATTCTTCTAGGCTGCAATTTCTTTGAAGAATTTGGACTGAGCTCCAAACTTTTTTCTTTTTTTATGACCCCTCCGTTTCCCCCCCAAATGTATTTGGACAAATCCCTCTGCTGTCCCAGTTACTGCTCCACCAACCTCTGCCGATCTGGGGAGAGCGGTAGATGAGCACATGCTTCCTCTGATAATGTACATATGCAGTCGTTAGCTGCTTCTTTTCACCTGACAGCGAGGGGTTTCACCGGCAGGATGTAGCGCTGTGGGAGGATCACGCTATTCCCCACAGTTCCTCTCCCACCTGAACAGGCACCCCAACCTCCCAGAGAAGTTGCTAGTGCAGCGACCAGGACAAATACCCTTCTCCGGCTTCCCACCCGGAGACACAGTCGATTGTTTCCGTATGGACGCACAACCAAGCTGGAGGTAACACGGGGGCTCGAACCTGTGACGCTCGTGTTGGTAGGCAGGGAATCTACAGCTTCACTAGACGGACACCCCCACAAGACACTCCTTTAACTTAACTCCACACAGTCTCCAACACTATCCTAACATCATAGGCTATGTACTGCAATACACAGCATGATGCAAAGGCCCTAGCACTAACCTGCCCCAAGGACACATTTATTTATTTAATGATTTGGGTTTATTAGTTTATTTCACTGGCAGAGTGCACATTAATCAGCATGGCTGCAAATGTGCCAGCATTAGCCAATGGGTCCATTTCAATGCTCCGTCCCTGAACAGGCTTAAAACAGCACAAACAGGCGGAGACGGATGGCCTTCATAACGAGCCCCGACACAAACTTTACAACACTTTGGATGACCAAGCAGAGGCAAACCCAATCCAAATGCAGCGATGTAATCATGATGAAACACAAAGAAATAAATAATTATTTTGGTGTGGTGGGGGGATTTTGTTAAGAAGCCTGTGCTATTCCGGGAGCTCCACAGCCCTGAATAAAGTATTTAAGCTCCAGGGACAAGTTGCCCTTCAGCTCTGACACTTACTCTTACATTTGAGGGCATTTCATGGATTTTCTTATCTAGAGCAACTTACAGTGACTGAGCCAATGTTAAGAGTTCTGTCTTGCTCAAGGACGCTTTGACAGGACTCATTAGCTGGTGTGGGGATCAAACTTGGTGCCCTTAAAGGCTGGAACACACCAACCCAACTTCAAAGGACTAGCGGCAATGAAGGCAGACCTCAGGTCTCCTGTGTCGGGGCAAAAAAGTTTTATTTGAACAAACCACAAAGACTACAGCCGACGGTCAACTAGCACATACTTTCTGCACCTGCATGAGGCCTAGGAATGCGGATATACAAACCAGATACATTAAACAAAGCAGCGTTTGCCTACCATTTTCACATCATTCTCGCTCACCACTTAAGCGGTTTAGTAAAATAGCTATTTCTAATTGGGAATATGTCTGATAAAAAGTTGCAAATGGAACTGCTGTTGTCAGCTCTTGCCTGGTCGCTTGTGGAAGAAGAAAGGAAGAGACGAAGGCGTAAAAATATGAAACCGTACTGAATGGGTGATGATATATAGCGACAGGCTCAAGGGGCTTTTCCGAAGGCCACAGCTGACTTCCTGCAACAATGCTGCTCTCAGACTTGGATCAAGTGGAAGGTAAATACTAGGGCTGGGTATTGGCAAGGACCTCACGATACGATACGTATCATGATACATGGGTCATGATACGATTGTATGACGATACATTGCGATACAATACATATTGTGATATATTGCAATACTCTACATAATTTACTGAAAATTTTAAAATAGAGCTAAAAATACAACACGCTGTGTACCACCCAGGTAATGTAATATGTACATCACTTTAAATTGACAACTTAGTGGACAAATTTAGTCAAAACTACAGAGTGTTGAATGTCTTACTGAACGCACTGAAATAAAAAGTATTCTTATTGTGTCACTGAACACACGGATGTGCAAAAAAATCGATATGGCGATATATCACGATATCTTTCTGAAATATTAATACAGTATTGCGGAAAAAAGTATTGCGATATATTGCCATATCGATTTTATTGCACAGCCCTAGTAAATACAAGCATTCGTTTTCTCTCTCATAACAAAAATCTGAGCCTGTCCGTAACAAAAACAAAAACACATGTATGCCCCGCTTGCCTCTGCTCCAGCCCGTTGCATGGCTGAAGCGATCTCGGTCAATAATGGACCAAATTCAGTCACTTACACCCCATTTACACCTGCTTTCTAAATGTGACCTGTATCCGGATAAGTTAGCTGGATGTTATCTGGATAAGGAAAAATGCATCCTAATGCAAGGTGTAAATGCATCGTGATCAGGATGTGATCAGAACTTCCTGACCACATCTTTTACACCCGGTTTTTAAATGCGACCATTATCCAGATAACTTATCCTGATACAGGTCACATTTAAAACCAGGTGTAAATGGGGTATTGGACAAAAAAAGTTTGGAAAATAGGGTGCAGGCTGAAAAATACCAAAATTCTCCTTTAAAGTCGAGCTGAACCCAAGAATGAATTTTCTTTTCTTTTAGTTCAAATACCTGGGTATGCAGTGCACCTATTTAATAATGTATGCAAAACAAATCACAACAATCTAATTTCTTTAGTTTTTCACACTTTTTCACATCAAAATTTCGTTTTTCAAGATTCCATTGATAACAGTAATTTATAGTTTGCTGACGTCACCCAGTACTATCAAATGTCTACACCATTTCAACCAATCATATCACGACATGCAGCTGTCAATCAAATCTTCATTTCTGGATAATTTTCTCTTCCAAATGAAGTCGAAAATGGCGCCTAGTGCCTGTCATCTGGCAGAATTCCTATCCCATAAACTAACTACTAACTTGGCCAATTGTTAGAAACATGAACAAAAAACAAAAACTATAATCTCTAAGAATGCAAAGAAATGTAACTGGCTCGTTAAAACGCGCATTCCAGGGATATCGTATCGTTACATCAGCGATAATGGCGCGCGCATCCGAAAGCTTGGTTGTCAGGGGTCGCACTTCGGAGATTCCAGGCCGACGTGCTGCACTCTCCGCTCGGCAACACGAAGGCAGCTGGCTGCCTGCGGGTCGCTGACATCCACTCCTCCCGTCAAAAGGCTCTTCCGAGGGGAGCGCCACAGCACACTGAATCCCACTCGATTTGGAGGCGGAACACGCCAGGATTGGCCAAAGCCCAATCCAGTCCCCAGAATTGTCAAATAAAATCATCGACATGATACTATGACCCGCCTCTCAACCTGTCATCTTTGACAAACTATGTTTTCAGTCTGAAACGGACTCATTATGCACGTGACGAACAGGTTCAGTTCGACTTTAACTAAAAACATTACATTCAAGGGGCCTCCTGCTCGTACCTTCTGGCAGTGAGTTGAGGTACTGCTTCATGAGGCCCTGGACCCTCTCCAGGTAGAGCTGGATCAGCACGTTGTGGAACTCTGGACCCGTCTCCTCCCAGATGTAGATGATGTGCTCCAGGTAGGGGATGGCCAGCTCCTTGAAGCCCTCCTTCAGGAAGTTCAGCACCTTGTCTCTGGGCAAGGTCTCCACCTCTGGCAGGTCCTCAGTAAAGATCTGGAGAGGAGCAGACGGTTTTAAATCTGCATGGCAAGCTTTCTTCATGGGAACTGGACAAAGAATACAGTCAGAGTAGATACGTAAAGATGGGAACAGGGCACAGGCTTTTGTATTTTTCCTGCATAATGGAATAAAAGTAATACAACTGGATAACGGTGTTGAACACCCTTGTAAAAGTACACTATCTTAATATAATTTGATAGCTTCGCAGAGAGATTTATTGGTGTAAGTTGATTTAGAGATGAATTTCAAAATCCCACCTTAAGCCCATCCTCAGCACAGATCTTCAGTACCCAGGGGGAGAACTCAAAGATCATCCCCAAATTCTCCATTCCTGTGGGGGGATTACCGTAGATAGGCACGATTAACTCCACTGAGCACAAAGAAAAGGAATCAAAGTAAATACAGAGGCACAGTACAGGAATAAGCCCCAATTCAGCAATCACACACACAATTTTAGAAAACCTGAATAAGAAATCCTTTCAAGGTGCCACAAGTAGCATTTTACCATCAATACCACATTGACTTTGAGTCAATATTATAATTAACATGTTCACTGCCGTGGACGAGATATCTCGTCCAAAATTTTTTTTTTTTTTTTTGACGGTGGGACGTCGATCAACCCCTTTTACATCTCCTATTAAAATATGGGAGGTATTGAATGTGTATAATCTATTTTACCGACCCACTAAGTGGCGACAGTGCTCTCCAGACGAGAGAAAGCCAAGCAAAAACAGCCGCGTGAGGAAGCCATTCTCATGAAAATGGATTGGCGAAAACGCTTTCGCTTTCGCGCAGGCAGCTGGCGGTGGGGGATTGCAAATTTGCATAATAGATTATGGGTGCAACACACTTTGAAACACGCAGCATAAATAAGACCAGAATCGCAAAAGCTTCATCAAAGCTCTCAACCGAAACCCCAAGAAACGAGCGAGCCCATCCAGCCTCGCCCAAAGAGCGGCCGCCAGCAGACAGGCAGCAGCAGCAGCAGCAGCAGCAGAAACTCGCTTGTGACACGCCCGCTGCAGAGCCAGGGAGGCAGGAGGAGAACACACACGGAGGGAGGAGTTTGAAGGAGAGGGGGGTTTCCTGCTGTTATGGAGGAAATTACTGTTCAAAACTATTGTTTAGATGTCTGACGTCTTACTGATGCCAAAAATGAATGGTTAAAGTGACTGTTCTATCGAATTTCACAAAAAGCCATTTATCTCAGCTTAAATTTTCAGACGCTGAAACCATGCTGTATTCAAGTGCTAATGCCTACATAACTACTAACTCTACAAACTAACTCTTTTAGACAGAGAAAGCACACATTCTATTAGTTCTTTTGAGATATTTTGTGTTCACAAAATCTTAGCAGAAAATAATCATCGGCTCTTGAAAGATGAGCCAGAATCCTCAAAAAAAAACCTGGGCAGAAGCTACCTACAGTAAAAAAAAAACGGCTGGCAGTGAATGTGTTAACAAAAATGAGAGTACTGCAAAGAAGATTAGCTGCCTCTACCATTCCCTACACTGAATTTTACATTGTGTGCCACCAGGTATGACTTCATAGAAAATCTTCTGTATTGCTAAATGTATCTCTTGTTTAAAGAGAAAACCTTTAACCGATATTTGTGACAGGAAGCAGCATGGCTTCAGATCAGATCAGATAAACTTTATTGTCCCCGAGGGGAAATTTGTCTTGGGCATGAAGTGCCATTACAGCATAACCATCGACAGTAACATACACCATCAAGGGAACAACAACATGACAACAAGACGACAGTGATATTTGACAGAGCATTGCACGGAACCCGGAAGGAACTAGGGGGGCCTGTTTTAGGCGAGAAGATTGCACCAACCCTTATTTCACTGGCCCTAATTACACTATCATGTAAATAATAAAAATAAAGCCCATAAGTGATACCCATAAGTGATACCCATTGAATCTGCTTATGGGAAATGTGGTCTTCATTTGGAGAAACAATAACAATAACACTGGTGTGAGATAGAGGCTACCAGCTGGCTTCAATGTGCTCTCGTTTGTTTACCAATGAGACCATGTACTGTAATTGCCAAGTAATTATACCAAGGTTTTGCAATTAATTTGACACTTGTTGGTGTTAAAAGTCCTACACATAGCACATTTAACCAAATTAAAAGGGAAAGTGCCAAGACGTGTGAGAGACAGCAAATTATACACATCAGACATCTGCACTCAATCAGGATGCAAATTTCAAATTCTAATTTTCTAAGAGACTTTCCCAGATCACCCCAACAACAGATCTAGCTGAGATGGCGAGTTTGATAGCCCAAGTTAAAACAGATCTGTGTGAGGCTTGAAGGTGATGGTCGTTGAGCTTTACCCAGTCTCTGGAGGTACTGCACTGTTCGCTCGTGGCCCTTCAGCGGAGAGTTGGCCTTAGTGGACTGATCCAGCAGCACCTGGAGAGCTGGGAGAGTGAAAACCCAGTGAAGAGGAGAGAGGAGTGGAGCAGGGGGAAAGGGGAGTGAGAACAAATGTGAGATTAGGCAGGGTACGATGTCATCTACTTGGTGTACATTCGCTGGCTCGCTGCTTCACATAATTCCTCCGTCAACAACAGCAATTGGATGTAGCAGATGCAGCATGTTAATTGGTGGCCGGGGAACAGCTGGTTCAAATTGGCAGAGGGAGAGAGAGTGCGGCTTCAGCAGGACGACATCAAAAGAGCAAATTGCAGCGGGCCGATTAAAACCAGCCATGCTCGCGGCGAGAACAGCCCTGAATCCGCCACAAAATGCTGCCACCATCCAAATAACATGAAGAATGTCTGGTCAAAATGCTGCCACCATCCAAATAACATGAAGAATGTCCGGTCAAAATGCTGCCACCATCCAAATAACATGAAGAATGTCCGGTTAAAATGCTGCCACCATCCAAATAACATGAAGAATGTCCGGTCAAAATGCTGCCACCATCCAAATAACATGAAGAATGTCTGGTCAAAATGCTGCCACCATCCAAATAACATGAAGAATGTCTGGTCAAAATGCTGCCACCATCCAAATAACATGAATAATGTCCGGTCAAAATGCTGCCACCATCCAAATAACATGAAGAATGTCCGGTCAAAATGCTGCCACCATCCAAATAACATGAAGAATGTCCGGTCAAAATGCTGCCACCATCCAAATAACATGAAGAATGTCCGGTCAAAATGCTGCCACCATCCAAATAACATGAAGAATGTCCGGTCAATCCGCCTTGAGAGTACAAATTGGTACAACCCACACATAAAGCCCATAAGTGATACCCATTGAATCTGAGCATAATGAAACAAGTTGAAAATAATGAGAATACTGACAAACTCAGATGTAGGTTTGGCAGCAATGAGCTCAAGTGATCTGTTATTTGAATACAAAACCCCAAGAAATCAGCAACCAATCTCACAGAGAAATCGATACAGATGTTTCATTGCATTTCTATTGTTATGAATTTATTTGTCATGGCTATGCCAATGACAGACAAACCAAACGCTGACAAATGACTGATCTGTCATCCGTTCTTTGATGATTCATTTCCCGCAGCATAAAATGTTAATCTAAATTTAATTGAAAATGGAGTCTTCAAAGCTCACTTTTTGAACAAATGACAAGAAAAACTTTCCTCCCAATGCAGTTTTACTTGCTAGAAGAAGTTTCTAGTGTGTGTCTGTGTTGGGGGGGGGGCATTGAGGGGTGGGGGACCTTCTTTGTCTAAGAGTGCTTAATTTGTATACAAAGAGAAGACGCAAGAAATGTACTGCGTTAGCAGCAGAAGATCTAATGTAATCTGATTTGCCGTTCCTCCCAGGGGGTGCATTTATTTCTAAGCAGCCTGAAGGAAAGCCTGTGACAAGAGCTCCCTGTGCGGCAAGCCATGGTCCAAGCTTTGTTTCTTGATTTAAACAATATTAAGGAGGATTAATATCGAATGAAATATGTCTTTTATCCTGAATTTTGTGGGAGAACCAAGGATTAAATCAGTCTTTTATTCTGATTTATCAGCAAAAGAGTTAAACATACTTAGGAGGACGCTTAGTGCCAATTGGGCCCGAAGGATTTGTACAGTGACAGAGCTCATTATGGTAGCAGATCATACATAAAGGCTTCTTCATTAAACTATGGACGTTTCTCTTAATGACAAATCATGGTTGAGCTCACTTCATTCTCATTTCTCTAATGCAAGCGATAGGTCACTGATCACTAATGCTAACATCAAACACACTTCTGTTGCTCATGTTTTTCTGGCACACTGGATAAGATTAGATCATTAAGCATTGATTTTGTTTGGTTTTTCAAGTGAGGTCAGGTTGACTCTACAGTATAATCGTCTTGTTAAAGTAAGATCATTGCAGATTTCTTTGAAATTATCAGAAACATCAGTTATAAGTTAACCCATCTAGATTAAAGTCTCCCATGCTTACCAATTGTGAGTCTACATAAGAAGAGAGTTTACCAAGGGAGCAAATCACAGCTGATGGAGGCCTATAAATCCCCACCATTGTAAATGAATTATAACACCCCTATTCATACTCAAACGCATGGAATTCAAATGGTTTTTGCAATGAAACAGAATAAAGTACAAAATAAAACAGGCCTTGGCACAAATAGCTAAACCACAACTATTTCCATTTCTAACAGTCCTTTGCATATTATAAGCAACACTTTTTTTGAGCAAGTCACTGTCTTAGCAAGTCTTAACATTTATCTTCTTTTTATTTTAATCTGTATCTTGTTTTATAATATCTATCCTGGGCCCCATTTGTTCTCATTTCATTCAACTGTTTATTTTACTGTTTTATCTTTATCCAACTGTTTTATCTTTCTGTAAAGCACTTTGAATGGCATCTTATGTTTGAATTGTGCTATATAAATAACGTTTATTATTATTATTATTATTATTATTATATCTTACGCCAAATCTTTGCTTGTTTCTAGCACTCAAAACCACTGGGTCGCTGAAACACCTCATTTGATGTACTGACACAGTGATGTACTGACACAGTGATGTACTGACACAGTGGTAATTAAAAGAAAATAAGGGAGATTTTGAGTGCTGGAAACTAGCAAAGATTGCACTAAGACTTGGGTGTAATGGCCATCTAACTCTTATCTATTTTTGTCAGAGCCAGTAAAGTGAAGTGTGGAAAAACACTATTTTCATTTGTGGGTATATGTACTGTACATGTATATACAAAATACAGAAAATCAATACATTATACAATTTATTGCACCAAAATATCAATTTCCCAATTGAAACCAATGGGAGAGAAAAGAAAAAAGACTCAATATTATCGAACTAGAGTACCACAGAGGCACCAATTCCCTATTGTAATACTATATTATAGTGATTTTTCACTGTATCTGTATTTTAGCCTACTTCTCTCTTTTATCTGGGTTTATCCAGGGTTCCCACTCTTGAAACAAAAAAAGTATAATCCAAAATCCAACCTAGAGCTGGTATGACAGTTACTGCATCTCTCTCTTCCTCCTTCTCTCTCAACGCTTTTCTGCAATATGACAAATATGCCAAAAAGTGTTAAATTCAGAAAGAATTACATGCTGAAAAACAAGAAGCTCGGAAAAATAAAAGCAGGCCATAGTTTGGGAAAATAAATTAAGAAATATAATGAAATAAATAAGAAGATTCAAATTGCTGCATTATGTTAGGCTAAACAGGCCTGAACAATAGCCCAGAGTCTGTGGCCACAGACTTTCTGCATAATAAACTCAAAGGTAGCCTGCTGTATTCTGCATACATCTTCCACCGAAGTGCTCAAATTGGGGGGGGGGGAATAGCCAATTTAAAAATTCAGTCTCTTGACTCCAACAGGGTCATCCTCCTTTTTCTAGAGCTGCCAGTTCTCCCCTTTTCTCTAACAATTTGACATTTTTTTCTTTGTCCCATCTGCCATTTCCTCTGCCTGTTTTTGTCTCAATGCTATGTATTTCTTTGATATTTGCCTTTCTTGTTTGTGACCTCTTTTCTTCTCATCCACAGTGCACCATACTGATAAATCCTGCAAAGAAATGCGTCAACCCCTCCAGCTGTAAACACATCTTGCATCTCAGCTTCATGTTTTACACCGACATGCACAAAGGATGCTTTATACTGGAGTAAAGACTTGGACGTCACTGGGGGGCAGAACCTGCAAGAGTTTCTCAGACTTTGATGTAGCACTCTCAGCTTCTGTTACCATGGTCACAGGGTCTAGAGCTCATGTACCCGTACCTCACTGACGGGTACATTTACAGGATTTCTTTTCTTTTCAGATACCTCTCTCCAAAGCTTGTTTTCTGGCAGAGCACGTGTCCAGCTGTTTGAGTGGAGCATGCTTTGCTTTGTCAAGTGGGCCTAGTTTCAGCAGCAGCGTGAGTGTCTTGGAAGTATTTCTATAGCAAATGGTACAGTAAGTCTTCCACACATCATGTAATGTGCTCAGACGCACAGAGGAAATGTTGTCATCTCGGTCATTTCAATGAAATTGTCTCATCTGGCTGCTGAGTCATGGAACAGCTGCCAAAGCTCTCTCAGCAGATGTCCCACCTTCCAACCTGCTTCTCTCTCCGTTTGGCTCTCATCCTCTTGGAATATCTTCAGGAAACTTCAAAATGACCATGAGGCCGTCCACTGAGACCTGTAGAAGCCTTTCAGGAGCAGTTGTCGACAGACTTTATTGTCTTAAATCTCTTCAAATTGACTCCACTGTCGCACAACAGCATCCATCTGTTCCTTCTGTGTCACCTTATTCTGTCGTCTATGGAAAGACGCTACACAGCACTAACCTGACACAGCCAGATGGTTTGTTACACAAAACCATCTGGGAACACGTCCTTGGAAACTGTTTGGAAAAGGGCACGCACTTTCAAAAAATACTTGGCAGGTGATTGGATGAACGATCTGCCTATCACGGGCTAACTTCAACCACTTAGGACCACCTCCTTCCTTGGAAGGTGGAGTCAAATGCATATCTGGCTGCATGGCAAGATTAGATGGATTCCTCACGTGATCATGATCTCACGACTCCAGCTGCCTTGGAAGGTTAACACAGCACTGCACCTCGCTTACATATTTGTAAGCTCCTCTTTGAATCAATGTACCAAACCATAACATATGAGGCAAGCTGATGTCTTTGCAGCACATAAAAAACATCTGGCAATTTCACATCTCACTAAGAATGACTGACATATCGGAAAGCTGGAGATGAATGAGTAGTGTGACATGACTATCTTCATTATCCAGTGAAATTCTGTCATCAAGACTGTCTTGACTGCTCTTTGCCTTCTCTCCAGGAGGTGAAACCCTTACCTTTTTGGTGCAGGCCCTTCTTCTCATAGAGAATAATGAGCTCGCTGTACTTGTGGGCCTTCTTCAGGACGTACTCACTCTCCTCGATGTGGCAGTGGTTGTTCTCCAGACGCAGGAGGGGGGACACCAGGGCCACGTTGGTCTGAATGGGGGAAGGTTTGAGAGGAGATTACCCTAGGTCTGTACATATACATAATCACACATTTCCAAAAGTCAACCTCGATTCCTCTGTCCAAAATTTAACTGCCTTAGGTTGTTGTTTCCCAGCCATCTTTACCACCACAAACAGTAGAATTACTGCAGCCACTACACCTCAAGTGCAGTCAATCTCACATTCCCCTTTAACCTCACTAATTTTTACCTCAAATAAATCTCTCCATGAGTTTCCATGAGTTGTCCATGTAGATACACAGGGCCCATCTGAATATGTGTGAGGTACAGCTAACTAGCTTGTGTTGCTGCCAGTTTCTATGCCTGGTTGCAATTACCAACTTACCAAACACATTTTGCAGTCTATTGAGAGTGAAGAGTGCCAAATATGTAAGAGCTGACATAACTAAATCATGAAATATAAACAATTAGATTTGGTTCACAAAGAATCTAAATATATGTGGTTTGGATGTAAATTAACAAGCATAACATGAGACATAAGTGTGTGAATCCACAGCCATGTTTTCCCCCATTATCTCCACATGGCTCAATGTGTCTGTGCATTCAAGTGCGAACAGATGAGTTACTCGTTGCTCCACTCTCTCTGGCCATCTGGGGAGAGTTGTAGACTAGCACATGCTTCCTACCCCTTCTTTACACCTGACAGCAGCACGTAGCATGTGGGAGGATCAGAGGACACACTAGTGAAGCGACCAGGACACATAGCCTACAGCCAGACACAGCCAATTGTGCCTGTATGGATGCTCTATGGTGACCAAGCTGGAGGTAAGAGTGGATGGTAAAGCTCCTGGCGGGGCAGCTCAAGGGTGCCGAGGCTTCTAGATCAATCCTCTCCATTAAATTAAAAAGTGGCACCCTGCTGACTAACCCTAAGGAGATAAATGACCGTTTTAGAGAGTTTTACAGTGAACTCTACTCATCTAAGTGTGATGCCGCCCAATCTGATTTGAATGACTTTTTCGACCTTCTTGAAACGCCCAAACTTAGTGATGATGCCAGAGAGAACTTAGACTCTGATTTTACATTGGAGGAAATAACTTCTGCCATTAAATCATTCCCATCAGGCAAAGCAGCTGGCCCGGATGGATTTGGTGCTGAATTTTACAAGAAATTTTGCAACATTCTTGCTCCACTCCTCCTCAGAATGGCATCTAACTCTGTGAAGGACAACATTTTGCTAAACATTGTATGAAGCTAACATCTCCCTCATTTAAAAAAATTAAGGACGAAGCCGATCCGGCCAGCTACAGACCCAATTTTGACAGAAAGGTCATCACTAAAACGCTGGCTACCCGGCTAAATAGACATTTGTCATCTATTATTCATCCTGACCAGACAGGGTTTATCCCGAGTAGGTTTTCTTTCTCCAATGTCAGACGTCTCCTTAACACCATAAACGCAGATCACAGTAAGACCAGTGGTGCCGCGATTTTATCACTCGATGCACAGAAGGCGTTCGATCAGGTTGAGTGGCCTTGTATTTTTGAGTCACTGCACAGATTTGGGTTTGGCGATTCATTCATATCCTGGGCTTATATATGCTAGTCCTGCATGCACAGTTATAACCAATGGCAACAAGTCAACCAGGTTTCCATTACTCGGTCCAGCAGGGTTGCCCTCTCTCGCCGGCCCTCTTCGCCGTCGCGCTCGAGCCCCTTGCCTTAAAAATACGTAGTCATCCAAGACTTGCAGGCCTTGAGGTCGGAGGTGTCGAGACGCGCATCAGTTTGTATGCCGACGATGTAATAGAGAGGCAAAGTGGAACGTCACTTCCTGTTTCAGCACTGTACCAGAGATTTTCATCCGCCATTTATTTTCGCATATAAAATAGTTGTACTTCGTTGAACCAAACGGTTCAGCTAACGCTATAATCGGTAGAGATCATAGAACATTTCACTCGGACCAAAACTTAAAAAAACGACATTGAAAAAATATTTTCTTTAAACCCCCATTTTCTTTTAACGTTTTGGTCCCAGTGAAATGTTATGCAATCTCTCCTGTTTCTAAATATATCTGTACAGTTTGGTTTGAACCAGTAAAACTATTTTTATACGCATTTTACAAAATGTGTATAGGAAAATAAATGGCGGATGAAAATCTCTGGTACAGTGCTGAAGAAGGAAATAGGCGGTCACTTTGCCTCTCTATAATATACCTGCATAATTCAGAAAAATCTATCCCCCCTCTCCTAGTACTAATCACCTCCTTCGGTAAGCTGTCTGGATACACAATTAATTGGACAAAGAGTGACTTTATGCCTCTCTCTGATCTCTTTACTCCTGGGTTCCTGGAGAGTCTCCCGTTCAAATTAGCAAAGGGCTGCCTCACCTATCTTGGCTTGACCATACCCAGAGATCCTAAGCTAGTATTTAAGTTGAATTTTAGGGATTTTGTTTCAAAACTCAAACAATGTATAGAAAGCTGGAAAATCCTCCCTTTGTCCATGATTGGTCGTATAAACTCAATTAATTAAGATGGTTTCACTTCCCAGGTTCCTTTATTTGTGTCAAAACCTCCCCATTTTTCTTACATCGGCTTTCTTCAAAGAGCTGGACTCCATAATTCTGTCCTATATTTGGAATTATAAGAACCATAGAATTTCTAAAATTTACCTGCAAAAACCTAAGTCTGCAGGGGGGCTGGCCTTACCAGTGTTTAGGCGCTATTACTGGGCTGCCAATGTTAGAGCTCTGATGTTTTGGCGACAAGGGCAATTTAACTTCCGGGGCCCCCCTGTGGCTAAAAAAGGAGGCTGGCTCTATCGCCAGGTCCTCCTTGCCAGCCATGCTGTTTTCTAAGCTAGAGGAGCCTGGGACTTTGAAAGGTTTGAGTTTTGTTGTGAAAAACTCTGTCAGAATTCTGAATCAGGTTAAGAAAGTTTTGAATGTACCAGATGTTTCTGTTCACACACCAATCTGTTTTAATCATTCTTTTTTGCCCTCATGGTTAGATAGAATTTGTCATGCCTGGAGTGAAAAGGGGCTGGTCTCCATCAGTGACCTGTATATTGTATACCAATTTGCATCCTTTGATCTTCTGAAGCGAGAATTTGAGTTGCCCCAAACGCATCTTTATAGATATATACAAGCTAGACATTATGTCCAATCCAAGATTCACAATTTTGAAGTTCTCCCAGATGAACATGCTTTTTTTAGGTTTTGTTAAGCCCTCCCAACTCCAGGCATCTTATTTCTAGGTTTGTGTGTTTGTTCGACGATTGCATTAAGGCCCCCACTGAGAGGATCAGAGAGGCGTGGCAGGAGGAACTTGGTGTTGATCTGTCTGAAATCATATGGGACAGGAGTCTGTCTGTGGTCCAGCTCTGCTCAGTTAATAGTAGACATCAACTGATCAAATTTAAAGTTGCTCACCGTCTTCATTACTCCAAGCATAGGTTACACAAGATATATCCTTCTGTCTCACTACTATGTGATTGGTGTCGGGTGTCGGAGGGCACACTGTCCCATGCTTTTTGGTTTTGCCCTTCACTATCAGGATTCTGGGCTAAAATATTTGACTGGTATTCTAAGGCCTACAAAATACTCGCCATCTTCTTTGCTCCTCCCAACGGCCGGGCAGCAATCTCTGACACAGGGGATGACTGTTGCCAAGAAACTAATTCTGAAGGAATGGAAGTCCTCCTCTCCACCTTATTTTCAGCTGTGGCTGACAGACCTGGTCTCAATTATACGTATGGAGAGACTCAGGTTCCAGAGGACCAATTCATTGAGGACATTTTTTGTTATCTGATCTATTTTGATCAGGCTAAAAACAATAAGTGACTTTCTTTTGGACCACTTGTAGTGGATCCCTTGCACAGTATTTATTTATTTTTATTGTTTTGTAAGCAGACAGCATTTTACATGACTGGTAGCACCACTTGTAGCATTGTAATGTTGAATGTATGTACAGTATATGTTTTTTTTCCTTCTTTTTTCCTGTTTTTTTTTTTTTAATGTTCTGAAAACGTAAAATAAAATATTGAAAAAAAAGAAAGAGTAGATGGTAAAAAAAACAGCCATATTTAAAAGGGAAAGACACCTGACAGAAAATGCATGCAACTGAAGGTGTGTAGCCCTAACCCTACCCATAGAAGACAGATTTTTCTCCTCGCCAAATTTTACCCTAATATTGCATCATCATTTTACCACCCTTGCCAACAAGCTAGGTCTTCTAGTTTCATATGGTATAAAGATCATCATGCTACCCTTAAAAATGAGCACGCCACAGCCTTTGGAAGATGGTAATATTATCAGATAATATTAATATATCAGGTAATATCAGGCACAGATTTTTGTGTGTTTGTTTTTTCAAATCCTTGGCTGGCCAAAACAAACGGAGTGTGGGCCAAACCTGGCCCGCAGGCCCCAAATTGGTCAGCCATGCTTTAGAGAGAAGGAAGATATCCTTGGCCTTACGTGCAGGTAGCATTTCAGCAGGGTGGTGTCAATGATCTGCAGGAGTTTCTTGCGGCTCCTAATAGTAACTATGCCCTCCATGAGCGGAGATGTGGTCGAAGGGTCAGAGTCATTCAGCTGCTTCACAAGGTGGCTGCGTTTCTGGGCCAAAAGAAAAACAGCAGTTCAGACATTTTCCTTTAGTACATTTCACAGAACTGCACAGAAAATCACACACGTCGATACATTTGTATTACTATATTTTCATTGATTTACACTTGCTTCTTCAAACTTCACCCTTTGGATGTTTGTATTATTAGACTTGTTAGGAATAATGAAGGCCTAATTCAAAATCTACATCCTTCACAATGAGCTCTGACAAAATGCCCCACTGCCTGCCTGCCTGCCTGCCTGCCACACACACACACACACACACACACACACACACACACTCTTGCCTCCTATACACACATCTCAAAACTAATAAAGCAGAAGATGAGAAGAGAGATGTATCACAAAGAAGGGACTTATGAAGATATTTTCTATCATCACACACACACACACACACACACACACACACACACACACCTGTGTGAGGTAATCAATAAGAGCAAGATGGGCCTTCTCCAGCTCTGCCCCAGACAGAGTGGGCAGGGGGTTGGGGTACTGCAGCTGCTTGCGGTAGTCTGAGGGCAGCAGGTCCGGGTACAGGCCAATCACATGCGTGGGATCTGCAGAATAGGAGCCAGGAGGGGAATATTTATTGCAGTTTATTACATGTATGATACTGAGTTTGCTTAGGATCTGTTTATGGGGTACACAGTTACAGAGTATTCAAAACAATTCAATTCAAAACATTATTGTCCTTGATTGTAAGGGAAATTTGGTTTGCAGACAGGGTTTATAATAAGACACAAAATATTGTATGCCATACAGAAAAACAATCAGTTGACCAGACCTGGAGTCAACGGCTCAATAGTGCAATAAAAAGTCAGTAATCAGTTTGAAATACAATGTTCCTATAGACATTAGACATGAGGTATTACATCATTTCATATGTAAATTAGATGTGAATGAATAGCTCAAGTAAGCAACAGATTTCTCAGTTTGCCACTCAGGAAAACAGAGGGAAAGAGTGAACAGCACAAAAATCATAAATAGATTCAATTCAGTTAGGCTGCCCTACACAAATATAAATGATTAGAGCAAAGATGGGTGGGGTTAGACACACTGACCTCAATTAAGTTATCAACAACCCAAAATATTTGCTTTCAAAAATTCAAAGCAAATAAATTTAGTATTATTTGCAAGTACTACTTGACCCAGGTCTGGCTCTGTTTTGCAAATTTGACAGTGTAAGCGGCGCCCTACCTGTGCCTAGTTTGGCGAACACCTGCATGGAGTCATCAAACCTCTTCTGGCAGAACAGATTGAAGGCATAGAGATTCTGAATGTGATGCATCTGCTGCTTCTTATCACCGTCTGAATCATCCAACCTCTTCTGGCGGGAAAAAAGACCCTGAATTAATCACACTACAACAAAATCTCTCCAGTTTACTCCAGCTCATCAGAATGCGGCTTCCAGGAGTGTCAACAACCACATGCATGGACACCTTCTTTCTTGGAAATGCCTCTGGAAGGATGGATTGCACAAGATCATGGAGTACAAAGCCGTGAGCGCTTTACCGTTTAAATGCAGCGACTGTACCTCATCAAGATAAGTGTTTTTTATGGCCCTTCGCCTGAGCTAAAACACAAATTGAATCATCAGGGATTTAATAAGCAGGTTTGATAGTGAGGTCCATTTGGCTTCGGAAGGGAGTGGCATTGCTGCTCACCGCCAGTTGAAGAGCCAGCTCAAACTGCTTGTCCTGAAGAAGCTGGCGGATCTGGCTGGCTATCGACACTGGCACCAGGCGCCATACAAAGTGGTTGCTGGCAACATACACAATATTTGGCCTGTGATAGATGAGAGAGAAAAAGTCAGAACAGAGATTGAAACTAGCATTGCTAGCATGCAGGAATTCCAGACATGATCAGTCCTGGGAAATGGAAACTAGGAGAGTTGATGAAAGAGGCAGATAGATGACATGTTGTTTTTTAGGATGATACACTGTATATACTATAGGATGATATACTGTAGGATTTGATGGCACTCCAGTGGTAGCCATCAGAAAAGTCCCCCATTCAACATTTATCCTGCAACTATCCTCCACTAGTGCTGCTGCTGCAGCCTGTTCTTTTCCCCATATCTTCTAGAGAGAACTGAATGGGCTTATATGTCAGAATCAGAATCAGAATCACTTTTATTGGCACAGTATGCAAGTTACATAGAGGAATTTGTCTTAGTGTCTGTATGCAGCATAGTGGTCACATCAATATACAGAGATAAGAAGTAGGAAGATAACTAAAGACAATCACAAAGTTGCAAGTGCAATCAAATCGAGTAAATACTGTATATACAATATGTACATGAGTGGTGAAGTGTTCTGTGGATGATAAATGTGAATTTACGTTGAATTTACATGAGATTTACAGACTGAGTTAAATAGACGTTAAATAGCCAGTGGATTTACATGAATTTACAGTCGGAGTTAAATAAGAGTTTACATTGAATGTACATGAAATTTACAGGCTAAGTTAAATGGGCATTAAATGTGCAGGGAATTTACATGAATTTACAGTCCCAGTTAAACAGGCATTAAATTAGATATGAGTTCCAGTTTTAACTTTTAACTTTTTAAACTCAACTTCAGTTGAGTTTAGGAGGAGGTAGTGAGTTTGTGTGTGTGTGTGTGTGGGGGGGGGGATGTTGGTGAGGTCCTTGGCGGAAGGGGTTTCCGGGCCTTGTTGGTGAGGCTGATGGCGGTTGTGAAGAAGCTGGTCTTGTGGCGGGTGGTTCTGGTCTTGGCAGACCTCAGTCTCTTGCCATGGGGGAGTGTCTTAAAGAGTTTGTGACCAGGGTGGGAGGGGTCAGAAATGATCTTGCGAGACCGCTTCAGTGTCCTGGCTGCATGCAGGTCCTGGAGGGATGGCAGGTTGCATCCGATTATCTTCTCAGCGCAGCGGATGATGCGCTGAAGTCTGTTGATGTCTTTGAGAGTGGCAGCAGCATACCAGACGGTGATGGAGGAGGTGAGGATGGACTCAATGATGGAGGTGTAGAAGTGCACCATCGTGGCCTTTGGCACTTTGAATTTCTTCAGCTGCCGCACAAAGCACATCCTCTGCTGTGCCTTCTTGGTGAGAGCTCTGATGTTCAGCTCCCATTTTAGGTCCTGGCTGATGATGGTCCCCAGGAAGCGGAAGGACTCCACAGTGTTGACTGGGGAGTCACCCAGGGTGATGGGGGAAGGTGGGGCTTTGTTCCTCTTGTAATCCACAATCATCTCCATTGTTTTTTGAGCATTTAACACCAGGTTGTTTTGACTGCACCAAGTCACCAGATGGTCAACACACAACACACAACTTACCGTAAATCTTCCAGTTTCCTTTCAATTCCGTTTCAGTTTTTAATTCCACTTAAAGGATGGCTTTACCAGTAATCAATATCAAGGAGAAAACGCGCACATCCAGAATCCAGATTGGGCAGGTGCCGAGCTCAAAGGTGAACAAGCAGTGAAAAAATGAATAAAACGCTCGCACACTGCATGGGCTCCAGTTTCAGTGTTATTATTTTAACACCCCAAAATAAGTGACGTTTCGAGCGTCAAGCTCCTCATCAGACTGGCATAGGACTGTGAGATGCCATCTTAAATATATATATATATATATATACGGTATATGTGTGTGTGTGTGTGTGTGTGTGTGTGTACACATACAGTATATATATAGATATAGATATAGATATGATATACACACACACATACATGATATATTCATAAATATTCACAGACACACAGAGAGAAAGCAGCTCATAGGGGCTATGCAATGTGTGTTGTTGATAATAGCTACTGTACAAGCACAGATTTACAGAGATCCTATCATTTAATGAGACAACACAAGATGGTCCGCCTTACCCTGCTGAGGTGATGAAGCGCGGCCTCTGCAGCTCCACACTCTGCACCAGCAGTCTGGGCTCAAACGTGCGGATCTCCACGTACCGCGGGAGCACCGCTATGATGTAGGGAGGCTGGTGCTCTGAGAACATTAGAGAACAACAGACCAGTGTCAAATTCTGCATGTCACCTTCTGCATCTCTTCTACCTGTCACCAAACATTGTGTGTCTTGCAAAATGATCGATGGGACAAAAGTCAAACAGTACTTTTTGAGGGACAGTAGGTAACTTGGGTGACAAATGCTAACACTTTTCCAGAATGGATCCTCTATATTTTAGAGATATTGCTAGGCAGGCATGCAGAGATATGCAAATTCTGGCCGCTACCGATAACCGATATTAACATCATATGATAACAGTTATTTACCCATGTCTATATGATCTGCATAAAAACAAGTTTCTTTGATAACCAAATTTTGTACATACTGAAAACATGTAAACTGTGAATTGGGGAAAAGGTTGTCTTTCTTTATTTCCAGAACATTTGGAAAAACAAACCCAAATATAGCCAGCCGCAAGCGGCAATACCAGGGGTTCAAGCCTGATGGTGTCACAATGCCTATGACATCAACACTCAATCATTGATGACATCACAATGATGTCACAATGTCTATGACATCATCAGTGATTTCACAATCGCCCGAGTTAACCAAAAACCACATTGGTCGAGTAACATCACTGAAGATGTCACTTCTTCTTCTTCTGTGCTGTTTTACGGCAGTTGGCATCCTTTATGTTGCATTGCCGCCTCTGGCTTCCCACCCGCAGACATGGCCAATTGTGTCTGTAGGAACGTCTGAGCCGGAAGGCGAGTGCTTTTACCTCGACACTACCCAGACGCCCCCTTACTGATGTAGGTGGCGCTATGCTGAATTGCATGGAATTCAGCTCCCTGCACTCCGTTGCGTCCCCCTAAGCGCACTCCCCGTTTGAAGTTGATCGGGCAAGTGGTTCTCAAGATAAACCACTTTTTGTGTTGCCAGTAGGTGGCGCTATGCCAAATTGAAAAAACGAAAACAGGTCGCTGTTCTCCGTCACGTACTCCTTAGTACACTCCTAAAGTTTGAAGTAGATCCGACCAACGGTTCTGGAGATCTGGGAGGAACACACAAGGAACACACCCACTGTGTTGCCAGTAGGTGGCGCTATGCCGAATTGCACGAAAACAGGTCACTGTACTCCGTCACCTACTCCTTAGTACACTCCCGAAGTTTGAAGTAGATCCGACCAATGGTTCTGGAGATCCGGGAGGAACACACAAGGAACACATGCACGCACACACATTGCCAGTAGGTGGCGCTATGCCGAATTGGACAAAAACAGGTCACTGTACTCCGTCACGTACTCCTTAGTACAGTGGTGTAGTCTACCTTTTTTCAGAGGGTGGTTTCGGCCGGAAGTGGGCGGAGATTCGACCCATTTTTTGTTGCTGTTCCTCCCCAAATTTACAGAATAGCTTCAGCCATCAGCTTCATCTTGCTTCTTCGGTCGCTATTCTGTCTCCTGAAGATTTGTTTGCCGACGGGGAGAAAGCCCCACGTGATCTCTCTCTCTCTCTCTCTCTCTCTCTCTCTGCTCAAGCTGTAACACCATTTTATTTTGAAATTCAGTTGACTTTGCCATTTCCCACGGATATTGTCGCGTTTTTCTTTCCTGGCTTGACAGAAAAAGTCTGCCTTCACGCGCCTTGTCGGCTTGAAAATAGAACTCACGTAAAAATCGGCGCAGCAGGCGAGGCGTGGGTACACGGAAGGTTCACGTTGAGGCGCCCTGTGTACACAGCCTCATTGACTAAAAAGGACGCCTATTTAAAAGCGTGGGTAAAGGCAATGCTTGGGTGCTGTGTGTGAACATAGGGTAACACACAGAGCGCACAGGGTGAATTTTATGAATGGAAATTGAAAACGATACGTATCATAGCGCATTTCCCAGTGCGCATACGCAAATCTGAGTCATTTCGCAGTGTGTATACTGCGTATACCTGCGTAGCACGTAGACAACACCCCTGCCTTAGTACACTCCCAAAGTTTGAAGTCGATCCGACCAACGGTTCTCGAGATACGGGAGGAACACACAAGGAACACACAGAAACACACAGAACACACGCACAGATAGACGCACGTACTGACAGCGACAATCTCATAATCTCCTGGCGGAGATAACAACAACAATAGTGCAACATAGTTAACTAGGGGAAACAATGTAAACAGTGTATGTAAATAGAATAAGGTATTAAAATAGAATAATAAGGTATTAGAATAGAATAAGATGGAATAGATATAAAAGTGTCCAGATGTGCGCAAATGTCAATAATCCAGGTTTATTGTTATTAATACGTACATAAGGCTCTTTCATTTATATTTTCTAGTTCATAATACCTCAAGAAGATAAAGGGTCTTATGGGCTTCTTATAATCTTAGTTTAAGTCAATTGATTTTTCAGAGGGGGACATTAGCTCGTTTCCAGTTTTGGTGTCCACCCAAGACACTGTCTTGTCTCTGTCTTGAGAACATGAGGAGCCTTTGTGGCGATTGCACAGTGGAAACCTTGAGGTGACAAAGGCAGAAAATCCAGCTGGAGCCAGCTATCTGGACAGGATTGGTTTGGGAATCTGGATATGGGACAGACGACGCCCAGAGGGGAGAAGCCCAGGCTGCTTGCCCCAGCCGTGGCCGGGATGTGATTGTGGATCAGTTAGTTCAGTCCTCTCCTGACGCACACGAAAGCCGACTGTATCAAAACGAGGAAATTGCAAGCTGTTTCAAACTCCTGCTTCGAGACTTCATTTCCTCTTCAATACGGGTCTTTCTGCATTCCAATGGCAATAGAAAGAAGAGCTTTAAAAAAAATAATGTGACAGCTTATTTACTTATTTACTTTTGTCAAAAGTTCCTTACTAAGCCAGACATGTCCTGTGGTGTCTTAGTCATGAGATGAAAAGGCTGATGTTGGCTTGTTTGCTCAGCTGACTCCACGTGGACTACAGCGCCAGAGTGGGAAAAAATGTGTCATGTGAAACTCAAGGGAAGGAAAGACTGAAGAAGAGAACAGGACAGCAGCTGGATGACAACTACTGATAATAAGCAGTGGTAGTATTGAGGCCAAATCTATGTAGTATAGAGACAGTCCGCATGTCTGGGAACGCCCATACAGGCTCTAGGAACACCCACAATAGATGCTGGGTTAGCCTGGGGGCGGGGTCAGGGTGAGGTAAATTCCCTCGTTCTATCCATGCAGCAAAGTTAGAATTTAGCTGATAGCCCAGCCCAGGCAGACACAATCGGGGATTTAACCACCGCAGTAAACACACATCTGAGCAGACGTCTTGTGTTCTGCTCTAGAACGCCAAAAACCTGTAGTTTAGAGCCGCAGCACCGTCTATTGGTGAGACAGCCCATGAGATATATGGGCGGTTTTACCCCACTCGCGCGCCAGCCGTTAACATTTTGTGGGCATTCCCAGACATCTATGACGAGACGTGGCCTCAACCTATGCTCAAATTTATTGTTTCAGTAACCAATTACCGTTAAGTTCTAGCTGGGCACACCGCCAGTTGCTGAAAAGCAACTGGTTGACACGTCATACCCAGCTGTCAGTGCGACTGCTTCTGAAGAAGACGAGAGTGACTCGTCGAAACTGTCAAGTTAAATAACAAACATCTATAAACCTATGTCTGAACACGAGAAAACATAAACGTCTAATTACCGTTAAGACCTGCTGAATCAGTGTGACAAGAAGTGAATGCCGTGTCGGGGGTCCGGGTAGTGCAGCGGTATATTCCCTGCCTAGTGCCTACCGACATGAGGGTCGCAGGTTCAAGCTCCCATGTTGGGCGTCCATATAGGCCAGGGGTGGGCCACTGGCAGCCCGCGGGCCACATGCGGCCCCCAACCTCACTCAGTGTGGCCCCTGGGTCAATTTCCTTTTTCTTTTTTTTTTTACAAGGCAGACTTTTTTGGTCAGGTTAGGTTAGACTCAAAACCAAAATCTGTTTTAATTTTACTGTACAACCCAGAACATGGCGCTAATGGCGTTAGCATTATCCATCCACATACTGTTTAACGTTAGCACTTGAGCTAACGCTATTGTAACAAACTATATCCAGGATGCACATTGCACATGCAACATTACTAATTGATTACGGTAATATCACGTACCCCATCAAATTGCTGTAGTGGGCTGTTTTAAAGCTAGAGCAAAGTTTCTGGTGTCATCTGAATGGAAGAATTACTAAATTTGAATATGAAAAATATAAATGTTGGTATAATAAACTTTGATTACCAGTCCTTTTCATCAAATTAGTAGCTATAATTGGGAGTGATGGTGTTACAGTAGGCTACTGGTGGAAGTGCACCATCACAATCTGGCCCTCTGGCAGCGAGGCATGTTTTGTGTGGCCCTCTCTATCATCTAAGTTGCCCATCCCTGATATACAGTATATCATCCCTGATGTAGGCACAGTTGGCCATGTCTGCGGGTAGGAAAAGGGCTGAAGGGTATGTGTCCTGGTCGCTGCACTAGCGCTGCGCCTCCTTTGGTCGATTAGTCAAGCCAGACCGTCTCTTCTACATTCTTCAAATGCAGCATATACAGTCTGTACTTCATTTGTCTCTTTTGTCTTGTTTGTCTTGTCTCTTCTGATTGTAACTTCCTTGAATCTTGTTTTTGCATGTTAGGACCCCCTTGAAAACGAGATGATTCATCTCAAGGTTTTTTCCCCTAAATTAATAAACTTGAAACTCCCACAGAGCCTGGTCAAAGGAAGTTGGTGAAAAAAAAAACGCTTCAGACCGGAGGAAGTTCGAACTGATGCAGGTGATTGGAGAAATACAAGCGGATTTAGGCGGGACATCTGGGACATCATCGCTCATTATTTTCCCTGAGTTTGCGCTTTGACCAAGTTTTTCCTGCTTGAAGTACAGACGGGCAGGTGGAAGCATTTTAAAATTGCGTGAGCAACGTGTCTGTTTTAAGAGCCTTCTGGTCGATTGGGGCGCCTGTTCCTCCCGAACAGGGGGGAATTGCGTGATCCTCCCATGTGCAACGTCCTGCTGTAGAAATCCTCGCTGTCAGGTGAAAAGAAGCGGCTGGCGATTGCTCATGTATCGGAGGAGGCATGTACTAGTTCACAAATCTCCCCAGTGCCGCATGTTGTGCCAAATTTGTAATCCCCTAAAAACCTATTTCCCTTGGCGTTGTGTCCTCAGTGTGTGTTGTTGTTTTGCTACTGTACAAGGAAATGATCATGGTGGACACACTCTTAATATGTTAAGGAGACTAAGTTATAGCCTGCCAGTTTGCGTGTAGAATCAATAGATGTTTGTGCTTTGAGCCTGATCTCTGTTCTTTATGAGGCAACTAGGTAGGTTACTTTAATTATTTTCAATGCAGGTAAATGTTTTTAAAACCACTGATAGGAAAACAACACAAACAAATTGAAGTGATTTTGTTATATTGATATCTGGCGTTAAATCTAGGCAAATACACACCATGAGCGCATGGGGACATAGATTTTGGCACAACACCCTTCAATGTTATCTAGAAGACTACTCCACATAGGGAGTGGGGAAAAGCGTTAATTTTGTTGTTGTTGTTACTCTGCTGACATGTGTCTTTTTGACATCGCTATCAGTTCATATTGGTATCAGATATGGGTTCCATCCTGGAACAGATTATACTGTAGTCATAAAAAACAACGACATATGAACAGTGATTTGAATTAAGCATTAAGGCCTGCAGTGTGAACGTAGCCTACATGTACATTTTCTATGAGGAGAAACAAATAACTAAATATAATTTCATTGCCTCTTTCTTACCCATGGCTATGGGAATGTCTGTCCAGTTCAGCGCACACTTCTGGGTGCAAACACCCTCTTCATTGAGCACCACGGTTAGGTCATCCTGCCCAACAGCCACCTTTCCATCAGCCAGCGGGGCAACCAGGGGCTCCAACTGCTTTCCTGTAGGGAAGAGCTCTTTGATGGAGCCACGACCATCCATCTAGGTGACGGGGAGAGATGGTACGGGTGGGTCAGGAAATGACAGAATCCTCTTAATAACAGTATAGTCAGTTACAAAGTGTTTTAGGCAATACAGCATTAACACTACCATGCATAAACTGAAAACAAGGTTATAGAGGAACGTTTGCCTCTAATACGTGTTTTAAGAGATGACTTCATGCTTCATTAACTTGTAGTTGAGTAGAGCTGAATGTAAATAGTGTTATCCGGATGACTTTATGCTTCATTAACTTGTAGTTGAGTAGAGCTGAATGTAAATACAGTGTTATCCTGTTACCCGGATGACTTTATGCTTCATTAACTTGTAGTTGAGTAGAGCTGAATGTAAATGCAGTGTTATCCTGTGTTACCCGGATGACTTTATGCTTCATTAACTTGTAGTTGAGTAGAGCTGAATGTAAATACAGTGTTATCCTGTGTTACCCGGATGACTTTATGCTTCATTAACTTGTAGTTGAGTAGAGTTGAATGTAAATACAGTGTTATCCTGTGTTACCCGGATGAGGTAATAGTCTCGCTTGAAACCAACACATATGGAGTTTTCACACCAGGCCATGGACTTTGGAATATCTGGTGCACCAAAATCCCCCTGACAAGAGAAAAAATAGTTTACTGACATTTTTATTGACAAATTGACTAGGGATGTTAATGATTAATCAACAATCAATTAATTGGTTAAGAATTTGATTGATCAAACATATATTAACTGATTAACAATGTAGTGTCAATCGTAATGTAATGCATGTGCCATTTTCTAATTTTTTGCTGAAATGATTTAACACCACAAAGATGAGATTTCACTTTCATGGCTTATACAGACAAAGAAGAAAGCCAAGCAAGCAGGCAGAAAGACCAGTGAAAAAGACAACAGTATTAAACTGTAAAGTAAATATTGTAATACAATGTTGAAATACAGCATGTCTACAAGTAGCCTGGGTAAACCCAGCCTCCACGTGACCTCTATGTGCTATCACGAAAAAACCTACGCTACAGGCATAGCCTGTGACGTCACGTTGAAGGCTGGGTTTACCCAGGCTAGTCTACAAGCACAATGATAGCTAATGCAGGAAGTTTGGTCGGTTGAATAACTTGTTGAGTAGGCCTAGAAACAGGTGTAAAAACCAGCATTTTGTAATTTGTATGTCAAAAGCTGTTTTTTTATGATTAATTGATTACTTGATCATTAACATGACCAATTAATCAATTAAGGAAATTGATTACAATTTGCATTGCTAGAATGGACATGAAAATGCTTTGGAAAGAACTTCTAAACATGGGACAATGAGACATATCTGTATTTTATCTGTACCTGTAACTCGTGGAAGTCTCTATCCTTCCAGTAATACATCTGGAGTTTCTTTTTCACAGCAACGCACATTCTCAGCCTTTCCTCCCCTGGGCCGGATTGCTAAAGACAAAAGAGACAGAAGATGGAATTCAAGACTTGCTCACATCAGAGAAATTATTAGTACAACAAAATAATTAAAGAGAATGAAAGTAAGAATTGTTGTTATCACAATCTGCCTATCGGGATATGACAACTGTGCATTTGAAGTGATCTTACCTCTCCCTCAAAATTCCCTGCGCATTCAACATATCCTCCCATTAAGATACTGACTCATCCACGCTCACTCTCTCTTAGCACTGCAACAGCGATTAAAAACTTTACCAGCCTGCTAGCATGTAGATATTATACTTCAGCTAGGGATAGGCAATAATTCAATATTATCATTTATCGTCTTTCGGTGGAATAATATCATGACGATATGGTGATTTTGAGATATCATTAGGGCTGCACGATTTGCAAACAAAAAACAAACAAAAGCCATAAAAAACAACATATTGCGATTATACTGTGAGATATTGTGATTGCGATAGGCAATACTATTTTAGTGGGAATGGCATTTTGCATTCTGCTCTATCTAAATTGATGATATTTTTTTATTTAATTTAAATTTAATTTAAAACTCCAAAATGGGGTATGGTAGGAACATTATTTAAAAAAATCTGTTTTGTTGACATCTCACCTAACATTACTATTTAGTTCATGATAAAACACAAGTTTGCATATGTGAGCCATATCGTGATACATAGCAATATTGAAAAGAATTCTTATGATTATCATGATATTGATTTCAAACATATTGCCCAGCCGTAATTTCAGCTACTACATTTCAAAACGGTTCCCTCTAAAAAGATTATGAATAGGAAGCAATAGAGAGCCGCAGGGATGACGTATTTTTATAGTTGGAACGCGGAAGTCCCGGACTTCATGGTTCGTCATTGTTTCTGCCTATGGGATTTTTGAATGGGTTTTTGGCATGATGCTTCAAATAAGGTCTCTGGGCAACGCAAGCTTAATCAAACGCGAACCAGTGTTCGGCGGGATAATCTTCACACATGAGGACCACTTTCATGAGTTTTGAAGCGTAGTTGCGAGCCCTAGAAGTAAAAAGCTTGTGGTAAGCTAATCCAGAACTACACACAGTGTCGCATAGGGTTCCACGTCACGTCAACCTGGAGTGTTGCTGATGTGTGCACTGATTACCCCGGGCTGAACCAGGTGAGGGAAAGAGAATTTCCGTGTACGTCCTTTGAAGTGATGACGTTATTGACGTATAATATCCCCGTCGGCGTCGACTCAACAGTGTAGTCTCATTTAGCCGTTTGTTAGCTAGCCGCCCTTTTAACGGCACGTAAGAGCTTCAAAACTCATAAAAGTGGTCCTAAAAGTTACCCTGCTGAACACTGGTTCGCGTTTGAATAAGCTTGCGTTAACCACAGACCTTATTTGAAGCATCGCGCCAAAAACCCATTCAAAAATCCCATAGGCGAAAACAGTGAAGAACCGGGAGTGTTAGCATCGATGTTTTCCGGACTCATTTCTGCGGCTCTCTATGGAAAAGGCATGGAGATGACAGACAGAAAGTACTGCTGGCCCAGTGCCCAAAATGCTGGGCTGCAACCACCAGGGGGCATCGGTGTGTGGCTGACCTGCAGGTCACAGGCGAACAGGGTGGCTCCTCTGGCTTTGGACAGCACAGTGATCTGCTGGAAGGTCAGGAGGTCATGAACATGTATGTTGTTCTCTGTAGAGGAGAAATGAAGACATGACAGTTTATCTCTGTCTGGAGATACAAGAAACACAACTGCTACGCTGTGTATCAATGATAAAAACACTATCCAAGTTATCATGTTGTTCTCTCAGGAGAATGTCAAATATTGCCTTTATAGTAGGGCTGGGCAATATATCAATATCATTGTGATATGAGACTCGATATCGTCTTAAATTTTGGACATCGTAATTGTCGTGATATGGCATATGTCTTTTCCTCGTTTTAAAGGCTGCATTACAGTAAAGTTATGTAATTTTCTTAACTTATTAGACAGTTCTAGCTGTTCTGTTATTTGCCTTTACCCACTTAGTCATTAAATCCACATGATTATTTATCAGAAATGTCATTGTGTAATTATTTTGTGAAAGCACAAATAGTCATCCCTACACTATTGTCGCAATATCAATATTGAGGTATTTGGTCAAAAATATTGTGGTGTTTTATTTTGTCCATATCGCCCAGCCCTACTTTATAGTATTGCTACACTATGGACCAGTAGTTTTCTTTTAAATTTTTTAGACCAAATATTGCTGACAGTCCTGTTCCTCATCATTCTCTTTATTACAAGAGTAGCCAAATGAACTTGGGGCCCTGGTCTAAATTTCATGATTGTATTTCCAGGGCTGAAACTTTTAAGAACCCTCCCATATTTGTCCCCTAATTGCCGTTAGGGGACAAATAAAGTTGAAACTTGAACTTGAACAATTGTAGAAACAAGAAACAAAATGAATTCAATTAAGGAAAGAAACTTACCCAGAAGACTGACAAGAATTTTGTACTGTGAGACCACATAAAGCTGTGGAAAAGAGAAGAAACACAACAAAAGGAGAATGAAATCAAAAGAATCCAATCTCTACCAGGCATTCATCTGCACATACAAGACACATTTTGTTTATTCCAATTATAACATTGAGATTCATATTTTAAAAAGCCATATAATGGTTGGAAACACATTATATTGCTAAATCCATTTGATAGGACCTAGCCTAGGCTTCCACTCAAATAAAATTCAGTATACAGCTGTGAAGACTTACCTGCTGAATCTTCTTTGAGAAGTTCTTGTTTGATTTTTCCAGTGTCACTTCAAATCTGTTGGTGCCTATTAATGGAAAAGACAATGTATTCATTAAGTAGCTTTTATTTGCAGCACTAGCCTAAGATTTACAGATACACAAGTATCTGGTAGGGTAGTGCTGTTGCATTGAGTAAACCTCACTGTCTGAGACTAGGTAGGGTAGTGCTGTTACATTGAGTAAACCTCACTGCCTGAGACTAGGTAGGGTAGTGTTGTTGCATTGAGTAAACCTCACTCCCTGAGACTAGGTAGGGTAGTGCTGTTACATTGAGTAAACCTCCCTCCCTGAGACTAGGTAGGGTAGTGCTGTTGCATTGAGTAAACCTCCCTCCCTGAGACTAGGTAGGGTAGTGCTGTTACATTGAGTAAACCTCCCTCCCTGAGACTAGGTAGGGTAGTGCTGTTACATTGAGTAAACCTCACTCCCTGAGACTAGGTAGGGTAGTGCTGTTGTATTGAGTAAACCTCACTCCCTGAGACTAGGTAGGGTAGTGCTGTTGCATTGAGTAAACCTCACTCCCTGAGACTAGGTAGGGTAGTGCTGTTACATTGAGTAAACCTCACTCCCTGAGACTAGGTAGGGTAGTGCTGTTACATTGAGTAAACCTCCCTCCCTGAGACTAGGTAGGGTAGTGCTGTTACATTGAGTAAACCTCACTCCCTGAGACTAGGTAGGGTAGTGCTGTTGTATTGAGTAAACCTCACTCCCTGAGACTAGGTAGGGTAGTGCTGTTGCATTGAGTAAACCTCACTCCCTGAGACTAGGTAGGGTAGTGCTGTTGCATTGAGTAAACCTCACTCCCTGAGACTAGGTAGGGTAGTGCTGTTGCATTGAGTAAACCTCCCTCCCTGAGACTAGGTAGGGTAGTGCTGTTGCATTGAGTAAACCTCCCTCCCTGAGACTAGGTAGGGTAGTGCTGTTGCATTGAGTAAACCTCACTCCCTGAGACTAGGTAGGGTAGTGCTGTTACATTGAGTAAACCTCACTCCCTGAGACTAGGTAGTAGGGTGCATCAAAATACACATTTTCAGAATATTGATCTGTCTGGGTGCTAAAAGCGTTACCATCCATGGAAAAACAACACATGCAAAATATTTTTGCAATACGTGGTGATCTAGGGGTATAACGGCACATCAGCTTTTTCGGCAACAGGGGGTAACTGGCACTCATTGGGGCGCCATGATAAATTGGTTCATTTTGTGCCATTCTCTGGTTCCATCACTTTGGGCATAGGTTTCAATGTTTGGTTTAAAAAAGAAGAAGCAGCAAGCCATGTGGCAAAGAATTCACCTTCACAATTTTATTATCTTCCAAAAAATTAACTCTGCTAAATTAATCATTCCTAAAGAATGTTCTAAACTTCAACTTTCTCTGCTTTGGGCCCCTAGCCTAACATAACCATTCCTGTCGGAGTTACAGGGGGGAGGGGAAAACATAATTACCACGAGAACTTGAGAGCTGATCTTTCTCGCGGGGGGGCGGGGGGGGTTAGTGGTTCGTAGACTGGCACCACAGCCTTCATTCCATCCAACATCCTCAGACGGTCGAGACTTGTGTCACCGGCTACACGGTTGAAGATCACACCAATGCAGCAGGCTGCCTTCACGCGCGGCCTGATCGAGGAGTCAGGTGGTAATTCGGCAAAGGTCTCTACATCCTACGCGACAGCAGACCGAGCACGCCGCCACGTGCTGGAGGCAATCAGTGAGGAACGGCACGAGCAGTGGACACCACACACCCTACACTGGGACAGTAAGTTGACGCCAATGCTCAACAATGTACGCCAGTTAGAGGAGCGTCTGACAGTGGTGGTCAGAGATGTGGAGCGGCTCAAACTGCTCGGTGTGCCAGCATTCATGAAGGGGACAGACGAAGCATGTGGAACGATCATCGCCCGGCTGACGTGCAAGCTGCTGCAGGAGTGGTGCTGCGCTGACCAGGTTGTCAACATGGCATTTGACACCACCGCATCAAACACTGGCCATCTCACAGCAGCCTGCATCGCCATTCAGCTCTCAATGGGTCGACCACTGCTCTGGTCTGGGTGTCAGCACCACATCGGCGAGGTGCTCCTCAGCCACATTTTCAATGACCTCAAGGTGGAGACGTCACGCTCGCCAGAGGTTACATTGTTTACACGTCTGTGGGATAACTGGAACCTGGTGCCACACAAGGACTGCGACCCATTGTCCCGTTACATTCCAGACGACGCCGAACCACTGTTCCTGGTCAAGTTGCGTGGTGAATTCATTGAGTGTGCTGCAGGAGTGCTTGACTACAAGTGAGGTGACTACCGTGAGTGCGTGCAGCTGTGTCGTGTGTATCTGGGTGCAGACGGTCCAGCGCACACTCCAGTTACCTTCCAACGGCCGGGAGCACTGCACAAGGCGCGATGGATGGCCAAGCTGCTCTACACACTCAAACTGGCCTTGATGGAGCAGCTGCAGCACATTGCATTGCTTCCTCAGGGCACCATCACCACGCGGCAGCAGGTGCTGAAGATTCGGGCGTTTGCCAACTTTATCACGCACATCTACGCAACGTGGTGGCTGACCTGCGACACGGCCATAGATGCAGCATGGAATGATCTCACACTCTTATCAATGTTGTGAATGACTGCGCCGAGCGTGGCGTCAAACTCACATCAGACTTCGTGGCAGCAGCCAGGGGAGAGGAGCATCTGCAGAATGTACTGCAGGCAGTGGAGCATGACCACTCTAAACAGCCAAAACTGTGCAGCTGCAAGCGCAAGCTGGACCAGGACTAGGACTCTAGGTTGCTCAATGGTTGCTTCAATGTTCTCGGTTCTAGGTTGCTTCAATGTTCTCAAATAAATAAATGTTCTATTCAAATTCAAATGTTCTGTTAAAAAATAAATACATCTTGTTCTATTCAAAATGTTGTTCTATGCATTTCCAAAATTTGCCTTGACCCAAAAAGGCAGATTTTCGTATTTTTCACATGCTGTGTTACACCCCTAAATCTCAATCAATTTTCCCAAAACTTTGCAAAAGTCATTTTTATGTGTCTCATAACAAAATGCAACCCCAGACAGTTTGATATGTTGAGATTTCATTTTTGCATTGCAATTTGATGCACCCTACTAGGTAGGGTAGTGCTGTTGCATTGAGTAAACCTCACTCCCTGAGACTAGGTAGGGTAGTGCTGTTGCATTGAGTAAACCTCCCTCCCTGAGATTAGGTAGGGTAGTGCTGTTGCATTGAGTAAACCTCACTCCCTGAGACTAGGTAGGGTAGTGCTGTTGCATTGAGTAAACCTCACTCCCTGAGACTAGGTAGGGTAGTGCTGTTGCATTGAGTAAACCTCACTCCCTGAGACTAGGTAGGGTAGTGCTGTTGCATTGAGTAAACCTCACTCCCTGAGACTAGGTAGGGTAATGCTGTGGCATTGAGTAAACCTCACTCCCTGAGACTAGGTAGGGTAGTGCTGTTACATTGAGTAAACCTCCCTCCCTGAGACTAGGTAGGGTAGTGCTGTTGCATTGAGTAAACCTCACTACCTGACACTAGGTAGGGTAGTGCTGTTGCATTGAGTAAACCTCACTCCCTGAGACTAGGTAGGGTAGTGCTGTTGCATTGAGTAAACCTCACTCCCTGAGACTAGGTAGGGTAGTGCTGTTGCATTGAGTAAACCTCACTCCCTGAGACTAGGTAGGGTAGTGCTGTTGCATTGAGTAAACCTCACTCCCTGAGACTAGGTAGGGTAGTGCTGTTGCATTGAGTAAACCTCACTCCCTGAGACTAGGTAGGGTAATGCTGTGGCATTGAGTAAACCTCACTCCCTGAGACTAGGTAGGGTAGTGCTGTTACATTGAGTAAACCTCCCTCCCTGAGACTAGGTAGGGTAGTGCTGTTGCATTGAGTAAACCTCACTACCTGACACTAGGTAGGGTAGTGCTGTTGCATTGAGTAAACCTCACTCCCTGAGACTAGGTAGGGTAGTGCTGTTGCATTGAGTAAACCTCATTCCCTAAGACTAGGTAGGGTAGTGCTGTTGCATTGAGTAAACCTCACTCCCTGAGACTACTAGGGTAGTGCTGTTGCATTGAGTAAACCTCATTCCCTGAGACTAGGTAGGGTAGTGCTGTTGCATTGAGTAAACCTCATTCCCTAAGACTAGGTAGGGTAGTGCTGTTGCATTGAGTAAACCTCACTCCCTGAGACTACTAGGGTAGTGCTGTTGCATTGAGTAAACCTCACTACCTGACACTAGGTAGGGTAGTGCTGTTGCATTGAGTAAACCTCACTCCCTGAGACTAGGTAGGGTAGTGCTGTTGCATTGAGTAAACCTCACTACCTGACACTAGGTAGGGTAGTGCTGTTGCATTGAGTAAACCTCACTCCCTGAGACTACTAGGGTAGTGATGTTGCATTGAGTAAACCTCATTCCCTGAGACTAGGTATGCACCAATATATTGGCCGTATATCGTATCGGCGGATATTGGCCTTGTTGACTGCAATCGGCAAAAAGGATGGCGTTCACAGATTGCAGTGGGTCACATAATTTCTGCCTCGCACCGTACTCATGCACCTAGCAATGGCCATTTCAAATTCTTCTTATTGAGTAGATAGTTGTATAGCAGCCTAAAAAGGCTTTTGGAAACAGTTATTTTTCACAAAATAATATTTTTTCAGATTCAGATCAGATTTTTGAGGTTTTTTGAGGTGAGGTGAGGTTGTATGAGGTATTGATGTTATCAATAGTCAGTGGCCTACCCAGAGTAGACTGTACCCAGCATCCTCCCAGTTAGGAGCAGCGGAGAGCAGCAGTGACAGGGAAGTAGAGCTGTTTCTGTGAACGGGGTCACGAGCAAAACTTAATTTAGCCACCTAAAAGAAGGCCCACCTAAACAAAACAATGTCAGTGCATGTATGCTATACAGTACTTTGACCATTTTCAGCACTTGACTTTGCCCTAAAACAGCCCTTTCATTTGGCACTACATTCTCTCTACAGTACCGTATTCCTACACACAAGCAGCGCACTGTGCCGCTTGTTGTATCACGCCGCAGATCAGCCGTGTGAGCTCATAAAACTGCTGACAGCGAGACAGCGAAATCAAACTTCACTTTTCTAAATATTCAAAGATGGTGTGTGGGGTGTTTGTGTTTTTTCTCAGCTGACATGAAAATACATAATTTACACTCTGTTTTTAGCTGAAATGTAGCCATGTGGAGCTGGTCCCTCACTTCTTCATCTTCTCATAGCTCGAGCACCTGGCTCCAGTGCAGATTTCAGCTAAAAACAGGGTGTAAATGACATCTTTTCAAGTCAACTTGGCATCAGGGCTTGTGGAGACTTAGATTATGGCAGGTGCGCAGCAGTGTTGTGCATGAACTAAGAGCGCCGCTCACTGAGCAAGCTCATTATTTTCATGAGCAGTGAGCTGAGCACACCTTTTTGCAAATCCATGAGCGTACAGTGAGCTACGCTCACACCTGGGGGGGTGAACGGCCCTAGTCTTGCTCTCTTACCTCGATAATTGCCCATTGTGTACATGCGTGTGGTAATTTACATAGGAATAAAACCGGTTTTCATTTCGCCAGGCTTCCCTCTACTGCTCTCTCTTCCCTCCCCCCATCGCGCACGGTCTGCCCAGAATGGCTACAGTGCCTTGCTCGACTATCTGAAGCTTAATTAATTAGAATTGCAACTGTGCAAATATAGACGGGCCAAGCACACAGTAGTGACAATGACACGTAATGACAGGGAAAGGAAGCCAAATGTCTCCAGTCAAGATGGGAGTCAGGAGTGTTGGGGCAGAGAAAATCCCAGAGTATAGAGAAGCGGCTTTGTAAAAAGTCACTCTGGAACGGCATAAAGTGAATGCAGCTGGGCACCATAAGCGCAATTTAGTGGAGGTAAAAACAACAGAAAGCACGATTATGAGGAGATGACTGAGACGCTCTGGGTGCCAGCTAGGTGGGAGGAATGGAGAGGGTTGAGCACACAACTCCACGGTGATGTATTGTTTTCATCGATGCACGCGGCTCATAATAATTGCATGTTGAGTGTGCATTCTGTCACTCTGTCAATGTGGCTATTTTTTTTTACGTTACTCGTTTAAATCCTGCGATGTAACAACTGCGTGTTATGTTGTATGAATTCAAAGTGTCACTTTGATCTTGAGTTCCACGGACGGACAGTTATCCTATGTGCAAAATAAAGAGACTATCTTTTTTATTCTTGTATTTTCACGGAAGGTATCAGGTCTTTTCAAGTCAATAGGCTATGTGTGGAAAAAGCTATGTACTGTATTGTATTTTTGATTTCAGAGCAAGATAAAATATGTCTGCTCTTGTTGAATCTTGGCCCCTGAATGTTACATTCATCTTTTTAAATAAAGATGTGTTTAAAAAGCTATTGCGTGTTATGTTTTCAGTGCTGTGCCTTTTCTCTGGGTAAACAAGAAGTGAGCTTGAAATGAACTGAGCTGCAAATTTTTTGGGACTGTGAGCTATAGCTCAAAGTTCAAAATATGAGCTATGAACGTGAACTAGTTAATTTTAATCTGCATGAGCTGAACTTTGAGCTAGCTCTTGTGAAGTGTGAGCTTGCACAACACTGGTGAGCAGTATGGAAGCATTTTATGTATTTTTTCTGTTGTTTTTTACATTTTTGCTCATGACCCCATTCACACTCAGCAGACAGCTCTACTTGTCTGAAGCGGCCGGGCTCCATTTCTCCAAACTGGGACCGCACGGCTGCATTTTACTGCATGTAGTACACTGACTGTCAGCAAGTTCCTCATACAATCCCACACCAAAAAAATCTGAACTATCCCTTTTGTTTGTTTCATAATTACATTTATATGATTGAATTTGTGCTCATTCAAAGATAGTGTGATGAAGGGCTCAAAAGACTTTAAAACAGTTCAGTTATTTGTTTATAATGAAGATTTATTTGTTTCCCTGTCACAATTTGTTATTTTAAACATTGGTATCGGTATTGGCCCAGAATTTTGCGACAGATGCTAGAGCCCATGAGTTTTAGCCGCCTATTGGGAAATGGAGAAGGGGCAGTTGTGATGTCACTACTGATGTCACTCGAGCAATTGTGATGTCACCAGTGATGTCACTTGAGCAATTGTGATGTCATCAGTGATGTCACTCAAGCAATTGTGATGTCATCAGTGATGTCACTCAAGCAATTGTGATGTCATCAGTGATGTCACTAAGGAGTTACACACCCTGAATGACGAGGGGCATGTACGCATGGGGTGCTCTAAACTATGCTGTAGAGGTTGGTCTTCCATGATTGAAATTCAGTCAAAGACCACACTTCAATCATGAGAGACTCGTAGGAAGTTTTAACAAGCTTTATTGAACAAATAACCAGTTTAAGTGTGGCGTATGGCTCCATATGATGACGCTCCTCTTGAGATGAGAGAGGGGGGGGCGTCAGTGACGTATAGGATAGAATCTAGGGGGGGTAGATTCGCGCTACACAACAGGGGTTACACAAGGACTCCATTTGAGCCCTCTCTCCCTGAGTTTTTCTATTCACCTGCATCCTTCTTTATCCGGTACAGAAGGAGATGCCCTGGCTTTGTTCCAACAAGCAGCCAGTCCTCTGTGGGCAGACAGTCAACAACAGCTCAAAGGAGGTCATCAATCACTTCAGATGTATTATGTATGGATCATGCAAACATGGTCAGTCCCAGTCTGAACTATCAATTAGCTCGCAGGAGAATCATTGCAGCAGCAGAGGTGGGACATATCTTCTTGAAAATGACTGAAAACGGATATAACTGCAGTTCAATCAACACCCAGAAGGGCCAGCCCAATGTCAACGAGAAACACAAAGTGCTTTCATTTCTCACTGACTGAGATGGTCTGTTAATAACTTACCCCAGGCCGCAAGGCAGTCAATCTGTAGAGGAAGCTTCTCCAAAATAGGCACTGGTTCATACGCGTCATGCATTTCCAGATATTATTACTGATTCAACGACAGATGAATCGATCCCAAACTGTGTTGACGCCTGTCAGACAACAGCTGACTGCCTGGCCGTGGATGTGTCTGTCAGGGTGGCACACCTTGATGTGTCGCCATCAACTGAACTGAGTAGTTTAATGTTTTCAGCTGGCAACGAGTAAATCCGATCTGTCAAACCCACGGCAATTATATAGAAACTGTCGATAGCCAGTGGAACGCTTGGCTTGCTATCTCCGACCAAAACAACAGCTGATAGCTAGCCAGAGCTATCGTTAGCTTGGAAGTTAGCAAGCAATGAATACTCCTATTGCTCCTTCTCATCCCATGCCACAATAAACCCGACCAGGAATCGTCGGTTCCTTTGTCGTGAACAACCAACGTAACTAAGTCAGTACGGATGGCAGTAATGTCGATATTCCCCGAGTAATAGCATCGTTTTAGTTAGCTAGGTTAGCCTGCTTTTTGCTAGTTCCTCAGTTTTGTTGATGGCTGCGCGAGGGTCAGGGAATGTGAGGTTTGACAGGCACGTGACTGAACAGTCAGCGTACTCACGAGGAACGCATTAAAGGTGCAGTGCAGCGACTCATTAGTGAATTATGCAGCATCCCAAAGCCTCACAGTCACTTTGCCTTCATTCAATCAATCCACACACATAAACTACTATACTAGACCGTAAGAAAGACTTATAGCAAGATATAACTATAATACTACATATTTATGTAAAACTAATAATTACACAGTAAGTTTACAGAAAATGGACAAGTTAGAAGTTAGTTTCAATATAAACTTTAATTCCAGGACAAACGCAAAAAAGCCATACAATATCGTTAGCTTCACATTACAATGCAGTCACATCCAGAAATAGGGCCTATAGTGTCTCTCTGAAATAAAATACCCTCTGCATGACTTCAACAAATAATATAAAAACATAAATTAACGGACCTAGAGCATCAACACACATTGCAGTAGATTGCACAAGGATGGAGATATGATCAGATTCTGCCATCTAAAGGCAAGGTTACTTTGTAGTGTAAATGGAATGGGCATGGAGAATCTGCAATTCTGGTCCCATGGTGGCAAATTATTTATTTATCCTACAGGATTTCTTGTACCGTTGTGCTGTGCTGCTGACCTAGAGTGACCTACACATACACCTGGCCTAGATGCTAGTGGGAAGTGGGGTGGGTGAAGGAGGGTTTGTGAATGAGGTTACATACCAAGTGGGCAAATAATTTAGGCCCACCACACCTCCAGAAGGCCCATCAGGGAATTCTGTGATTCACTGGCAAATAAAACAGTATTCACTTTGTGGTGTGAGAGAACATGAAATGTTACAGCCTGAAACTCACTGGGCTGTTTAAGCCTGTGCATCTGAGAAAAATAGGCCTATATCACTGCTATCATGCAAAACTCTACAAAATGTAGACTTCTCAGGAATTAAGAAAAACAGACTTATTTTCACACCGATAACAATGTAAGGTACATTCAAATGATCAAATGGGTCTGGAAAATATTTTATAAGCCCAACTAAGGGTCATAAAATGTCCCAAACCCACAGAGAATTAAAACCCTACATAGGAGTTACAAAGTGTTTGATTTTGCTTTTTGAACGACCCCCAGTTTGCCTACAAATTTAAACATAAAATGCATATTACCATCATGTGACCTGCTGAATATATAACAATAATCGCACACTGTAAACTGCAAATTCTTACACTGACTAGGTTCACAGTACAGTGGATCTCTGAAGATGACTTAGAATCCAAACGTGTACAGTATGCAGTCACCTCAAATTAATCCATTACACACAATAACTTAGTGTTTTAAATCAGTCTGTGTAGATTAATGTAGTGCATGTGTTCCCCCCTCCATTATTCATAGTGGGATTTATAGAAAAATAAAAAATGCTGATTCAACCAAAGACCAAATGACAGAATCCCAATAAATATTATATTCTCTGCAAAGGCGTTTTGGGCCAAATGCGCGATGTTTCAGCTTGTTTTTCCCACAGTGCTGGCATCAGGCCAGGCTGGATCATTTCCCATCTTGAAAACAATTAGCTGTGTTGTTGCGTAGCCCCAAAACATGGCCTGAAGTACCATAAGGCTGAATGGCTTCAAGGTATTTGCACTTGTTGCCTAAGTTTGTGACACTAAAGAAGGGCTTCTGGGAAAAACATCCTTACAAAAAATAAAATATTCACCAGGGCCCAGTTGCACAAAGCACCTTAGGTTAAGATTTCCCTTAGAGTCAGGGTTAAGGTGTCCATAAAATAGAATCGGCTGCACAAAACACTCTTAAATCTTCTCCATAAGGTTAAACATTTTAAGGAAAACGTAAGCACAAGATTTAAGGGTGTTTTGTGCAGCCGATTCTATTTTATGGACACCTTAACTCTGACTCTACGGGAAATCTTAACCTAAGGTGCTTTGTGCAACTGGGCTCAGGTCTTTGATTCATTCAGTGTCACCCGAGTCCTCAAGTGCAGGTCTTCACATGACATGAACAGCCAACCCATCCAACTCTCATGGCTGCACCCACACCACCACCTTGCAACATACAGTCCTACTCCCGTCTCTCTGAGCTCATCATCCAGTTAGAGAATAGCACTGAAAAGAAATCTAAAATGACATGTGACATGTGTCTGGAGACAACATGTGTCTGGAGACAACATGTATCTGGAGACAACAGCTGACTGTGCCCACGTTTTTTTTGGCCTTTAACTTCCAACTCATTCATTGCTGCCTCAGTGAAATTGCTTTCCTTCGTTATCCCTCTCACATTTTCAGTCCGTAGTTCTACTCCATTTTCGATCTCTCCATCTTGGTTTTCAGGATTTCCTAGAGAGAGAGAGAGAACAAGGATGAATGCATCTGCAGTGACGTGTCTGTGGAATGATAGCACTGCAAAGCCCCATTCCTCTGAGACTTAATGAATAGAAATGTGACATCATGGGACTACTGCGGAAAAAGTAACTTCCTCTTTACCTCTTCCTCATCCAACATGACAGGCAGTGCTCTGTGTAGAGAAATGAAAATAGAGAAGGCCTTTACATCAAAGTAGGTTTGAAGATGTGACTCAAAAGATGATGCCGATGACAATGAAATGCAACTATTTGACCCAGTCCGACAGGTACACTGCACAGAAAGTTAATGTGTATGTTTAAGCTGATACCATATACTTTGCTTTGGGGAGAAAACAATGCAATGTGAAACCATGCGTTGTCCAGCAGGGTCGCTTTGAGCTTACAGAGGTTGTCACATGATCACAAAACCACAGGTTCATTCCGGACACAGCCAATCAACACACCAACAACCATGTGTTCAATCAAATAACCCTTCAAGAGACTAATTTTAATTTTTCAGTTGTAGTTGATTAACATGGTCTCAGTTGTGCGCATGGAGAGACTCCGGTTCCTGAGGACCAACTTACTTGGGAAAGTTTTCCACTATTTGGGACCCGTTTCTGGCCTACTTTGACGTAGTCAGGGGTGACGAGTGACTCGCCCAGCTGACCTCTCATGGACCCCCTTGCATGTGATCCCAGGCAAAACATCTCTCATGAGCACACTACGCTGCTGGTAGCCGAGTTATTACTTTGACAACGTAGTATCTGTTTTTCCTGTGTATGAGCCTGTTTTAGTTTTTATGTTTTGTTTTCATGTTCTGAAAACTGTAAGTTTATGTTCTGTTTTCATGTTCTATTTTCATCTGATGATGATGATGATGATACATACATACATACATACATACATACATACATACATACATACATGCATACATACATACATACATACGTGTTCTGCCATAGTGCTCTTGAGCAAGATGCTGAAACTGCCTGCCTGTCAACTCACTGTAAGCTGCTCTGGATGATATTGAGACTGTCAGCTAAAATGTAATTTTATACTTACACATCAGCAACAGTTGTAGGAATGTTCTCTTCTACCCACTTTAGGTCTTCATCCTGGCAATACCAGATATTATATAATTTAATAAAAATGAAACTAATACTAATGGGTGGGGTAAAAATCTATAAACCAATGGATGCAGATTCGTGAAGAAATGACAATGAATAAGAAGTTGTGTGGGGAAGAGAGAAGATGACAGAAGACAATGAATAAGAAGTTAGAAGATGACAGAAGACCTCTTTACCTCTTTACTCAGAAGCTTCAGGGAGGCACCATTAGTGTCTGGCTTCGAGCCTCTCATCTTCATTCCCTCTGAAAAATATGAACCCAAATGAGATCACATTAAGGTCCCTTACCCAATAATATCATTATGAAGTAACTAGGTTATTAAGTTTACTATTTATACTGTAATATAACTAGGTTATTAAGTTTTCCATTTATACTATAATATGATTATGAGTTGAGAATATTTCTCAAGAGCATCACTATTACACAGCAGGATGAATCTGGTCTACTAAGCTTGGGCAATATCCACATTTTTATATCACGATGCAGTCCGCCCAAATACCGCGATACAATGTTAGATACAAGATTATCATTAGCATATATACTAGGCATCACGGCATCGCCCGTAGCTTGGCCTTGCCTGCCCTATTGGGGCAGGCAAGAACTGAGTGTGTGTTGCTCACTAAATGTTATTGCATCAGTGATGTCACAATGCCTCCTTGTGTGTGTGACATCACTGATCAGTCTTGTCACAATGCCTAAGTCCACATCTTCAATTATATATTTAAGGTATGATCCTGTTTAATGTGTGAGGGCAGTAAGCAGAAATCAGACACTTAGCCATCAGTTTCACAAGCTCTCCATTTACTTTGTAATGGCATTCTTACATTGTTGTTCACATTCTATCAATGCAATGTCAAGATTGAGAAACAAACATAATTATGCATAGTGTACATGTATATATATATATATATATATATATATATATATATATATATAGGAGCCAAATCGGTAAAGTTTTAATTTATGTTTGTTTTGACGACGATTGCAAGTGATGATGTCATGGTTGACAGTGTAATGAAAATTGTGATGTGATTGTGAAAGCTGGGATTTATGACATCATCGGTGATGTCACTCTTGCGGTACTCGCCATGGTATAATCTGTTTAGTTTCGAATAGTTCTGTATAGTTTGGATTCTTAGTTGAAGTGTGTCAGGCTAGAAGCAAGACAGTTTTTGACCGTGCTTGAACGTCTTCGGGAAGCTTTAAGAAGAGTGTTTGAACAAGTTAGCTAGGTGACAGCTAACTAGCTACAAAGAACTGAACCCAATCCGCTGAAGCCCAAGGTCATCCATGGTTTTCCATGATATTCTAATTTTTTGGAAAGGATCTGTATATGTATACACAGTATATATATATATATATATATATATATATATATATATATATATACTGTATATATATGACCGTGGGCTTCAGCGGATTGTCAAGCAAAGACGATTCAAAAATTTGGCGGAGATTCAGAGGGAGTGGACTGAGGCTGGAGTCAGTCATAACTGAGAAGTAACTGCTGATTTTCTTCACACCATTCTAATTTATTGAAATACTGTTTTGGGGGTTTTCTGGAGCTGTAGGCCAAAATTATGAAAAATGAAACAAATAAAGGCTAGAAATATTTCACTTTGTGTCTAATGAATCTATAATCTATGAAAGTTTCACTTTTTGAAAGGAATTATGGAAAAAAACTAATTTTTCCATGATATTCTAATTTTTTAGAAAGGATCTGTGTATATATACATATGTATGTATGTATGCATGTATGTATATATATATATAAATATATATATATATATATATATATATATAATACATATTTAACACTCCTACTCATGTATGTATGATATTTTTCCTATTTTTCTTTATGTCTGAATACTGATATGATCGCTACGCTGCATACTTACACTATGACAAATTCCTCTATGTAATCTTGCATATAAAAGTTATTCTGATTACCAAAAGCTTCATTCAGCATGGGCTCCTTGGCCTCTTCCTCATCATCATCATCATCAATTAGAGGGGAGTGGGAAAACCTGAGAGGAAACAGAACAGAGATTCAGATCAAAACACTGGGAACAGAACAGAGATTCAGATCAAAACACTGGGAACTTTGTTAATTGTTAGATGATGTTTGGATAGAAATGTTTTGTGCTCGAGGGCTACTCTCAAGCCCGGAAAACTCCAGTTTGCATTAAGCAGGACCTTCTCCACAGTGACTGACCTCTGGCTGTTGGCTGAGGGCCGCAACAGTACCATGATGACCAGCAGGATGGTGGAGAACAGCAGCCGCCAGAAGGCATCATCAACCCACAGGTCCCTCCATCCCTGTGGAGAGAAGACAGCTCACATTTCACCTCTCTATACAGGGAAGAGACACTTCCTGAAGGAACAGCACCACAACACATGATGATAACTGACCGTCTGACATTCCACCAGCTTGAAGACTTTGGTGGTCCAGATGATGAAGATGATGGAGGCTGCGGACGCAAAAGTAAACACAGCTCTCATTGTAATGTCTGGGAAACAATATGAAAATGCCCGCACACAAACAGCACATGCAACCGGAAGCAGAGTAAGGCATTGAACAAAAGGGTATTGCACTCATAAGGGAGGCAGGTACAAAATTCATTAAAATTAGAGCCTGACGGTGACCGATACTGGATTTTTGAGGCCGATGCCGATATTACAAAAAGTACAAAAATTCCGATATTGATATATCAGCCAATGTTCTTATATTATACACATTATATTACACATTTTTTTGCAACAATCCCTCAAATATCAAACACTTGACAAAGATATGACTTGACATGACTTGAGATATGCAATGTAGGGAGGATATTTTACAGCCTATCAAACTTTATTGTCCAAAATGACATGAATGCAATGAAACAGTAAACTTCACTGGGAATTTAATAATGATAAATAAGAAATACAAAAACACAAATAGAACAAATACGAAATATAACTTGAGTTAAGAAAAAATATCAAATATACACAACATGCTGTCTATAACTTAAAAAATACGAAATAAAAAAGTATCTGCAATATCGGCCAACATATCGGACGATACCGATAAATCAGTTATCGGCCGATAATATCGGTGGACTGTAATATCGGTCGGGCTCTGATTAAAATATTGTAATTCCCACGAAGAGCAGATATTAGAATAAAAGAGTATAGATGTGTTAGGCCATTGAACTTTATGAGTGTGAAACCCCTTTGGCCAATGCGTGAGCTGTGCATATATTAACTTGAGCACAATGAAGCAGCCCTCCTGGGCAAGAGTGTCTTGTCACTGAGTAGCTGTAACTCACCCACAACAGAGAAGATGAGAGTGTTGCTGTAACTCACCCACAACAGAGAAGATGAGAGTGTTGGTAAAGTGCTGATACAAAGAGAGCTTCACTACATTCCTGCGGAGCTTGAGGAGACGAGTGGTCTGAGACAGACTGATGAAGATGTACATCCAAATTAAGGAGAATAGACATGCAATCAAATGAACACATTCCACAAAACATCTTTCCAATTTACATGTTCGTCTTTTTCGGCGTCATGTTTTCCAAAACAACTTACGAAGAATGCAACAACAGAATAAATGAATACTCCCTATACAATTAATCAATGTTAAGATGTTACCCACTTCAAAAGCATGCAATAGCAGCAATATGGCTTGAACTGGAAAGTGTACTGTTGATCAAACAGTAAGCCAACTAATAATGGATTGTAAGAATTGAAAAATGAATGTGTTAAAAAAGTAATCTGAGTGCTCTAGCATATTACAGAGTAAAAGTCAACCAATAGTTAAGACAACACAGTCAGAGCCTCAAGCCCAATGTCCACCAGATGTGGTAACGGCTCCCGGAACACATTTCTATGTATAAGTGTTCATTCATTATTGACAGCATCCCTCCTGTTTGGTTGAGTAAAGGATATCCACCACATGACGCAGGAGTCAATGAGAGAGAGGCTGAGATTAGCCACCAGGGCAACCGTCCCATAGAACCCCTGGAGGCAGAGAGCAAGAGTCAGACTGAGACTGAGAAAACTAACAAAAACTGACTAAACTAGACCACAGCACCAAGAGCTTAGAGGACAGCAGTCTATGCAGTGTGTGTGTGTGTGTGTGTGTGTGTGTGTGTGTGTGTGTGAGAGAGAGAGAGAGAGATATGGATCCATTTGTCACAATGGAAGTCAGTCATTTCTAATCATAAGATGAGTGTGTGTTCAGACTAGTGTTCAGTGTGTGTTCAGAGATGGTGTAAGTGAATATGTAAGGCTCCCATCTGGAGTTGCCTCCAGACAAAACACATCTGTTAACCAAAGTACAGAACGTATCTCCATTTTTCTTGCTGACCTTTTGCTCATCTTATCTTATGTTTGTTTGTACAACTGTGTGTTTTCTGACTTTTTGAACTTGTCGCAGCGTCTTTCGCTGTTTTGAAAATCACTTTTAAAAATAATTTCCTATTAGCATCACTTCCCTCCCAGCCGAGGACCGAATCCCTCCACAAGCTTGTCTCAATTGTCTCCTCTACTCAAATCAAATGTATTTATATATTGCTTTCAAAGCTGCACCAGGCAAGGTTTTTATGTAAAAATACACACGCCATGTTATAGGAAGTCCAAATTCACACAGCTACCTCTCGCTGCCATTTGGAACATTAAATAAGCAGGGTGATCACAGTGTGCTAGAGCAACAAAGGACATCAAATGCAAAATGTATGTATGTATGTATGTATATATATATATATATACTGTATATATATATAGATATATATAGATATACTGTACGTATATATACTGTATATATATATATATATATATATATATGATTTGCATATATGTATATACTGTAGTATTTGCATGCAATTCTTATTTTTTATTTGTTTTAAGCAAATCACATCAAGTCAGACTAGTACACTTTCTTGTGATTGTATAAACTTTCTGACACTCATTGCATTGCTTTATGTGGCCCTGCACATGTTTTAGTCCAAGTAGGTTGTAAGATTGACAAACACTGTTTGACTTGTGTCTTCTAGCAGCTCAATAGGGCTGCATACAAGTCATTCATCCAAATATTATCACAATCACAATATGGCCAAGTGCAATATCCAAATTGTAGGAGCTGCAATTTTTTGATAAAGGTGGAATATGTCACACGATAGCATTATTAAATTAAGAGATGCCTCAGACTACAAATCATATTCTTCAAGGAGAACATGCTTGTTCACAGACCCCAGTAAAAATCACATCATCCCCCCCCCCCCCCCCCCCAGAGAAAATGAAATGCAAAAATTACCATTCCCACTAAAATCAGGATTCTCATCGCAATTGCAGCCAATATAATCACAATATGATTTTTTTTGCATGTCATGAGAGACGGGTAGCGTTTGCTACCAGGTGACACTTACTCCTGTGACTCTCAGCACGCCTTCCACAGAGGAGAAGATCAGGTAGAGAAGACCCACGACGACCAAGCGGTGCACTGTGGTTCCCAGCCTGGGCCTGCAGGAGTGAAGGCACCAAGTTCATTTAGTTCAGAACACGTGTTCATCACACTCCACAGCCAGGATCACGTCTGCTGGCAAACTCTGTGGCAGATCTTACAAGTTCATGGAATATTTGAGAAGGAAATTAACATTTCTCTATTTTCCGAAGTATTGAGTCATAAAGTGATGCAGGTGTTGTAAGGATTTTTGAGATGTGTCCATTTTGAAAGGTTTAACTTACTTGACTATGCCATAGCCGAGACTGACGATGAGGACCAGGATTCGAGCTAGAGACCTCTTGAGTGCAGAGAGCAGCTCGGCAAAAATCACAGCACCTTGAACTGCGGAGAAAAAAAGAAACCGATCAAATAAACGTTTTACAGGCTGAAGTAAAGGAGCAAGGAGAAAGAAATGGACCAACCGTAGTCTCCTCTGTAGCGGATGCTTTGGTACTCGGAGTAGAACACAGCTTTCTCCAACATGCCGAGGATGATGACGGCGCCGATCCAGAACTGGATCCGCAGCAGATCTCTCCAGTAGCAGGCGGACCAGAAGAGCCAGAGAGCCCCGAACAGCACATACACAATGCACATTACCATGTAGAACTGGCAGGGACAGGAGAGAGCACACACTTAGCTTTGTTTCAAATAACACGTACAGGCCGAAGTTGTTGTTGCAAATTGTAGGCTTTGACTAAGGGTGCTTTCTCACTGGGGCCCCGGTACCGTTCCCGAGCACACTTGTCCCCAAATTGACCCCAGTTTCGGAACATTTGACGAGTGTGAACGTTGCGTTGCGTTCTGCGCCCGGGCACGCAACGGGGAACCGTGACAGGATCCACTTGAAAAGGTGGTCTGGGGAGCGCTTTGGCGTGCCCGGGCACAGAACACTTGCGAGTGTGAAAGCCAACCGTTCCGAACCACATGGACAACACATGGGCGAGGATAAACTCCAGGCATAGTTGATGATGCAAGTGCACTCTGTTCCGTTTCCGAGCGCGGAAGAAATGTTGTAATGTGAAAGCTGACCAGCGGGGGAGAGGGGAGGGCAATCGTTCCCGGGTGCGGAACGGAATGGAACGAAAGCAATCGTTCCCAGTGATAAAGCAGCCTAATATGCAGGGTGCAAAAGCGACTGTTTTGCCCACCGGCCAAATGGCGAGTGAATATTCACATTTTACCAGCCACTCAATCAAAGTATTGTTTTTTCGGCTGGCGAGTGAAGGAAATCTACCAGCCACTTGCATATTTTATCAGCATTTGGCTGGTGGCTGGTGCTAATTTTGTGCCCTACTGATATGGATTTGACACATTAGTCTAACCCTACTATACCATAGCACTGCAGCATGTGAAATCTGAATGGGACATAATTATAAACATAGGCTTTGATTTAAACAAACTCACATACTCACAATGAGAGTTCCACTTGGGTGCAGGGCCAACACAAGTCACAAGAGCAATAGAAGAAGCAGGCCAGCCAGCACTCCAAAATGTCCTTTCAAAAATTTAATAAGTCACCTGGGACGGCACACAACGAACGTTTCAGCATAAAGCCTTCATCAGCATTGATGAAGGCTGGCCTGCTTCTTCTATTGCTCTTTTGATTTAAACAAAACCGTTCTCTTTTGATATTTAACAGAAAAAGCCAAAACAAAACAAGGTAACCCATTGATTTTGCTATCAAGATATGTTTTTCATACATTACAACTTCTGGATTTAGTAGTTATAAGCAATATTTGTGTGCAACATCCTTTTACAAATCAAGTAGAAGAAATAGTTTCATATGACAGAAAAGGTGGCACACACCATCATCAGGGGCCAGTCTGCTGGAGAGGAGTAGTCATGGGGTCCCTTCATCTCCACTTTCACTAAAAGTACACAACAGAAGTCACTTTCCTACAGAGAAGAGTCATATGTTGACACGCAGGATATGATGATTTTCAAATCGATATTGGTTTGTTAGTTTTGATGTTTTTAATACCCTGAGGCCATGTCAAATACAAATGCTCTCTACCGAGTAAATATGAAGAAGGTCTCTAAAACGAAGTGATGTCTCTCACTTGTGAAAGCAAAGCTGAGTGGCCCTGCGTTCATGTCTTCGTCCTCAACGCCACGGAACAGTGGCTGCACCTTCACTATGAACAGATATGGACTGTCCTCCCAGGCCTTGGCCACCGCATTGAGGTCCTGCAACAGAGTTTTTGCAAGCTCAGAATTAGAAAGGTCTGGGTAGTGGGGCGTCTGGAGGGAAAAGTATACACCTACCACCGCGGAGACACGGGTTCAATTCCCGGCAGCGGTGCTTCCGGCTTGGTCAGACGTTCCTACAGACACAATTGGCCGTGTCTGCGGGACAGGTCGAAAGCCGGTGGGGTACGAGTCCTGGTCACTGCACTATTGCCTTCTCTGGTCAGTCGGGGCACCAGTTCGGGGGGAGCTGTGGAGTGGAACTGGGGGGCAATAGCGTGATCCTCCCACATGCTATGTCCTGCCAGTGAAACTCCTCACTGCCAGCTGAAAATAAGGTGACTGCACATTTATCGGAGGAAGCATATGCTAGTTTACAACTCTCCCCAAATTGGCAGACGGGGTGGAGCAACGACCGGAACAGCAGAGGGAATTGACCAAGTACAATTGGGGAGAAAATGGGAGAAAAACCGTAAAAACTTGATAAAAAAATAAAGATCTGTCTTCCTTCACTGTCTTCCTTCAAATTTGAGATATGAAAAGATTTTAAAAATGTATGCTTAGATACTTAAACATTTTCAAAAACATGTAAAGATCTACTTTCAGGACTTCAATATATTGAATAGCTCCCGAGGTTCAAAGGTCAATTTGACACAAACACTGAAATGACACTTTAGTCTCTTACCGGCTTATCGGGCCAAAACAGGGTTTGATTCGATGGGTCACTCTAAACAGAACAACACAGCTTACGGTGAACATACAGTACAATACTGTCTTTGGTGATTTTACAATTTAAAATACCCAAAAATACAGGGCTGGTTTCACACATGTAAAATAATAAAATACTTAAAACTTTATTTATATAGCATCTTTAAAAACAGATGATACAAAGTACTTTGACAGTCGAAATAAAGCAGAATGCTCAAGATGATAAAAAACAGCTGAACAGTGTAAAAAAGGAATTGTATCAAGAGGACAGAGTTAGAAAAGAGCAACATTTAAGTAAATACCGTACTAGGATAACCATACTACAATAGAATAAAATAAATAAATAAATAAAATGTATAAAATAAGATAACAAATTAAGATAAAAAGGTAACATCACATAAGCAAGTCTATAAAAATAGGTTTTAAGACGACATTTAAAAGAAGGATTGTTAGTTACTTAGACCTTTGATGTTCACACTGTATCAGGTAGATAAGTGACTCACCTTTGGGCTGGAGAGGGGCTGATATGAGTTGAACTCAGCATAGTACAGCTAATGGAGGGAAGACGCAGTAAAGGAAACATTACAGGATGCATCAGCAACATCAATGTCTTACATGTTCATGTGCAGCTCAACCTCGTCATATGGGAATGGGAATGTAGGTCGGCTAAACCTGTGAAAGGTTCCCAGGTAGATGATGTAGTTTCTTTTAATGCAGACATTTTTGGATGAATATAAACTACCATATAGTTGACTATAAAGCTTGAATAATCAACTAACAAACTAGGTTAAATCCCCCAAATCTGTGTTTTTATTATTTTACTATACGTCCCGGAACATGCCGCTAATGGCGTTAGCATTCTCCATACACATACTAGGCAAACATATTATCATCTGAACTGTAATGTGGACATGAAGCTTCTATTCCAGGGGGGTTATAATTATTTGTGATATACTGTACATGGTGGGGAAGGACATGAGATGTTAGTGCATAGAATTTGCTCAGTTTGAATAAAATGAAAGATTTTCTCCAACATATAATGTGATACAATGTAGATCAGGGATTTTTGCATAGCGTAAGAACACCATGTTTACCTGAAATACATTGAGATTTTGAAATTCGCTGTAGTCAACATTGCGATCCAGTTTCGACACATATTTATTGAAAAGTCGTGCGGTCAGATGACAATGCTCACGTCCTACTCACACACCTTTGGCAAGAAGAGGGAGGAGCAGTTGTCAAAGTACATGTAGCCCTGGCTGTAGAAGCCGCTCCAGCCGTCTTTCACCATGTGGTAATAACCAAACATGTTCATGGCTTTGCTGTCCTACAGAGGACAGGAGAACATCACACATGGCTCAGCAAATTCCTTTCTTGAAGTTAAAATGACGGTACAGAGAAGTAAAGAAGCCACAGAGCTGACTGAGGACAAAGGTTTCAGAATTATATAAGTTCCAAACCTACACTTGCGTCATATCAAAAGTGTCAGTTATAGCAATGAGAGAGACTTGTGTATCATTTATTATAAAACAAGGAAGTCGAAGTGCTACTGATAATGGCCTTATGGAAACAAAGAATAAAGCATCAAATAGTCAAGAAAGAGACAAAGTCAATACTCACTGGTGTGTTAAAGACCTCATTGTAGCAAACAGAGGAGCGCAGGTACCAGCTGATGTTAAAGGCCAGGTTTGCATCACATGACGCTTGATCACCCTGGACTGCAGGGAGACAGAGGAAGACCAAGACCTGTGTGACTCAAAGGGTGGAGCAGCATGGCATAATAAAGACTGACATACAGGCAGGCGTAGTTCCTGTTGGATCCACCCATACTGTACATAAAAGAAAAATCCATCCTGTAACAGCCGAGGCTCAGTGGACTGTACAAATGAGAGGAGACCGCACATGTTTTAAGGCATAACAAAAAGTATTTATTATAAACTAAATCAATTACTCAAAATAAGGTTAGATGTGTCAGTCAGTAACATCAGTAGTGAATGCAGTGTGTGGATGAGTGGGAAGTGTAGTGTAGTGTACAGCTATTCTCAACCACTGGGTCGTGTGGTGGGCCTCAGAACACTGTGTAGTGGGCTACGGAGGCAGTGGTATTGCCAAATAGGGCAAAACCACCTCATGCAGCAAGAAAGGCGAAAGTAAAAAAAAAAGCGGCCAGGAGGAATGATCCATGCCTAGTAAGTAGGTTAGGCTTGATGCTCAAACGATGTTGACATTAGTAGGTAAAATGAATGGATATAATAATAAGCTTCAGAGGACTATAGCTGTCTGTGGCGAGTTGGCCTGAGGATATTCCCTCTGGAAACCAGCTCCAGAACTGCAATCTGTCTAGCTAGCCAGTTGTGCATTCCCTCACAAAAACTACTAACGTTACAGTAGTCATGTGCATTTATAGCCTATACTATTCCCCCGACGAACGACTGCAGCTGTTTGATATGCGGGCGTCGTCTTTCAGAATGGACGCTAATTAGTTGTTTTTCATGGGAATATTTTGCTTTACAAAAAACTGGAACCAAAAGATAAGAATTAGCCTTGTACCTAATAGGCTACATGATGGTGCATCTGTGATCCATAAAGTCGATCTGTTGAATATTGAAAGCCTTGTTACCATGCTGCATGTGGAAAACACTTTCGTGTTTTATCACTTTGATCCTTAACGACCAGCAGCTGCATGCTCGTTGGCTGGCGTACATCGGCGATGTTTGGTTGTTGAATGAATTTGTTTATCATACAGTAGCCGAGGCTACACTAACCTATGAAAATATTAATTTGGGCTAGGAGGAGCTGGGTGGAAATGCCTCCGCTCGCCTTTCAATCCGGGAGCGGTGGCTGTCACCTGAAAGCACACCCCAGGACGGGAATGTGGCGGTGCTGCTTGGCTGTGTGTGAAAGCAATTTCTGTGGCGAGGCTGCCGGCTTTGCGGGCCTTCTGAACTGCAATTTTGCGCGATCTGTGTGTGAAAGCGGCTACAGATGTTTGTTTGGTGTGCAATGGCTCTCTGTCCTTGTTTGGTGATGTTTGGTCAGATTCGACATGTTCAATCCTTGTTTGTCTGTGTTTGACAATGGCACACCAATCAAACATTCTCCAACAACTGCCAACATTCTTGATTTTTTTTGTATGTTCAACCCCTGGTTCAGTGTAGTGATACTTTGTCTTTGTTGACAAACTGACAGGTCCTTCTACTTACAACTCATGAAGATAGTGGTGTTGGCGTACAGAGTCTTCTTGAATCTTGTGAATCTCTGGGTGTCATCTTGTGTCTAAAAAAGCAACACAGACAAATCATTGAGTTGTTGTTTTGGGCTTTTCAGAGAACTGTCTCAGTAGGATGAGATGGGATGATCAGAATTAAATGATCAAGATGCATTTGCAAACTCTCCCATGAAAATGAGGAGCAGAAGATGACAATACTAGCTGAATTTAAGGGTTTCTTGTTTTTTTAAACAGTTGCACACACTTTAGCTAGGGGTAATAATAGCTAGTACAGACAGTGGTTCAGTCAGACAGGTTACTGCTTGTGTACACTGTGTGGTGAGACTCTATTATTGTGCAAATGGTACAGAATCTTAATGGCTACACCACATCCACGGCGCTGTCAGTGACTATGACAGGTGGACTTCAATAACATAACGTAGTGGGTTGACAGGCTGCTATACTGCTAGCTACACTAGCTAACAGCTGCTATGGACGATTAGCACGGCAGAAACAATAATAACGGGACAAATGCATGCGTTAAAGGTAAAACACTGACCGAGTTGATGTCCACATTCCATAAGGAGACCTCTGCTGCTGTCACGGAACGGGCCACTAGAATAAAAAGCAGCAAACATGAGCAATGCGCCGCGGCATCTGGCAGCGTCATTTGTGCACTTTGTGCATCTACAGCCGCGGCTGGATCTATCCCCGAGCGAGGATCCGCGTCCAGTTCCGGGCAGCGGGCTGCGCCTCACTGTAGTTTATATCACTGCCACCAGAGGGCAGCATAACACAGACTATCAAATAAAGAGCAAAACATCGACTTTAGAATTATCAATTTTCTACAGTTTCCTTCTTAAAATATATTATTTAGCACTCATAAACTAACTCAGCCCCTCCTTTAAAAAATGCTAAAAACGATTTTTTAAATGCAACGTATGTACGCAACATGAAGAAGAAGAAGGAGGAGAAGAAGGAGGAGAAGGAGAAGGAGAAGCAAGACAACAGTAACGGACAGGTTTTTGGATTGAGTTTGGCGTCAGTGGGCGTAACCCATAGCGAGCCCAGAGCCCCCAGTAAAAGCAGCGGAAGTAACTCCAGAGTGTAGCTTCAAACAATACAAGTTCGCAGTGGGGACAACCCATGGGACAACCATACAACGAAAGTCTGTCTCGAAATGGCGGAAACTGTAATAAGGTAACGTTTGCTTTTTCATGCACAGCGCAGCATGTTGACACTGTTGACAGACGAGTCCGGTGGTGCACAGAAAACGGTCCCTTTGAATTCTGAGGCTAGTAGTCGCTTTGGAACCTGGCGTCTCTCATACAGCCAGGCCTGCCCTGGCCTGTTGTGTTATATTTTTTGTCTCTAACAATACATTCACCTGCTTGTTCAACAGTGTTGTCCCTGATGATGAAGGGAAAGAAAAGTTCAAGAAATGTGACCAGGTTGCATTTTACAGGTGTGTTGAGGTGTTTTATTTTGTCCATTTATATACTACACTTTCTGCATAATTATACAAAATATAATTATATTATATAATAATATAATCACCCCCAAACAAGCAATTTTTGCATAACATGCCCTTTTGTAGATGGTTTAACCAATCTACCTTAACCTGAAATACACCAATGTCTGTAGGCCTAAAATATATTTTAAGCATGAGTGTCCAGATTTTAATTTCTAACCTAGGCATAGCCCCATAATGTGACGGCGCTTTATACTGTATTTACTGTACAGTAAAGCGGCACCACACAGCGTTAGAATCCTCAATAGGTGGGCTAGGCTGTTCAAAAAGCTCTCCTACCCGTATCCGACCTCCGATTGCAGATCTGAAGATATTGTGGCGATTCTGGGTTTTAGCTAGGAACTGATGTGTGGGGTTGTTCCTGGGGGGAACGGTGTCAGTGGGACTTCCTGTCTGAGCATGAGCCAGTCAAGACAGGTGAGGAAGATGAGTGGACGTGTGTGTAGCTAGGAGCGCAGCCATGAGTGTGAAGCCTTGAATAAAAGCCTGTACCAACTATAAGTCTCCCGGTTCCTGGACGAATACATAATTCGTCACATTGGTGTCAGGAGTAAAGCGTGAAGTATCGCCTCCGCGTCGGCCAGGAGGGGAAGGAGTAAGAAGGAACGGAGAAGAGTTGGGATTGGCGGCTTGAAGGCTCGAGCGACCTAGCGGTAGCGGTTAGCTGTCTGTGTGCTAGCTGCTACGAGCACCACGTGCGATGGTGTGCGACGGAGAGTGCCCGTCGTTGAACAGGGGGAAAGAGGAGCTGACGACGGTGATCAGCTCGGTGCTTGCGGGCATGGAAGCCCGTTTGTTGAAAGAAGTCAGACGGCTATTGGAAGCTACGCCTGCCTGGGCGGTGGAGCCGATGCGGATGCTGCGGGAGGTCACGCAGCGTGTGGACTTGTTGAGCACGGAGGTAACGCAGCGTGGAGAACGGCGGACAGAGGAGCCGCAAAAGAGACTGTGTTGGACTTGTGGGGAACATGGTCATCTGGCAAGGTGGTGTCGCAGCGGTCCCGGGGGACAGACCAGGTACGCGGAGCAACAGTACTGGGGACGGCCGGGTGTCTGCTGGTCGTGCGGAGCGTTTGGGCACCTAGCCAGGGAGTGTCGGGAGGCTGTCGAGGAACAGAGAGACAGCGCGAGAGGAGAGACGTGCAGGCGGCTGGCAGGTGAGACTCTGTTGGACTTGCCGTTCGCCTGAGCACTTAGCCAGAGACTGCACTGAGAGTGTAGAGGACGGAGGAGAGACACAGGCTGGGGGGAATGTGGGCAGCCGGAGGGGGGAGAGAGACATCATCTGCAACGCTGTTACAGTCAGGAGAGCGACGCTCGTGTCTCCAGGTGAGCAAGAGGGGTTAATGCCGGAGGAGCCGGCCCAGCCTAGCTGCTCTACACCCCCCACGGTTGCTGTGCAGAAAGCCGAGGTGGAGATCGATGCCGGTTGTGTTCCCCCTGCTGTCCTGAACACGTCGCCCCCTGGGTGAGGGGGACGGGAGGACGAGCGAGTGCAAGAGGTGGAGGAAGACGAGGAGTACTGTTTAGATGTGGACCCGACAGACGAGGACAGGCACATCACGAGTGTCGACGGGGGTTAGTGGAGACGCAGGCAGGTGGAGGATGCGGATATCGGTCCGGTGCTCGCGTGGGTGGCGGCCGGACGCCGGCCCCCTGTGGAGGAGATGCACGCGTGTTCCGGTGCCACGAAGGGACTGTGGAACATGTTTTCGCACCTGCATCTGGGTGGAGATGGGGTTTTGGAGAGAAAGGGGCACGGAAAAAGGGGGGGCCAGTGGGTTGTACCCAGTTGTCTGCGAGAATTGGCACTGAGGGGGGCGCATGAGGGCCCTGGATCCAGGCATTGTGGGCCCGAAGAGACACTCAGCCGCATCCGTGGACATTACTACTGGGGCAAACACAAGGAGGATGTGCGGAGCTACTGCAGGGCGTGTGATGACTGTAGGGCACAGAGGGGAGGCCGAAGAGAGTCACCCTGCAGAGGACTGACCCCACTGGGGGTTGAGAGGGACTATGTGCTTCAGGTGGGACGGGCTTGAGTTGAATTTAAATGTTTGTGAAAAGAGGGGAAATGTAAACGTGACGGGTTGAATGGGAATGTTGTTGAGGGGAATGTTAATTGAAGATGTGGGTAATGTGAAGTAAGGAAATGATGGTGGTGGTGGAATGGAGAAAAATAAGTGGTGTGTTGAAGGAAAGAAAAGACTACCGTATTTGGGGGAAATGTTGTTTGGGAATGGAATTTGATGTGGTGACGGGAAAAAAGATGGTTAAGTGTTATTGTGTTATTGTGTTTTGGTACAGGGGTATATGTGTGGTTTGTGGGTGCTGGCTTTGTCGGGAGGAGATAATGTGGCGATTCTGGGTTTTAGCTAGGAACTGATGTGTGGGGTTGTCCCTGGGGGGAACGGTGTCAGTGGGACTTCCTGTCTGAGCATGAGCCAGTCAAGACAGGTGAGGAAGATGAGTGGACGTGTGTGTAGCTAGGAGCGCAGCCATGAGTGTGAAGCCATGAATAAAAGCCTGTACCAACTATAAGTCTCCCGGTTCCTGGACGAATACATAATTCCTCACAATATGATCGTCCGCCCAGTGAAGCCAGTATTTTAGCCGGAACACCGGCGCTATTAAAATGATACTGCTTGCGTGAAACAACCATTTAGAAGCAGTCTTTGCACAGCCTGCGATGAATTTACAGCAGTGTGTTTGATCTTACTAACATGGTACACCGCTTGCACACAGTGAGCAAACAACACATACACGGAGACAGCGGCTGTCAGTGATCAACGCAAATCCAGCGCACCTGGGAAGTAAAACATGTCATGAAATACTCAAACTCCCAAGGTTCCTGTCGGCACTTCTCCTGTCCTCAATACGGCACAGGCTGTGCAAAGACTGCTTCTAAACGGTTGTTTCACGCAGCAGTATCATTTTAACCTCCCCGGCGAGCTTACTGGCTTCACTAGGCGGATGATCATATCTTCGGATCTGCAATCGGAGATCGGATACGGGTAGGAGAGCTTTTTGAACAGCCTAGCCCACCTATTGAGCATTCTAACGCTGTGTGGCGCTGACTGCTGTACGAGAATTATCTCGGAGTACAGTAGGGCGCCACGTTATGGGGCTAACCTAGGCAGTGCCATGCTAGTGAGCTGTACTGCTGTTAATCCAGCAGATACACTACCAATCAAAAATTTGGACACACCACTTTTCTCCTATTTGCCACATTTTAGAATAGTAAAGACATCAAAACTATGAAATGTTACAACACGGCACAAGGAACAAAAGAGCATACACCAAAGTAAAAGGTATAATCATTTATTAACTAAAACTAAGGGAAAATAAATTATGTTTTTTATATAAAAGGGAGCAAGTGGGCAATGGTTTGTTTAAATTTTTGTCTCACTGATGACATCATCAGTGACATCATTATTGACCAAAATCATCTTATGACATCACTGATGATGTCATAGGCACTGATGATGTCATAGGCATTGTGACATCATCAGTGACAGTGATGTCATCAGTGATGCGAAGTTGGGCAATTGTGCGCTGCACATGCCAATAGGGCAGGCGAGGCCATGCAGCAGCCGAGCTGCGGGCGAGGCCGAAGTTGAGTAATTGTGCGCTGAGTGATGTCACTCGAGCACTGCATGATGTGATCAGTGATGGTCACTCGAGCAATTGCGTGCGGCAAGCCCGCACAGTGGGCGGCCCCAAAGGGGCCGATACCCTAGTATCTTTAACTCATTCACCGCCAATGACGTCTTTGACGTGTTATCAGCAATGGCCTTCCCCGCCAAGGACGTGTTTGACGTGTTTTTGTTTTTATTGGTGCAGCGCCTGCAGCAAACACTTGCCCAGCCTGTGACACAGACACAGGTCCCTGCCTTCAAAGGGTAGCCGACAGCACGCGATCAAACACATACCGCAGCTGTTGTTTTGAAATTGAGCAAGAGGAAAAGCAGAGAACGGGTAACGCTTCCTTGTGCAGACAGGAGAAACGCCATTGAAACGCCCTCGGCGCGCTGCACGAGCTGGAGTCGCCTTCCTCTGTGCCAGCCAGGAGAAAACGGGAGAAAGTAATCAAGAGATGTGTTTGATCATCGGAGGAATGAGGAAATGATCGATCAGTTTGCGAGGGCGGTGAGGACGTGTTGAATAGCCGAGGGGAAAACGGGAACGATCAAATAGCAGAGTTGATATGACAGGGAGACATGGACGAGGACAGGTGTACCAGAACAAATCAAAAATAAACACAGGAACAGCTAGGCAGCAGCGGGCAGAAGGCACTCACAGCAGCCCGCTGTCCTTCTCAAGAGCTCTTCAGTTGGTTCATGAAATCGCTGGGCTGCGTGCCCTCCAGTGTTGCTCCTGGCCAATCCCAGCGCCACAGGGCGTGGTTATTGCTTATCCTATGTTGGGTTAGAAATCTAAAAGGGGGATCGTGTGTGTGTGTGTGTGTGTGTGTGTGTGTGTGTGTGTGTGTGTGTGTGTCTGTCTGTCTGTCTGTCTGTCTGTCTGTCGGTGTGTCTGTCTGTCTGTCTGTCTGTCTGTCTGTCTGCACACTCACACCGAGTAAACTGTATTGTTGAATGTAAAAAAAAAGCACTTCATGTGTGTATATATATATATATATATATATATTTTTTTTTTTTTGTCATTTGTGTCCTAACGAATAATATTTACATGTCTGATGTCAATACAGTTCAAAATAAAATAATTGAGAGTGAGTTATGCCTGAGATTGTGCCCTTTTACAAAAATGCTTTTTTCTCCCTTTTCTCTTCCCAGACAGGCTTTTTTGGTGAACATGGGGTGTATAAAAAGGGTTATAAGTAGAGTACAGAACATGCTAAAAGCTAACTTTCTTTTTGGGGGTGAAAGTAGAGACTTAGATCTTCATTTCGAGGTATTGGACATCACTGTAGTCCTAGTACAGAATTTACTGTGGGTCTTGAAAGATGACCAAACATTATGGAAATACTTGGCCTGTGCCAAAAATGCCAGTCAGATATTGGCAGTGAATGAGTTAATAAGAATATTGATATGAAATTAGTATTTGGAAATGCTTAATGTGTATTATGAATTGTGCATTATGTCATTTGCTGTGTAACTTAGTGTTTCTAGTAGGCTACAGGTAGAAATAAGTATTTTCAAGTTGATGCTAGACAGAAACAAAACAATGGCCTAGTTCAGATTTTTAAACACATTTGATTGTCTTGTTTTTTAAATTTGTTAATAAGAAATTTTATGTTTCTCTTGAGGCGACAGATCCAGGCTCCCAACCTGCAGTACCAGGTCCTGTTGGACACCATGGTGCTCACAGAGAGGGCAGCACGTTTTGAACTGCTAGAGCCTGACACACAGGTTTGGACATCAAAATCTTAAAATAGATGATCTACATTTAATGCTTTCTTATGTTTTCACCCCGCATTCAGTTTATTTGTGCTGCAAGTGCAGTTTCTCTTATACCACCCACTTAATGTTTGAGAAACTTTTGTTAACTACAGTATACTATGTTCTAACAAAATAAAGAAACATCTTTGTTTATTTTGGTTTTTAAAATGGCCATAAATTCCGTCCCAGGCAGCATTAAAATGGTCTTCAAAAACTCTTAAATTTGACTTTCAAAACTCTGCAGAAACCCTGAACTAAATACATAGTTAAATGAATGAATAACACCATAGATCATAATAGCCGAACATAGTTAATTACGTACAGTATATAGGAGGTCAATATATCTCTGAGGATTCCTTCTTCAGCCCCACTGACTTGCACTGTCATTGCTAACGAATTCAAACTAATTCTGCCTCCAATATCTCAATGATAAACACACTTGCACAAGTGAAGTGCATTGTCTGGTTTCAAATAACTCTCAAGTTTGTGATAAATCATATAGACTTCTACAACCTGAACTATCCCTTTAAATCTCAAGCGCTCTAACTTTCTTTCACACACAGACGAGCCTGCTTCTATCTGTGTCACCCTGGAAAAGTGACACTGTGAGGATATTCATAGATGAATTCCAGCCCATTAAAGCACGCTACCGAGTTGCAGATGTGATGACTGGGGAGTCGCAGTGTGAACCGTAAGGGTTGCGTTATTTCGAATCCCACATAGGTTACGCTAAAACCACGCCCTGTGCCCGCCTACGCAGCAGTCAAGCGCCGGGATTGGCCAGACGCCCATGCTCATATTGGGCTCCGTTACAGGGACACCATTCCTGTGAGAAGAAACAACACCAACAACTACAGCGAGGCTGCAATGAGGATATTGAAAGACAAAATCCTACATCGCACCAAAGCATACAATGTACCGCGGTTATTTGACTTTCTGACCACCCGCCTCAGTGCTTATTATGAGGCCAGAATAACAGATGCTGCCCTTGGCCATTGGGAAGGCTAACCCTTTACTTGTGGTTTTGTTGATTGTGTATGATTCAACTTTTTATCTATGATTTTATATTATTGCATGTTTTTGTAGATTGTTGGGACTTCACTGGCCTGGAACAAACGGCTGGACTGGGGGGAATGAATAGCTGTGCCAAAAAAAGAAGAAGCTAGGCCACACATGGGCAAAATATGCATCCGGCCCGCGGGTGCCACCTGTGTGGCCCGCGATGGAATTGCAAAAAAAGCATTTTTTTTTTTTTTTTACATACACAGTGCCCCTCAACGCAACATGCAAGATACCCGTTGAATAAGTGTCCAAATGTTCATGTCATATCCTGGCCAATTCTCCACTTCTGTTATAGCATTTCAGTCTGGAATATGGAATATCTTTCAATAATCTTTATGACTAAAAGGCTACATTGAAGTAGAAATTTAAATAACTCAATGGTTTTGGATTTATTTAGCTTCAAGACTGCATTTTTGTTTGTGTGACCCTCAACACAGGCTTTGATCATCCCGGGACACTTACTGATACTTATGATGAACCCACTCATATTCTGATTTATTTCAAGAAAAACATTTCAGCTAGTGGAAATTCTAATTGGCTGGTAAGTTTAAAATCTAGCAGCCATATTGGCAGGTGGTCAAAAAAGTTAATTTCAAGCCCTGGTGGTGACATAGGAGTGAGTGAGAAAAGGATCAAATATTGGTGGTTAAGACTGAATAATGACATCACAACTGTTAATTTAAAATGAGTTGTTCCTCTAAACCTGGCTTCAAATGCACCAAATTTTTCGCACTGGCGCCGTTCGGCCCTCAGCAAAACCTGGTCGCGAGGACATTTTTTGTGGCCCTCTCTATCATCAAAGTTACCCATCCATGGGTTACAGCATGACAATATTTGTTTGGCCCCCGGCAACAATCTGGGTTTCTCATGTGGCCCACCATGAAAAATAATTGCCCACCCCTGTGTGTGGCCCTCTCTATCATCAAAGTTACCCATCCATGGGTTATGGCATGACAATATTTGTTCGGCCCCCGGCAACAATCTAGGTTTCTCATGTGGCCCCCCATGAAAAATAATTGCCCACCCCTGAGCTAGGCCTATTGTAGCCTATTGTATTTTTTTTTATTTTTCATTTGCAAGTTAAACTGTCAGCTGCGCTCTGTTATTGAAGCTTTGGCTAAAAATCGATTGTGTGTTAAAAGCTTGTGTTACGTTTTCATTAGTATTAATATATTGCAGTAATTTATTTTCAATGTCCGCTATCAAGAGCAATTTGGTTAATAAAATCGCTGGGCTGGGCGCAGTGTTTGTGGTGTGGGAAATGTGTTAAAAGCTTGTATTACGTTTTCATTAGCGTTAATACACTAAGGAAGGTATGTGACCATAATTAATTTTAATGTCCGCTCTCAAGAGCAATCCAGTTGGTTCATGAAATCGCTCGGCTGCGTGCCGTGCAGTGTTTGTGGTGTGGGAGATTCGAGCTGTCAAAAGAAGACAAATGACTTGCTCCTGGCCAATCCCGGCGCTTGACTGCTGCGTAGGCGGGCACACAGGGCGTGGTTTTAGCGTAACCTATGTGGGATTCGAAATAACGTGTAAGGGTTGCGTCACCATCTTTCCTCCATTATGATATCAAGTTACACGAGCAGTATCCTTAAAAATCAATGAGACACAGAGTAGTTACTCTGTCACTGTTACACTAAAAGCGTTGTGCTTGTGTTGCACAGCTGTGTTCTTTCTTCTACTAAATGTTTTCTTGGCGGGGTAGAAAAGAATCTCAAACACACCACAGAAATCAACAAAAATTTAATTTCTTTTGGCTGGGTGTCTATTTAGTGGAATTGGACACATACAGGACACAGTGAGAAATCAGGAGAGCAATAAATTACTTTGACATTTGAGTGTTTTCATTCAAATGTTCTGTGTTTATCTGCTCTTGAAGAAAACACAAATCACAAGAGAAAATTATTCCAAATAATATTATTATATATATATCTGTATATATATAGGCTACAGTATATATATATATATATATATATATATATATATATATATATATATATATATATATACAATTTTCGTTATTTTCCTGGCAGTTTAATATTATTACATTGAGCCTGGGAAACAGCAGTGGTGGACCTTTGTTATCATCTGGCAGGTTGAGCGTGGGGAGGCGGACTAAGGATTCTGTCACCCTCACTTGGTCCTCAGGGCATCATCAGGTCCGTCTGTGGCATTTCCCTTTCCGACTGGACATCCTGTGTGGAGAGGAAGTGATTGTCACGTTCAACTCCAAAGGCAGATTGTGGTTTGAGACACTGCAGAATCCACCCAGGTGAGGAACTCAGGGAAAGACCATGAGCTGAAAAAGAGATAACTTGGGAAAATGACTAAATTAGCTTGTTTTGTTCTTCTCTCAGAGCCACATCTCAGAGTAGTGAGGTAAGAGAATACCAACACTGTCCAAATTGCAAAATAATATTCTTACTTGAAGCTTAATTCCCTCTATATACCGGTACTCTATACCTATGTCCTTGTTTTGCTTTGTGCTGGTTACAGCTTCAAGAGGACGATACAGGTTTATGGAAAGAGACTTTCAGACAGTTTGTGGATATCAAAGCTAATGGTTTGTCTATTAAATATTTTCAAAGTCAAACTTACTCTCTGACTGGTCAACTTGATACTAATGACAGTTAAGGTAACACAGGTAACACTTTGATGCTTTGATAGTTCTGCTTTCATAAGTTCCCTATAGTTTGATATTTCTATAAGAAACTAGCGATACTAGCCTATAGCTATCCAGGTCAGCTAGTTAGCTACAGTAGCTGCTGACCTTCTGACATCATTAGTGTCATGGTCGTGAATTAATGAAACAAAGAAGTCACTGCCATTTTATATTTATATTTTTACAGTCTAAATTTGAATAAATCTGGTATATCGTTTTTTTATTGCTTCGTTTCAGATATCAGTTCAGTGCCGTTAGCAACTGGGTGTACACACCCAAGCAAAAAACAAAACAGAACAACAACAGCAAAGAGACGGGACACAGAGCCCATAACAAATAGTCTTCAAATAAACTGCATGCACGAATATAATGTAACGGCGACATCGACAGTATGAGTGCTTAATCTGAAAAGAAACAGTTTTCTCTCACCCCGTGAACTTAGTCCCACATCCAGTCAATTGTACAGGTTTGATTTTAAATGATTAAAAACAAACGAAAAACAAGATAAGTAAACAAACAAGTTCAAACAGAAAGAAGGAAAAGCAACAAAAAAAAGAAAAGACAAAAAAGACAAAAAGCAAACAAGCAAACAAAAACATTACAACATGGTGCTACAATCCTACTAAAATGTACTAAAAATCTGTTTACAAGAGATACTGTACCTACAATCTCGCACCGGGAGTCCATGAGAGGATGTGCAAGTTACTCATTTCTGACCTCCCCCAGGTAGTCCAGAAACGGGTCCCAGGTAATCGAGAACTTTCTGATTGAGTTAGTCCTCAGAGACCTGAGTCTTTCCATACGCACTACTGAGACCATATGTCTGTCAGCCACAGCTCAAAGGAGGGTGGAGAGGGGGACTTCCAGTCTTTCAAAATAAGTATTTTGGCAACAATCATCCCCTGTGTCAGGGACTGCTGCACAGCCATGGGGAGAAGTAAGGAGGATTCCGAGCAGCCAAAAATGGCAAGTTCTGCCTCCGCCTTAAGAGGTACTCTATAGGCCTTAGAATACCAGTCGAAAACTTTGGCCCAGAATCCGGATATTAAAGGGCAAAGCCAAAAAGCGTGTGACAGTGTACCCTCTAACACAGGGATACTCAACTTGCTTTGCCCGGGGGCCACTTTCGTGAAATGATAGAAGGCCAGGGGCCAGTTAATAAACAAACTATACATTTTTCTGTAGTGGATTGTAGGTTTTTGGGGTGTCAGCCGGAGTTTAGTCTGACAATGTTGTGCACACCGGATAGTTAATTAGGTTAAGTTAGTTAGGTTAAGTACATACATAAGTGCCTGGGTAGCGAGCAGACGGCGGTATTTGACAATTTAGCAGCTAAATCATAGATTATTGAAAGATTTTCCATATTCCAGACTGAAATGCTATAACAGAAATGGAGTATTGGCCAGAATGACATGAACATTTGGACACTTATTCAGCGGGTATCTTGCATGTTGCGTTCAGGTGCACTGTATATACCATAGACTGTATGTATATACGGTATATATATATTCTTTTTTGCAATTCCATCGCGGGCCACACAGGGGGCGCCTGCGGACCGCCAGTTGTGTATCACTGCTCTAACACCGTGACCTTGGCAAATGTGCTCCGCGGCAAAGATGACCGTATCATCGGCATAAAACTGTACATCAACATTGTAACAAAAATTGGGTAGATCATTAATATAAAGAGAGAATAAGATGGGCCCCAGAATTGATCCTTGGGGGACCCCTACTGGACAACCCTGGTACGAGGAGCTGACACCCTCAACCAGAGTACACTGTTCTCTGTGGGATAGGTAAGATTGGAACCATTTGATAGCTTGATCAGAGAAGTTGAAATGGGACAATTTGGTTAGCAGGACTTTGTGGTTGACGGTGTCAAACGCCCTTTTTAAGTCTAAAAATACAGCGCCTACACAGCCCTTTCTATCTAATAAGCTTTTACATTTCTCAATGAGTGTGACCAAAGCAGACTCTGTAGAGTGTCCGCCTTCAAGCCTGGGCTTTTGCAAATGGGTTTTCGAGATTCTATGATTCTTATTATTCCAGATATAAAATAGCATTATAGAGTCCAGCTCTTTGAAAAAACGTTGAATGACCGTTGAATGAAACCATCTTAATGGAATTTATGCGGCCAATCATAGACAAAGGGAGAATTTTCCAGCTTTCTATACATTGTTTAAGTCTTGAAACAAAATCACCAAAGTTAAACTTAAATATTAATTGGGGATCTCTGGGTATGGTGAGGCCAAGATAGGTGAGGCAGTCCTTTGCCAGTTTAAATGGGAGATTTTCCAAGAAACCAGGAGTGAAAACATCAGAGAGAGGCATAAAGTCACTCTTTGCCCAGTTGATTGTATATCCGGACAGCTTTCCGAAGGAGGTGAATAGTTCTAGAAGAGGGGAATTGATTTCTCTGAGTCATGTAGATATAATATTACATCGTCGGCATATAAACTAATGCGTGTCTCGATACCTCCAATCTTCAGGCCTTCAATACTAGCCTAGGTAAACCCAGCCCCCACGTGACCTGCTCTCTCAGTTCCCAGTCACTGTTCATAGTGACTGAGAACAGGTCTGAGAGCAGGTCACGTGGGGGATGGGTTTACCCAGGCTACTTCAATACTTGAATGAGCGTGTATTTTTAAGGCAAGGGGCTCGAGCACGACGGCGAAGATGGCCGGTGAGAGAGGGCAGCCCTGCTGGACCAAGCGAAGTAGTGGAAACTTGATCGACTTATCGCCATTAGTTATAACTGAACATGTTGGACTAGCATATAGAGCTTTACCCAGGATATAAATGGATCGCCAAATCCGAATTTGTGTAGTGTACATGTACATGTAAGGCCACTCAACCTGGTCAAATGCCTTCTGTGCGTCAAGTGACAAGATTGCTGCACCACGGGTCTTATTGTGATCTGCATACATAGAGTTGAGAAGGCGCCTGACATTGAAAAAAGAAAGCCTATTGGGAATGAACCCTGTCTGGTCGGGGTGGATGATGGATGAGACATGCTTATTCAAACGGGTAGCCAGAGTTTTAGTGATTACCTTTCTATCAAAGTTTTGAAGTGCAATGGGTTTGTAGCTGGCCGGATCTGCTTGCTCCTTCCCCTTTTTTAAGATGAGTGAGATGTTAGCTTCATATAGTGTCTTGGGAAAAATTGTGTCCTCCTTAGAGCTACATGTCATTCTGAGGAGAAGTGGGGCAAGGATGTCACAGAACTCGGCTCCAAATCCGTCCGGACCAGCTGCTTTACCTGACGGGAATGATTTGATGGCAGAAGTTATTTCTTCCACTGTGAAATCGGAGCCTAGTTCCTCTCTGGCAGCGTCACTGAGCTTGGGTGTCTCAGAAGAGTCAAAAAAGTCACTCAAATCAGACCGAGTGGCATCACACTTAGACGAGTAAAGCTCACTGTAAAATTCCCTAAAACTGTAATTTATTTCCTTGGGATTGGTCAGCAGGGTGACCCCCCTCAATTTGATGGAAGGGATTAATCTGGAAGCCTGAGTGCCCTTGAGCTGTCCTGCCAAAAGTTTCTCTGGTTTATCTCCCAATTCAAATTGCTTTTGTCTCAGTTTTAACAGGAGGGTATTTATTTGGCCGCCCAGAATACAATTATATTCATATTTTAACTTCAATATCTTATTGTAGTCCTCCGAGGATTTTGAATTCTGATATGCCGCTTCAAAGGAAGGAAGAATATTTTCAATTTCCAGTAGGCGCCTCTCTCTCATTTTCTTGGCTGTGGATTCGTAAGAGATTATGTCCCCACGAATAACAACTTTTAATGTTTCCCATAGTATAGAGTCTGATACTTCTCCATTATCGTTAAATTCCATAAAGTGCTTTAATTTGGTAGTACCGGTAATATGTTCTATAAATTTCCCATCGACGAGTAAGGAAGGGTTAAGACGCCAAGAGTAGCTTTGTTTAGGAAGAGATAGGTTCAACGAAATAGTCAAAGGGGCATGGTCAGAAATCAAAATGTTATACATTTGAATAAATCATTCAACTGTTTTAAGTTTGAACAGAATTCCTTCTTGCCAGTTAGCCATCCCTGAACACTCCGAAAAACTGTGGTTCTGAAACTTCAAAGCATTTCATTACACCTTGGTATACAACAAACTAGAACTGAAGAGATTTGGGCACATTTTTAAAAGAGGACAGGGTGTAGGTGTCATTGCTCCATCATGGCCTGCTCCATTCTTTGCCTATACAGATATTAAAAAGACTAATATTGAGGTATGCAAAATGTTTTCAGCCTAAATATAGTCATATCTATATTTGCATCGCATTTTTGTGGCAAAGTTGCAGAGTGCATTTAATAAAGGAACAAAACCAACAGCAAGAAGATAATAACAAGGCAACTTGCACTGCAGTTTCAATGAAGGCCAGCTCAGCAGAACTGTAATAACACAGAACATTGTAACAGCAATATCATTATAATAATATAGATATCCATAAAAAAGATTCCTTGTGCCTCTGAAGGTCCCAGCAGCGTAGGAGCGGACTTCTGTCTCCATGGGTTCAGCCATGTATACGGCCTCCCAGAGCACGCTGACAGCCTGCAGCTTAAGGATACAAGGTATGGTGAAACATGTACCGGTATGTATTAGAACAAATGTACATGGCCACTGGCCATGTCCTGGAATATCATGGAAACCAGAGCTATAAACCAAGAGGCAATAATACTTTTTAGTTAGTCCGTTAGTTAATTAGTTATGCAAAGTCTAGGAAGTTAGTTTTCATTTCACAGGATACAGTGGATGTTTAAGGAAATTTGGGTGGTTGAGAGCAGTTTTGTCAATGGGTTTATAAAGTATAACAGTCCTTTTTGATCAGTATCAAATGTTTATAACACTTGACTGTTTAACAACTGCTGCTTTTAAATTGCAGAGGCTGTTGATTACGATTTTGTTATTAATTTAATTTCCCAGAGATGGAGAACCTTATCGGCTGTATAACTTGGATGTGTTTGCCCACGACTTGCACAGTCGCCTCGGCCTGTACGGGTCAGTGCCGCTGTTGGTGGCCCACAAGCCTGACAGGACTATGGGTCTGTTCTGGCTGAATGCATCAGAGACCTTTGTGAATGTTCACTACAACCCCAATGATCAACAGGTAATCCTTGTCCCAGTGCTGTTCTCATATCTCCCTGGCCCTGCCTTTCTCTCAAAGTTTAGATTTTTAGGCTTATTTCCAGTAGTCTTAAAGGTCAGAGAACCTACAGTACGGTCAGGCTTTATCACCAGACTGCCTGGAAAATCTGGGTGGGGAAATTGGATGACCAAAGCTATCTTCATTCCTCAGTAATTACCACGAAGGTGCCCTTGAGAAAGACACTTAAAGGAGGCAACAAGTCAGATTTTCTTTCCTGCCCCTTTGCAGAAAATGACCATAATATATCTGTAGGGGCTTGACAGGGTTGTTGAATAATACAATTATTTCTCCAGGTGCACACCAAAACTTGCATTCTCTCATCATTGAGGATGGTGCTATGAGCAAGTGACTGCTGCTGCAAAACATTTCAGCTACGAAGGCTAAAAAGCCTCATTCTCAAGACAAAAAAAGCAAAGGCAAAGCAGTATTATTATACTCCAGTCCTATCTATTATAAAATGCACATTTGTAACCATGGTCTCTTTCCCCTGCTAGGATGAGCGAACCCCACCAGTGAAGAGGAGGCGGGTCCAACCTCATACGGACGTCCACTGGCTGTCAGAAAGTGGTGTGGTCGACTGCACAGTTCTGCTGGGACCCACACCACAGCAGCTGTTCACCCAGTACGCTCAGCTAACAGGTCTGTGTGCTGAGCTGTATCCACCTTAGTGGCTTTATTTGTACATAGGAAAACGGCAAACATAATGCCATTAAGTTATGAAGTAGCAGCATTGTGATAGGAGACGTCAGAAGTGAAATGATTATCTAATCTTTGCCTTGAAACTACAAATGAAGTTAGACAGAAATGAATACATGAACACATGAAAAAACAAATACATGAAAAACACCAGCATAACATAAGTTAACACACATAACCGAGCCATTAGTGTGATATTGTACTTCTTTTCTCCTGCCACCAGGATATCAGGCGCTGCCCCCTCTGTTCTCCCTCGGCTACCACCAGTGCCGCTGGAACTATGATGACGAAGCAGATGTGAAGGCTGTGGACGCCGGGTTTGACCGACACAGAATCCCGTACGACGTCATCTGGCTGGACATCGAGCACACAGAGGGGAAGCGCTATTTCACCTGGGACCCTGTTCTCTTCCCCGACCCGGCTGGCCTGCAGCGCCACCTAGCTATGAAGAAGAGGAAGGTCAGTTGTGGGGACATCATCATATGGCAACATAATATGACACAATGCAACACGTAATATAATGCATTATAATGTACGGCAAAACCTTTGGTGAACACTTTGAACAAAAATGTAACACCAGCTAGACCAAAAGAGGAAGTCGACAAACCATTTGGTGAACAGTTTTATCCAAAAGTACAGTAGTACCACCTAGACCAGTTCATTTGCAGGGTGCAATATCACAACGTAACACAACTTAATGTAACATGGGTTAGCACCAGAAAAGCAGAAAGTATATTTACATTATCATGGCGTATTATCTTTTCTATATAATAACTAGGACCACCCCCGTGTGAGTTGGTCACCTCCCCTCCCACTGGGAGTTAGACCCACCCACTCACTGATGACATCATCACTGATGACATAATTACCGTGAGGAGTCGACAGTGATGATGTCATAACCTCTTTACACAGCATCAAGAAGCCGAAAATCATCACTGATGACATTACATCATTAGGTAATTAGGGCAATCACCTAATTAAAAACTCCGGCTTACATTCCCTGAAAGTTTCAGCCCGATCGCACGTAGAATGGCATAGCTGAGGGCCAAGCAAAGTTCTGCTCGCTCACTCACACTCACTCACTCACACTTCTCATTCTTATTATAGGAGGATTATTATTATCTGATCACAAAATGTCTGTCCGTCCATCCGAGCACATTTAGATCTCCAACCTTTGCTCAGATCGCCTCCAAAATTAGCCAAAACACTGAGAAAATCCGCCCACGGGGGCCACTACAGCAATTTTTTACATTTTTAGGCCTTCACAGAGCCATTGTGACATCATCAGCATCCCTTCCCTGCTTCCCACTGATGATGTCACCGATCAGTGATGTCGCAGGAATTGTGATATCATCAGTGAGTGATGTCAGTTCGCCTGTGTGATTTTGGGGGCCACTAAGAATTCACCCAATGTTGTTGTATACATATATGCATCATTGTATATGCATAAACATATATGCATCGTTGTATACATATACAGTATGCATCATTAAATCATACACAATATTCTCGCAAACCTGTTTCTGTTGTGGTTTGTTACAAGTGAAGGTTATTCATTGTGCTTTTTTTGTATCTTTCAGTTGGTGGTTATAAGTGATCCCCACATCAAGATTGATCCCGATTGGTCTGTCTACTGTGAGGCCAGAGACAGAGGACATTTTGTCAAGGACAGAGAGGGACAGCTCTATCAGGGCATGTGCTGGCCTGGTGTGTGTTTTTTTTTTTATTATACAGTAAGAGTTATATAATGGATTTATACCATTCCAAAATGGTATTATAATGAGATGTCAACCTTTTGAAAAATGTTACACCTGTAACAGGTTGTCTGGTTGACATTCACTGAATGTCAATTTTTAGTTCTTTTCAACCAGAGCACATGTTGTATTTCCTCACAGGTGTCTCCTGTTACCTTGACTACAGCAGCCCAGCCACTCGAGCTTGGTACTCCAGACGCTTTGCCCTGGATAAGTACACTGTAAGTCTAAAAATAAACCAGGATAAGTAAGTACACTGTAAGTCTAAAAATAAACCAGGATAAGTACACTGTAAGTCTAAAAATAAACCAGGAATCAGTTCATGAAACCCACTTTCCCCCAATATAATTCAAATAAGAAAGGGTGTGCTCCTCCCCGATGAAGGCCACAGCAAGGCCGAAACACACTGAAGTTTTAACGTTTTTGTTTGAATTGTGCCTTGAAACTACTTTGTTATCCAGATGCTTTCACATACTAAAACCCCAATAGAGCCACTACAGTATATCATTTCTTCTTTGAGTAAAGTTTTATGTTATCTGTGGGATTTTAAAGATTATTATATCCTTCAAAGCAAAACTTGGAACAAAACCCTTAATTTCCTACCTTCAGTTGATTGATTGATTTTACTTTGGATAAAGAATAACAAAATCCAAAGGATGACTTGAAATTACACTTATTTCCATCATGGTCCCACGACTTTACCTCTGTGCAGGGGAAAATATATACGGTATATAATTTTTTTTTTTATATATATATATATATATATATGCTCACTCATTTGTAGAGTCATACAACGGGCAAAGTTGTTGTGGTTTGAACTGTTGATTTCTGTCTGATTCAGGGTTCAACTCCATCGTTATTTGTGTGGAATGACATGAACGAGCCGTCAGTGTTTGACGGGCCAGAGCAGACCATGCCAAAGGATGCAGTGCATTCTGGTGGCTGGGAACACCGGGAACTACACAACCTGTATGGCTTTTACCAGGTGAGTGGACTCAGTAGATCCTAGGGTTTGACCAATATGGGTTTTGGGGAGCTAATAACAATATTGAATTGAAGTGGTTGATATGTGATGTGATATGTGTGCCAATATTCTCTCTATACAATTTTGACTATGTTCATGCCAGAAAATTGCAATTATTCTCAGTTTCCCCACAGTTTTATACTTGTCAAAGTGCACTTATGTCATATCAGAAGTGGACCAAACTGGCTGGCTGATATCTTGTTTTTATATTGCCCTATATATTGGCAAACTAATATTGTTTGATAGTTTTTAGTATAAAGAGAAAACATCGCATGGATGCAACTGGGACGTATCCTCAGTGATGTACCCTGGGGTCATAGGATGTTTCGGGTCTCGCAACATCATACACCCTTGCCCAGGTGACCCAGCCGGGGCTGGCCAAGCCCCAAATTATGTCCCAGTAGCTACCCACGGTCAGCCCTCTAGGAAGGGTCGAAGGTGGTCACGTGGTCAGGGCCACTCAATCCGCTGCTCCAGAACTACTCTGCCGGGACCGGGGGGGAGAAGGGCTCTGGTACGTAGAGGGACCGGGCTCTGTGGGTTGCCACCCGGCCGGGCTCCTCCCTCGTCTCACCAGGTCTAGGACCTGTGCGCTGCACCAGACTCCCCCGCTCCAAACATCTCATTCCGAGGTGATGGTATCTTAGTGGACACCATGCAGTACCAGTAATTGGTGGCACTGCAGACTCCACTTGCGGCTTGAATGGCCCTCCTAAAAGGCCTCTCGTGGATTGTTGGGCTTCTTCCTCACGGAAGACGCAGGCTGGGGCGCTAACCCATACTGCTCCCGGGTGCCGTCCCTGTTCCGGCTGTCAACTGTCTCTCCAGTGGTCACTAGTCTATTCCTGGTTGTCACGTAGTCTATTCCTATGAGTCACTGGCTAAGCCAGGCTAACTTATAAAGAGAAAACATCGCATGGATGCAACTGGGACGTATCCTCAGTGATGTACCCTGGGGTCATAGGATGTTTCGGGGCTCGCAACATCATACACCCTCGTCCAGGTGACCCAGCCGGGGCTGGCCAAGCCCCAACTTACGTCCCAGTAGCTACCCACGGTCAGCCCTCTAGGAAGGGTCGAAGGTGGTCACGTGGTCAGGGCCACTCAATCCGCTGCTCCGGAACTACTCTGCCGGGACCGGGGGGGAGAAGGACTCTGGTACGTAGAGGGACCAGGCTCTGTGGGTTGCCACCCGGCCGGGCTCCTCCTTCGTCTCACCAGGTCTAGGACCTGTGCGCTGCACCAGACTCCCCCGCTCCAAACATCTCATTCCAACATGATGGTATCTTGGTGGATACCATGCAGCAGTGGCGGCCAGGGCGCCGCCCCACCTATACCCACATGGAGGGGAAAATAAAACGTTATATATACAGTATATATTAGGGGTGTCACGATACACTCAGTTCACGATACGATACGTATCACGATACTGGGTTCACGATAACGATACGATACGATACGATTTTAACAATATTTTTTTAAACTTGAATAATGACAATATATGACTGGAAAAGTAGTATTTTATTTGAAATGCACAAATACAAAACATGCTGTTGTGGGAAATTGTTATTACAATAACAACTAGAAAAAACATGAGATTGGAGATAAGGCTTATCTTGAAATAGAATGAGTTACACCGTCACTTAGATTTACTTTGAACTAAAAGGTTTCTCAGCAGTATAAATTCTCATTATGCATCTTCAGTTTTTCTTCAAACTCAAACAACAAGACTTTTCTTAGTCTATTTTTTATGCATCTTCAATTTTTCCTGTCAAGTAAACAGTTTTGCCAGAAACTCAATTGAATGGTTTCTCTCCTGTATAACTTCTCATGTGTCTCTTCAGAGACTTGTTCAACTGAACTACTTTCCACACATTGAACTTCAACAAACAAAGACGTTTCTTTGTCTATTTTTGAAAAAAAAAAAAAAAAAAATTTTTTTTTTTTTTTCACGATATGAGATTTCATCTCAACGATACATATCGTGACGTTTTACTATCGCGAAATTTCGTGGGACGATATATTGTGACACCCCTAGTATATATATATATATATTTTTTTTTATGAGCGAGGTGAATATTAGATAGTGAATCTGCAATAAATATGTAGATTCATAATGATCTACATGTGTAGGCTACTGTTTTTGGGTCAATATTTTCTTGCACCGAATTGCCACGGACGCCGTCCGGGGACTTCTGGTTTACTTCCGGTTTCCACCAGTGCAGATCATTAGAGTATCAGGATCTGTGTAGTTGCACATGCGCTGTTCACTCTCAAAAACAAAGGGATTTGGGAGGGCTCTGGGCGCACGTATCTAGCGACCAGGTGGAGGGGTCAGGTAGAGTTAGTGTTGTGACGTAGGCTAGGCTACGTAGATGGGTAGCGACGCAGTATATATAAACACTAGTAGCAGTCCCACGCCGATGGCTTTGTTGTCTTCCTGCAGCACGCGCGCGAAGCAAAGAAGTTTGTTTTCAACTGCCATAAAACATAATAGACGTTTTGCGAGAATGGAGAAAGAAAATTCTGTGAAGTCACTCAAAACGACGCCATTTGAGAGACGGACTTTACAGGAGTGAAAGAGCTTGGACCAGATCACCCTGAGCTCGCCATTAAACAACAGGCTACAGACAGAGGAAGAAAATACACTTGGGTCTTTTTTAGACGTTTCTAGTAGCTAGTAACGTCCGTTACTACTTGCTTGATTCAGGGCTGGAGTGGACTATAATTCAATAGCCTATTATTGTTGTCTTTCAGTGGAATCATCGTGATGATATGAAGTTATTTTAATAGTGACATTTATGCTGTCTAAATTGATGATGACAAGCAAATGTTACTAAAAACTGATCAAATGAGGTATGGCAGGAATATTATTTGAAAATATATGGTTTATTTGACATCACCATTCAGTTCAATGAGATGAACACTGATTTTGCATACGTGAAACATATGATATTGATATTGAGAAGAATCCTTGATTTCAACCCCATCGTCCAGTATTTGGTATAGCCCTCCCTGGACAAAAATGCACCAGCTGCTACTGCCATGCAGTACCAGTAATTGGTGGCACTGCAGACTCCACTTGCGAACTAATATTGTTTGATAGTTTTTAGTAAATAATATGTTGATCAGTTTAGGTTTTGATTTGGTTTGGTGTGGTTTAGCTGACAGATATTCAAACATGTTTAGGTACGCATCTCAAATTCAATGATGATGACATTGCAGGATCATCAGGATCTTAGAAAAGTGAAGGTTATTTGTAAGCTTATACCAATCACTAAGTCACAGGTTGTCTTGTTGCCTCACAGCACATGGCCACAGTGGAGGGTCTGGTCACCCGCTCAGGTGGCTCAGAGAGACCTTTCGTCCTGTCTCGCTCCTTCTTCGCTGGGTCACAGAGACTTGGTAAGTTATTTAAAAAATGTACCTGTCAAACCTCCCTTGTTATAAACGTGCGACTAGTGGCTGTACCTAACTGCACTGTTTGTTGTTATTGACTTTGCGAGGCAGGAGCAATATGGACAGGTGACAATGTTGCCAGCTGGGATTACCTAAAGATCTCCATCCCAATGCTTTTGTCTCTAAGTGTGGCAGGCATCGCATTCTGTGGAGGTGAGCACAATACATGGTGCATTCTGTGGAGGTGAGCACAATACATGGTGCATTTTAGGGCTGGAATAACAGAGAAATCAGCTAAGTTTATTTCTTGATTTGATTTACAAACAGTCACAGTGTTCATGGTTGGTGAATGATTTCAGAGACAGAATAACTTTATTTGGCAAGTTCACAAAATGAAATTGGTGAAAAGTGTAGTGTAGCTGCACACTCAACTCTCATTCCGTTTCCGTATATTTGAGTAAAAAGTCGATTTGTGTCGTTAGGCAGGACATAGTATAATGTGTTGTTTTCCATATAGTTTAGTAAATAGTCGATTTGTGTCGTTAGGCAGGACATAGTATAATGTGTTGTTTTTCGTATACTTTAGTTTAGTAAATAGTCAATGTTGTAGAATGGAATTTCACCACTCCTCATCCGCTATATAATAATTATAACAGCTTATATACACCAAATTGAATGAAAACCAAGAGTCCAGGAAGTGTCTTATAAAAGTGTATTTAATAAAGCCATATTCTTAATCTCCTCTAATCATCATTAGAGAAGGACTGCAAACATCTCAATATATATTGATGTATAGATTACATGAGGATTTATGGAATGTAGTCAAGATCTCACATTTGACATACGAGGGAGGGGTGAACTTGGAGCACACACTGTGTGTGTGTTGGAACTGTGTGTGTGTGTGTGTGTATGGAACACGATGCACTGTTCCAAGGCTTGAGCAGAGGGAAGAAAGTTTGTTTTGATCTCCATGTGCTGTGGAGCAGAGGTTGAAGAAACCTCCTATGTACTGTATGTGCGTCTCCATTTATGCCTGTGTGAGATGTCTTAATAACTCATACCATTAATTATGCGTATGCAATTATAGCTTATTGATTATAAAATGCCAATGGAACTTTAATTTGATACAACAGTCAATTTATGTTGTTAGTCAGGACATAGTATAATGTGTTGTTTTCAATATACTTGAGTAAATAGTCGATTTGTGTCATTAGTCAGGACATAGTATAATGTGTTGTTTTCTGTTATTTATTCCCTGGACATCACAGTTAATAAGCAGGATACATTTTTGTCCATCCACTCTTCAAATCACGCCCTGTATCCACCCTCCTCTGTGTTTCAGTGGATGTGGGTGGGTTTGTTCAGGATCCAGAGCCAGAGTTGTTGGTGCGTTGGTACCAGGCCGGCGCCCTGCAGCCATTTTTCCGAGGTCACTCAGCTAAGGAGACAAAGCGCCGGGAACCCTGGCTGTTTGGGGAGGAGGTCACCGCTGCCATCCGCTCTGTGATCCAACAGAGGTACAGGAGAGCATTCAGGTTTACTAGACACATGAGGGTCATGTGTGAATCCAACAGAAGTACAGGAGAGGATTCAGGTTTACAATGAGGGTCATGTGTGAATCCAACAGAAGTACAGGAGAGGATTCAGGTTTACAATGAGGGTCATGTGTGAATCCAACAGAAGTACAGGAGAGGATTCAAGTTTACAGTGAGGGTCATGTGTGAATCCAACAGAAGTACAGGAGAGGATTCAAGTTTACAGTGAGGGTCATGTGTGAATCCAACAGAAGTACAGGAGAGGATTCAAGTTTACAGTGAGGGTCATGTGTGAATCCAACAGATGTACAGGAGAGGATTCAGGTTTACAGTGAGGGTCATGTGTGAATCCAATAGACGTACAGGAGAGGATTCAGGTTTACATGAGGGTCATGTGTGAATCCAACAGAGGTACAGGAGAGGATTCAGGTTTACTATGACGGTCAACTGTGAGGGGCCTTGATGCAGGGATGGAGTGAGATGTTATTTCATGTTAATGCAAAAAAAGAAGAAGAAACGAAAAAAACACCAAGGGGTATCCCAGTGGCTCACCTGGTAAACTGTAGAACGCGTACCACAAAGGCTTAGTCCTTTGAGCAGCCGACCCCCCCCCCCTGCAAGAAAAGTGATTGTTTTGTCCATCAGCCACAGCATTTGGTGGTGTTTCCTGGAGTAATTTCTCAGTTTCTAGCTGTGTCTGAGGACTTTCCCAGCCTTTTGATGAGGTTAAACTTTAATGATCCCTGCGAGGAAGTGTGGTTAGCTACAGTACATGTCTAATAACCAAACCACAAGCACAAATCAGGTCATGAATATTTAAGTCTGCTTGGCCAGCTATCTCAAATTCCAAGAAGTTGTAAAAGGTGACCAGCCAATCTTCCCCTGTACTCAGGTACTGCTTGCTGCCTTACTGGTACACTCTGTTTCACCATGCTCACACCTCTGGCCGGCCGCCTCTCAGGTCAGTGCTGCTGCCTTCTGCTGCTGGATGGAAGTACTGCAGTTATTGAAGATAGATAGATAGTTGGATTGATACTGTACATACATACATACATACATACATAGGCTACATACATAACCAGCATGTTCTTTATTTTGACTATTTTTAAAATTTTGGAATAATTGTACAGAAATCAAAACTATGAATAAAACAAGTGGAATTATGCAGTGCCAGTGACCAAACAAATCAAAACTAGATTAGATTCCTTAAAGTAGCCTTTTGCCTTGATGGAAAGGCAAAGGCTTTGGAAAGAAATTCATACATATACTGTATATTTGAAGTGGTTCATTTCTACAACAATTTATTTGGAATGTGTTTGTAAGTTTGTAAAGAAAAAGCAATAACAACACAATTATAATTTCATTGTATAGACCACTGTGGGTGGAGTTCCCGGGAGAACAGAGCACTTTTACTGTGGACAACCAGTATATGATTGGTAATAAATACACTAGAATTACTCCATAATTATACGCTGTACACTATAATTATTATACTTGGTCTTTCTGTGATTAACTGTCCCTCATTTCATGCAGGAGGAGCACTGCTGGCCTGTCCTGTAACTGAACCAGGTGTTCAAGAAGTCAAGGTTTTACTTCCTGGATCTGGTGAGGTAACTCCTTTAAATACCTGTAGAACCACCTAGTAACCCGTTTATGGATTCTAATGTGCTCACATAAGCCATAATGCACGTCAGTGAATGTTATGTTAAGGCTTGTGTCTTTTAGGTTTGGTATGACATCCATTCTGCGAAGACGTACAAAGGAGGCCAGACTCTGAGTCTTCCTGTCACCCTGGACACAGTGAGTCTTTAGAATCAGACTGAGTCCTCCTGTCACCCTGGACACACTGTCTTTAGAATCAAAATCAAACTGAGTCTTCCTGTCACCCTGGACACAGTGAGTCTTTAGAATCAGAATCAGACTGAGTCTTCCTGTCACCCTGGACACAGTGAGTCTTTAGAATCAAACTGAGTCCTCCTGTCACCCTGGACACAGTGAGTCTTTAGAATCAGAATCAGAATCACTTTTATTGCCAGATTACATGAGGGATTTGTCTTGGTGTAAGTATGCAGCGTAGCTGTCATTTCAATATTCAGAGATAAAAGGAAAATAGGAAAATATCTATACTATACGTGTATACTATACATGAATAGGAGTGTTAAGTAGGCATTAAATATGACTTTACAGTCCAAGTTAAATAGGCATTAAATAGGAATTTACAGTGTAAGCGGTGCGCAGTGTAGTTAACAAGAGTAATGGAGTAGAAAGTTGTGGTAGAAGTAGCAGCTATGATACTTTAATGTAACGAGTGTAGGGATGTCCGATATTATCGGCCTACCGATATTAGCATCGGAAAATATCGGTATCGGTTTTCATGCCGCTACTTTTTTACCTTACCTTACCTTACTTTTACCTTTATTTATACAGGGCAATGCTCTCTTTTTCAGGAGCGCCCTTGTTCACATTCACACACACATACCTGGAAGCTGCCCAGTACAACCACAGTCTCATCTGCTGGCCACTGAGCAGCTCCACTGGAGCGGTTGCGGGTTAAGGGCCTTGCTCAAGGGCACCTCAGTGGTGGTAATGAGGGAGGGGCAAGCGCTGCCTTTTCACTTTCCCCACCCAGATTTATCCTGCCGGTCCCGGGGATTGAACCGATGACCTTCCGGTCACAAGCTCGCTTCTCTAACCATTGGGCCACCACTGCCCCAATAATGCCCCGATAATAACACTTACATATGGAAACTTTAACACAACATGCATATTATATATTAAACTCTTCAGCTACTTCTGCTCTCACTAAAAATGTAAAAATAATATATAAGTGATGTGATGTATAGTATAGTATAAAAAAAGAGCCCACTTATATCGGTATCGGTTGATATCGGTATCGGAAATTAAGAGTTGGACATTATCGGATATCGGTAAAAAAGCCAATATCGAACATCCCTAAACAAGTGTAGTCCAGCTTCTGTTGCTGTAAAGTGTTTACTATAAGATTCACACAGCTGAGGGGGTGGTGGAGCTGTCACCTCTCTGTTTGACTGCAGCTTAGTAATGAACTACTACAGCTTAGAGGTCTATGTGAATATATACTTCATGGGGCGTCCGGGTAGTGTAGCGGTAGATTCCCTGCCTACCAACATGAGGGTCGCAGGTTCGTATCCACGTGTTACCTCCAGCTTGGTCGGGCGTCCATACAGGCACGATTGGCTGTGCCTGAAGGTGGGAAGCCCTCAGGGTATGGGGGTATGTGTCCTGGTCGCTGCACTAGCACGTCCTCTGGTCGGTCGGGGCGCCTGGTCGGGGTGGAAGGGAACTAGTGGGAATAGCGTGATCCTCCCACTACGGTACGTCCTACCGGTGAAGCTCCCCTTGTCAGGTGAAAAGAAGCGGCTGGCTACTGCGCATGTGTTGGAGGAAGCATGGTGCTAGTCTCGGCTCTCCCCAGATCGTCGGAGGGTGGAGCAGTGACCAAGGCAGCCAATAGGGCAGCATGGGGATAAATTGGCCAAGTATAATTGGGGAGAAAATGGGGGAAAATCCGAAGAAAAAAATAACATATACTTTGTGATCTTTTACTTTGTTTATTTTTGACATTGTTGGCACTGAACCCCGTAAAACAAACAAACAAACAAAAACAAACCAACAAACAAAAAACAATAGTAAAAAAAAAGAATCCTTTTAAACTTTAAACTGGTATGCAAAACAAACAAACTCAAAAACTTGTTTCAAATGCAATCCATGAGGGGAAGCACACAGATACAGTAGGCAACATTATGTTGAATTATTCTATATTCTATATAAGTTTTCTTCATAGTGTCAGTTTTTCTTGCTGTCGTGGATGAAGTTCAGCCCCCTGGTGTTTTATGTGCGCACTGCAGGTCCCTGTGTTCCAGCGCGGGGGCTCGGTGGTCCCCAGGGCAACAGAGAGTGGCTCCTGTACAGCAGAACTCCAGCAGTTCCCCCTCTCCATCACCGTGGCTCTGGACTCTGTTGTAAGCACCAGGCCGCGTATTAGGAAAACATTTAAAACACCACTGTAACTAAAAATAAACATACACAGGTGGAGCAGAACAAAACTTCCAAGAGTGCTAATAATAAAACAGCTAAAAGTCTTATATACATTTTTGTTGGTTTTACAATTATTATTATAAATTGTATTTCATGTTTCAGGTACATACATTATAGTATATTATGATTAGTAGTATGAATAAATAAAGGTCTGAGAGGTTGATACAGTATGCTGTTCACTTTTCCCTCTCCCTTTGCAACAACACATACAATACTCAACAGTACCAATAATGTACAGTAAGCAGTGAAATGAGGGCCAGCAGCAGGGCAGATTGTGCAAGACTCTCCAAACCATTTCGAATTTAAAAAATAAATAAATAATAATAATTGTAATAATATTGAGATGTTCTGCAAATATCGTGATACTGTATTCGATATTATCAAAAATTGGCCCACGCCTAAAATAAATGTTTCCCCATTTTATTGTAGGATACAATAGAGTGCTTTTGAGATGATATGAAAGTGGTGACTCTGTCCCCTTGCTCCGCAGGGCGTTGCCGAAGGGGAGCTGTACCTGGACGACGGCCACTCCTTCAGCTACCGGGAGAGGAAGGCCTTCTGTCTGCGCACGCTCAGCATGTGCTCAGGCCTTCTGTGCTGCCGGTGAGTCAGACTCACACCGCCCAGAGAACCACTCACTCAGACTCACACCGCCCAGAGAACCACTCACTCAGACTCACACCAGCCAGAGAACCACTCACTCAGACTCACACCAGCCAGAGAACCACTCACTTAGACTCACACCAGCCAGAGAACCACTCACTCAGACTCACACCAGCCAGAGAACCACTCACTCAGACTCACACCAGCCATTGGACCACTCACTCAACCTCACACCAGCCAGAGAACCACTCACTCAGACTCACACCAGCCAGAGGACCACTCACTCAGACTCACACTGCCCAGAGGACCACTCACTCAGACTCACACCAGCCAGAGGACCACTCACTCAACCTCACACCAGCCAGAGAACCACTCACTCAGACTCACACCACCCAGAGGACCACTCACTCAGACTCACACCAGCCAGAGGACCACTCACTCAGACTCACACCAGCCAGAGGACCACTCACTCAACCTCACACCAGCCAGAGAACCACTCACTCAGACTCACACCAGCCAGAGAACCACTCACTCAACCTCACACCAGCCAGAGAACCACTCACTCAGACTCACACTGCCCAGAGGACCACTCACTCAGACTCACACCAGCCAGAGGACCACTCACTCAGACTCACACCAGCCAGAGGACCACTCACTCAACCTCACACCAGCCAGAGAACCACTCACTCAGACTCACACCAGCCAGAGGACCACTCACTCAACCTCACACCAGCCAGAGAACCACTCACTCAGACTCACACCAGCCAGAGAACCACTCACTCAACCTCACACCAGCCAGAGAACCACTCACTCAGACTCACACTGCCCAGAGGACCACTCACTCAGACTCACACCAGCCAGAGGACCACTCACTCAGACTCACACCAGCCATTGGACCACTCACTCAACCTCACACCAGCCAGAGAACCACTCACTCAGACTCACACTGCCCAGAGGACCACTCACTCAGACTCACACCAGCCAGAGAACCACTCACTTTTAGACTATGTGTGAAAGTAATTTAGTTGAGGCCGGTGAGGGATTTGAGGGTAAATGAGACATTGTGGTAGGGATTATGCTGTGCATCGATCTAAAAAGTGAAAGGAAACAGATTAGGCTTCAGCTATGTCCTGGTCGCTGCACTAGCGCCTCCTCTGGTCGGTCGGGGCACCTGTTCGGGGTGGAGAGGAACTGGGGGGAATAGCGTGATCCTTCCACACGCTACTGTACGTCCTGCCGGTGAAAACCCTCGCTGTCAGGTGAAAAGTAGCAGCCGGCGACTGCACATATATCGGAGGAAGCATGTGCTAGTCTACAACTATTGATGTAGTTGTAGACTACTTTTAAAGCCCCAATCAGTAAGATTTTTGACATTTTTATGCCTCCGCCGGCGAAGCCAAGCCGAAGGCATTATGGATCCGGGTTGTCCGTCCGTACGTACGGCCGGCCGTCCGTACGGATGTTTGTTAACGCCATATCTGAGGAACGCCTTGATGGAATTTCATCAGATTCGCCTTAAACATTCACTTAGGCTCAAGGATGATCTGATTAGATTTTGGTGGTCAAAGGTCAAAGGTCAAGTTCACTGTGACCTCTCCAACGCCATTTTCAAGCTTGTTAACGCGATATCTGAGGAACGCCTGGACGGAATTTCATCACATTCACCTTAAACATTCAATTAGGCTCAAGGATGATCTGATTAGATTTTGGTGGTCAAAGGTCAAGGTCACTGTGACCTCTCAAACGCCATTTTCAAGCTTGTTAACGCGATATCTGAGGAACGCCTGGACGGAATTTCATCAGATTCGCCTTAAACATTCACTTAGGCTCAAGGATGAACTGATTCCATTTTGGTTATCAAAGGTCAAAGGTCAAGGTCACAGTGACCTAACAAATGCCATTTTCAAGCTCGGTAACGCCATATCTCAGTAACACCTTGACTAAATTTCTTCACATTTGGCTCAAATATCCAATTCTGCAAAGAAACGCCTTGATGCAATTTCTTCCAATTTGGCTCCAACATCCACTTGGACTCAAGAATGAACTAATGGCGGAGGCATAAGTCCGCGTTGCGGTCGTTCTAGTTTACTGTAATATAAGAGCTTTTTAGTCACAGGACATGGTAGATTGACTTGTAATAGGGAGACCCTCGACTTTATTTATCCCACACCGCCCTCCATTGGCCAGCCCTGGGACTAAGCAAGTTGTCTGCCACGTCCCGTGGCAAGAAAAAAGAAAAAAGAAAAGGATGCGCGGATGCGCTGTACAGCGGAAGCGCTGTCTTCAGGAAAACAAGGAAGTAACTCGATTCGGATTTGCTACGAAAATGATGTTTCATGGAACTATGGATTATTATTTCATCACGTGGTGAGTACCCGATGTCACAACATGTACATAGAGGTTTCTGGCGCTGTGTTTTGTTGACTTTGAACGGCGATATCGTTATCGATACTATTGGACCCAGAGGGCGCAGTTTCCCCAATAGCAAAACTTGGAAAACTTACTGAATGGGGCTTTAAATATCAGTTGAGTGTATGTCAAATATGAAGAGAAACTTGAGAAATGCTTTGTTAAGGTGTCTAGCGAACCTCAAATGGTTCATATTTGAAACAAGTATAAAGTATCTTAACATATGATTTGATTCCTCCTTTTGATTCCTGACTTTATGTTTTTTTGTCTGTTTTTACCTATGTTGCTTTTATTGTTTTTCTTTTTATGAATCCTTATTATTGTTGTTATTTGACTTTTTCTCTCCTAGTAGCTATTATTGCCTTGGGAACGTCTTTTATTTTGAATGTAGTAAAAAAAAAATCCTTCTCTAATTACTTTCTACAAGTGCCACTCTATTCCTTCAAAAAGTTGTAGCTGTCATAGATTGTGTTGCATAGTTGATTTCTCTATTGTTGACAAAATGTGATATTGTAAGTGGCTTTGGATATAAGCAGCTGCCAAATGACGTAATGTAACATAATGTAATGTATGAGTCATTAGAACTTTGCTGTTGTCTTCCTCAGTAACGCCAGTGAGGAGGCGGAGTTTGAGTGTGACACTGTCATACAGTCAGTCACCATCCTGGGGGCGAAGAGAGAACCAGGCACTGTGATTCTGCATTCTGGTGAGGACCACTGGCAGTATAGTAACTCCTATTCACATTACAAAACGAACCAAACAAGCCAACGTAGGACACTGTTAAACTACAATAATGGGGGGGGGGGGGGGGCGCAGCGATTCAACATAATATTTGAGTCTGGGGAGAGACTATACCACACATAGTCTCGCTGGCCAGCCTCCTCTCCCTTCCGTCCGAGGAGTCTGGTGCCGCAGGTCTCCATAGTGGGATTGCGATGGGCTGCGCTTAGTGGCAGTGTCCTTGGAAAATAGTTTCAAACAATCCAACTTGCCGTTTTCAGCGTGTAGCAACGAGCTAGCGTGTAGGTTTCTGCCGTTAGCTTGCTAGCTTGTTAGCGTTGTTGTTTTCACTGCGGCAGCAGGGCACTATTTACAGCGACACACAGGGAGGAGGGAGCGGAAGCCGCTCTGATTGACATGGTCGGAGCCAATGACAGAGCTTGTAATAAGCCAGGAGCGGACACCCGGCAGTGACTGAAACAGTCGCTCCAATGGGAGAGCAGAGTAGAGCAGGGGAGGGTTTATCCCAGTTATGGAGACCTGCGGCGCCAGACTCCTCGGACGGAAGGGAGAGGAGGCTGGCCAGCGAGACTATATACCATGGTCTGGGTGAATACTCGATTCTGATTGGCTGCAGGGCGCCATTAATTTGTGATAATGTACACCTAGCTAAGTAGTTCCAGGCAAATGGTCTGTTCACCATTCATATCAATGCACCATGGTCTCGACAGAGCCATTTGAGCTTTATACCACCGTTAAGGGTTAATATGGCACTTTTATAAGTTTAGAATTTTTTTTAGTAACTATTTAGATTACCCCTGTGTGCTCAGTTTATCAAAATAACGGCTATTTAGAAATCTGTCGTTTTCAGAGATGTTCTAATGTCAGCTGACAGAAGCAACGAGATCAACAAAAAGAAAACAACGAAATGGGCAGTTAACAGCAAAACACTGAGAGACTTTCTTGTACAAAACATACCTGGACTCCAACATAGAAAGCTTCAGATGGTTTTCAGTCTACTCTGAGCGCAGCGCGTCTCATAAGACCCGCAGACGTTAACTTAATTCCATGGAATGCGAGTTTAACGAGACAGTTACATGGCTTTGCATTCTTAGACATTGCTTTATTTTGTATGTTACATACAATTGGCCAAATTATTAGTTATTTTATCGGCTAGAAATTCTGCCAGGTGTAGGCACTAATCGGCCATTTTCTCCAATGATAATCTTGAGCAGCTGAGGGGACTATTTTGTCTCGCCAGTTCTCAACTCATATCCAAGGTTATGAAAACTAGATTTTGTTTGCAAAATGCATGAAAATATAAATGAATGTTTTTCTTGTTTTGTTTCTTTGGCAAGTGACCATGGTATAAGCGGGTTAATGCACTTCGAGGTGTCCATTATCAGAAATTATTGGACTTCGCGGCGGTTCACGCCTCCACGTCATCCAATAATTTCTGATAATGGACACCTCGTTGTGCATTAACCCTTACATAAATGGTGCCAGAATATCTGAGGGTGGGATGGATTTTTCTTTTTGTTACCATTTTATTGTGCTGGCTTTAAGTCCATTTAGAATACTCCTTGTTTTTGCTTTTATTCCTGACTTTATGTTTTTCTGTCTGTTTTTACCTCTTTCTATGTTGCTTTTATTTTTATTAATCCTTATTATTGTTGTTATTGACTTTGTCTCTACTAGTAGTTATTATTGCCTTTGGAACGTCTTTTATTTTGACTGTAAAGCACTTTGTAACTGTGTTTCAAAAGCACCTACAGCTACACAAATAAAGATGATGAAGAAGAAGAAGATGATGATGATGATGATGATGATGATTTCCTTTTGTTACCAGGTACTGGGGACATCTCTTGTGCATTTCACTACGATGAGGCTTGCCACATGTTGACCGTGAGGAACCTGAACCTTAGAGTGGCGGAGGACTGGGACATGCGAATAGATAAAGTGTAATGATGTCACTCAGTGCCTTTTCCTCCTCTGGATTTGCCATTCATATTCATACCAAGCAAAATGTCAGGTTCACATCTGTACGATCATTTGAATTGACGGGTTTTATGAAGTACCGTACTGTAGGGTTAACTGAAAACGAGATTAATGACTGGATCGGAGTATGTAGGGACAGAGCAAAGGAGAAATATTTTATTGAACTTTTATTCCTTTGTGATGCAGAATTATTTTGAAAAGAATCAGTTTTACGTCATTGTGAGATCATTGTGTATTGGAATGAGTGTGCGTGGAGCTGGATGAAGTCTCTCTGTAATGAAGTTATGGAATGAGAGTTTTCCTCCATTGGTTGAATAAAGGTTGCAGTGATATGCAGCTTTGTAACTGATCCCTATCTGTGCTCTCTGGTATGTTGTTGCTGTTGTTTAGCTGTTGGTGACAAACATTCCTTCTGTGTGACCCCTGACCTGGCATCTACCGAGACCAGAGGATGACATTTTGACATTCAGGTATTCAGTCAAGTAGACAGACCATGAGAAATTTTAGAAAGTGTAGAATAAGCTTAAATTCCTATATGAAACAGGAGAAAAAAAGCAGTTGTAAGGGTCAAAGCCACAGCATCCGAGAGATAGAGAAGTGCTACAGTAAAGACATAAGTGCTGAGGAGCAAATGTAGAATGGATGGACAAGTAGAGGTGAAAGATCTTGTAGATAGCCGTGTTGGAGGTTAGGGTTTAGATAGCCGTGTTGGAGGTTAGGGTTTTGGCATTGTCCTCTTTGATGCTTCAGAATCTGTGTTGCTGTTTTGTTGTATAGCTGCCTGCTGCTGAGCCAGGATAGTGCCACGTTTGCTAGTCAACTAGAGTTTGGCCAATGTAGGTTTCGGAAGGCTGATACTGATATGTTTGTATTGGAAGTCTAGCCGACATTTCATGCCAATATCTTGATCCCCCCACCATCTTTTTCCATTTTCATGCAAATGACAAGTATTCATAGTTTTCACCCAGTGTTGTTGTCAGGGTGGATATGCCTATATATGAATTAAGAATGAATTTACAAAAACATTCTATAACAATTAAACCTATCAATAAAAGCAATGAAACAACGATGCCATTGCAGGTTGTACAGACCTCCATCATATCGCTGGAGGACAACATGACTGTCGTATAGGGCTGGGCGATAATTCAATATTACCGTTTATCGTCTTTCAGTGGAATCGTATCATGATGAGATGAAGATATTGTAATACCGTGAGACATTTCTGCTGTCTAAATGGATGACGACAGGCAAATTCTACTTAAAAACTGATCAAATGTGGTATGGTACGAATATTATTTTAATATTTCTGTTTTGTTTGACATCACACCTAACATTGCCATTCGGTTCAATGATTATTTAACGTGATTTTGAATACATGAACCATATTCATGATATACAGGAATCCTTCCTGTCCTATATCCAATATTTAGTCAAAGCCTAAGCAGGTCTGATATACATCAGTGTAACCTGTGTTTTGGGTGTGACGTCACATCACATAGAAACGGCTCATTTCTCTCGCTTAATCTCTCATGGCTGAGCCTGATTGGACATGCATCTCTTACACCAAATCATCCGTGCAGAATACAGTCAACAGTACACCAAACAATCCACTGATGATGTGTTATTCTCACTAGTTATAAAAATGGATGCTACTCTCCATAGCATGAGCCTGCTGTAGTTGTGCTGAGACTGCTCAATGCTGAGCTCCATTGAGACTAGGTTTAAAGGGCTTGAATGCCTTCTGCTGAGGCAGGGCATCCAGCAACCCTCTTTACATGATGTGTGGTGCGGCCCACTGGCTTTGTGTCACCCAACGGGGCACTACAGCCAGGAAAGATCATTGTCTGGTCGGCCAATGGAAACGCAACAAATAGACATTTATGTGTGTACGCATGTGTGTGTAAGTGTGTGTGTGTGTGTGTGTTTGTGTGTATGTGTGTGCATGGTAATGCAGAGGTGAATGCATGTGGAGTGAATGTGTCTTTCACACCTAGCGTTTGCACCTGCTATTTGACCAAGGCGAGTGGGACGTCACACAAACAAAGAGCCAATCAGAGATTAGCCGTTTGGATTTATGCCAGGGTTTTTAGGCTTGTAAAGCTTTAGTACCTACAAGTGGCAAAAGCCTGTTTTTTTTTTCAACAAAAAAACAAAAAATCAGCTGAGACGAAATGCCCTATACACCAGCTGGCTTTTTCTGCGACCGGCTGATCCGGGAACGGGAGAGGAGAGATGGGGAAGGGTCCGTCAACAAGCCCCTCCGCTTCAGCGGCCAGGACTTCAACACCCTGAAGCAGGAGTGCCTTCAGAAGAAGACCCTGTTTGAGGATGACACCTTCCCTGCCACTGTGGAGTCCTTGGGCTACAAGGAGCTTGGGCACAAGTCCAACAAGGTCAAGAACATCGTCTGGAAAAGGCCCAAGGTAGGAGGGGAGGTTAAGCGGGTTGGCACATACCTGCCTCTCACATGTGAGAGGTGGGACAGTTTCTTCGGTTTACGGCAACGTCAAACCTGTGCATGGAAATACCACCCCATCCTGATGAGGGATTATAACTAATATTTGAGGAGGGAAGAGTCATCTCTGACTCCTGTTCTGCGGGATTTTACCTGGAGATGCAGATGTTCAACAGACGCACATCTGGGATAAAAAAAATACTCCCACCTGGATGGAGTGGAGTCATGTTGTGGCTGCACAACCTAAAAATGTTAGAATGCCTATAAATGATTAGACAATGTCATCAGAATGCAAATGTTTTCATATTTGCTTGGTTTACTGACACTTTTACCTGGAGATGATTCACCTGGAGTGATTTTATAATGTTGGAGTTTAGCAATACACTATCATGGATGTTTTATTGATTCTCTATTTAGAGACATCTGTGTAACTCCATTCTGTGTTTATGACTGTCTTATCTGCAGGAAATCTGTGAGAATCCTCAGTTCATTGTGGGAGGAGCCAGTAGGACAGACATCTGCCAGGGAGATCTTGGTAAAAAAAAATCCTGTTATTATTTAATTTTAATAATAATATTATTATGTTCGTCAGGAGAAGTGGTGTCAACTCACATTTAAGCTTATTCAATTCGGGACATTCGGGATTTTCTTGTAATTTCAAAGTATTTTTAGGAAGAATTGTATAGTCAATGTTGGTTGATTTTAACTGAATTGAACTCCAAGGATCTAAGGATATGTATGTATATGATGTATGTGTGCTGACACGTATGTATGTGTGCTGACACGTATGTGTGCTGACACGTATGGAATGATAGAGGAAAGAAAGAAAGAAAAATCCACCCTAAAACAGAATGTTACTTTTAGGAGCACAAACATTCAAATATTTTCAGACTTCAATGTATGACAGATCATTTGAAAGCGTAAATCTGCACTTTCATAATCTATTTAAAAAAAGAAGAAGATAAATAACCTTGGCCTAGTTGTTACCCAAAACACCAGTCAGTCCCTGTGTCACATACAGAGTGAATACAGCATCACTCTACATTCATTCCACAGTCAGTCTGCGTGTGACTTGGGCCAGCAAACATCCCCCACGCACGGCCTCCCTGTATTCTGCTTACTCTTTGGGAAGGGAATCCAACCAGCAGCACTTCTCATTGTTGTCCTGTCCAAGCCACAAATAAAGGGACAAAGGTCCAGGCAGACACTGTTGCCCCACTCCCTGTTGAAAAACTGACATTGTTCCTACTAGCCCAACAGCCAACCCTGTGGCACACACCTGGACAATCAGAAAATGCACACTCAGCTCCCACAGTTGGTCTTTTCCTTCTGCAAAACAAAACATGTCCAGCAGAGAACTTGCTGTCTGTCTTTGTTCTTGTTGAAATCACAATGGTCATCCTGGTCGCTGCACTAGTGCCTCCTCTGGTCGGTTGGGGCGCCTGTTCGAGGCAGAAGGGAACTGGTAAGAATAGCGTGATCCTCCCACATGCTATGTCCTGCCGGTGAAGCTCCCCGCTGTCAGGTGAAAAGAAGCGGCCGGCAACTGCACATGTATCGGAGGAAGTATGTGTGTGTCTACGGCTCTCCCCAGATCGGCAGAGGGGGTGCATGGGGCAGCAGGTGGAATTGGCCAAGTACAATTGGGGAGAAAATGGGGGGGAATCAGGAAAGAATAATAATAATAAAAAATAAATCACAATGGTACGGTACTATAGGTAGTTTTGAAAAGGTTTTCTACTATAATCAGTTTATATCATCGGAAAGCTAGTTGTTCAGATTAGAATCGCTTATGTCTAAAGGTAGCTGAAATGACCTTTCTTGTCAAAAGTTCGTGTGACTCCATAGGTTGAGGCAATGTCTCGTCATAGACGCTGGGTTAGCTGGCTGGGGGCGTGGTCAGGGTGGGGTAAATCCTCCCGTTCTATCATTCAGCAAAGTTAGTATTTAGCTGCTAGCCCAGCTCAGGCAGACACGATCGGGGATTTAACCTCCACAGTAAACGCACATCTGAACAGACGTCTATGTAGCTGCTCTATATCCCCAAACCTGTAGTTTAGAGCCACAGCACCATCCTTTGGTGAGTCAGCCCAATGAGATATATGGCGGTTTTACCCCACTCGCGCGCCAGCCGTAGTAACATTTTGTGGGCGTTCCCACATATGCCGACTGTCTATTCATTGTATGTTTTTATGCCATTAAAAATTGGCCCACTGTTGTGGATCACTGTAATAGGCGTGTAGCATGTAGGCTCAGTCCTTCTCACAGTGACCCAGGTTCGAATCCAGCCTGCGGTCATTTGCTGCATGCCCTCCCCTCTCTCTCTCCCATCCTTCCTGTCTCTCTCTACACACTGTCCAATGAAGCAGAAATGCATGTAAAAAAAATCTTAAAACATCTCTCTCTGTCTGTCTAGGTGACTGCTGGCTGCTGGCTGCCATCGCCTGTCTCACCCTGAATGAGAAGCTTCTCTACAGAGTTGTTCCTCAGGAGCAAAGCTTCTCAGACGGCTATGGCGGCATCTTCCACTTCCAGGTCAGAGACAGTCATCTAATTCTGAAATGTTCCCACATCACCCTCATACTTATACTCATACTATTCAGTTCTTCCTTTTGCATTTTGTCCTCTTATACAGTGTTCAGGATCAAGATCAAGTTTACTTAAAGAGATGAGAGAAAATAATGTATTTTTGCGACTCCAGAAAGACGAGCAGGCTCCTCAGTGGCAGCTAATGATAATGTAATAAGATAATCTTATGGCTTAATTTGCATTTTTGTCCCATCATGCAATTCTGCCCCTCTTAGAGACACAAAACCCTGAGTGAAACACACATCTCTCAGAATCATTCCCCTGGCCGTTTGGTCATTCAGATATCTGCCTTCATTGAGGCAGCATAATAAGTGCATAATAAAGGATTTATTAACCTTGATAAGGCACTGTTCTCGCTTTAGATCTGGTACCTACAAAAAGCATAAAAAGTGCATAATAAATTGTTTATTAACCTTAATAAGGCACTATTCTCACTTTAGATCCGGTACCTGCAAAAAGCATAGTTACCTGCTAATAAGGTAATAATAAACTATTTATTAGGCTTAATGAAGTAACAAAACCATCTAGTAAAGGTGGTTATAAAGTGCTTATAAATGTCTTATAAGCTACCAATAAATATGTTTATAATGCGATTATTAACACTTATATAGTATCATTAACATAATAATAGTGTTAATAAGCAAGCACCTTATAAGAGCCTTATTACCTATTAATTAATGCTTATTAATAGAACCTTAATATAAAGCGTTACCGGACTTTGTTGGTTGCTCACATGGTTCACATTAATATAACAAGTGAAAAAAGGTGGAGCTACTTGGAGTTTTAAGGCAATATTTAATACGAAGTAATATATCTGTGTACAAGCAGTTACAAAACAGAATATATCTTCAAATTACTACGGGCAAACAAAACGCAACGCGTTTCAACCACGCAGGTCTTCCTCAGGCAGTGTTAGCTCTGAGGAAGACCTGCGTGGTTGAAACGCGTTGCGTTTTGTTTGCCCGTAGTAATTTGAAGATATATTCTGTTTTGTAACTGCTTGTACACAGATATATTACTTCGTATTAAATATTGCCTTAAAACTCCAAGTAGCTCCACCTTTTTTCACTTTGTATACTATTGCCATTTGAGCTGCTTTGGTCCATACTTTTTGTGATTTCCTCACATTAATATAACAAAACAGGAAATTTAAAAAGAAATTTAGAAAATGGGTCTTTATTTTATTTTTTATTAATTTCTTTGATAGAATATATTACATTACACTATGAAATATACACAAGGGCCCTCCATTTGGAAAAAAGAAATATATGAATCTAGAGAATATTTTATTGGCTTCCGTTTACATGTTGGAGGCGGAGTGGGGTTATATGAACAGAGTAAAAGAGAACATACTGTACTTAAAAAAATATATCATACATAACGGGATGCATTACTAACACCTTAAAACATATACTGCATATTACTAAACAAAGATAATCATGAAGGTCCATTGAGTTTGTAGAAGTTGGAGGAGGGTTGTCTCTCCCCCTCACCTCCCTGTGTGTCCTGCAGTTCTCCCCCTCACCTCCCTGTGTGTCCTGCAGTTCTCCCCCTCACCTCCCTGTGTGTCCTGCAGTTCCCCCCCTCACCTCCCTGTGTGTCCTGCAGTTCTCCCCCTCACCTCCCTGTGTGTCCTGCAGTTCCCCCCCTCACCTCCCTGTGTGTCCTGCAGTTCTCCCCCTCACCTCCCTGTGTGTCCTGCAGTTCTCCCCCTCACCTCCCTGTGTGTCCTGCAGTTCTCCCCCTCACCTCCCTGTGTGTCCTGCAGTTCTCCCCCTCACCTCCCTGTGTGTCCTGCAGTTCTCCCCCTCACCTCCCTGTGTGTCCTGCAGTTCTCCCCCTCACCTCCCTGTGTGTCCTGCAGTTCTCCCCCTCACCTCCCTGTGTGTCCTGCAGTTCTCCCCTCACCTCCCTGTGTGTCCTGCAGTCCCCCTCACCTCCCTGTGTGTCCTGCAGTTCTGGCGCTATGGCGACTGGGTGGATGTTGTCATTGACGACCGCATCCCAACCTTCAACAACCAGCTGGTCTTCACCAAGTCTGCGGAGAGGAACGAGTTCTGGAGCGCCCTGCTGGAGAAGGCCTACGCCAAGTCAGTGGATTTTAAGAAAATAAGTTTGGGGCGGGTAGTGTAGCGGCAGATTCTCTGCCTACCAACACGAGGGTCGCAGGTTCGTGCCCCCGTTTTACCTCCGGCTTGGTCGGGCGTCCATACAGGCACGATTGGCTGTGTCTACGGGTGGGAAGCCGGATTAAGGGTACGTGTCCTGCACTAGTGCCTCCTGTGGTCGGTCGGGGCGCCTGTTCAGGGCGGAAGGCAACTGGTGGGAATAGCGTGATCCTCCCACGTGCTATGTCCTGCTGGTGAAGCTCCCCACTGTCAGGCTGGCAACTGTGCATGTGCTGAAGGAAGCATGGTGCTAGTCTACAGCTATCCCCAGATCGGCAGAGGGGGTGCAGAGATCGGGCAGTAGGGGGAAGTTGACCAAGTACAATTGGGGAGAAAAATGGGGAAAAATCAGAAAATCTCCCCCATAGAAGGTAGAAGAGCTCAGAATACTGTACTGTATTTACACCAGGCAGATAACATTGCGTGATTTCTGGGTATTTACTGAATATTTACCTTTGGTTGTGTTGTTTGATGTGTGGACTCCCACTTGTGAGAACAAGGCTCAACTCCTGGATCTTTCTTAACCACAACATGATAAAACCTCCACATAATCAACTTGGATGACAATTGTGCTCTGCATATTGCACACTTTGGGGGGGGGGTAGATTTAACTTTACGAGGTTGTACCTTTGACATAATAACCATCTTTGTCTTTTTTTATTATTACTTACAATCCACACTTATTTTGTGGGCTACAGTTTTCTCTAAGCTAATAAAATAAATAAAATAATAACCATACTAACCTCCTAATAGTCAATTAGGGTTAGGCCGATATATGCGGCTGATATTGGCATTTTATTAAATGTCAGATATCGGCCAGTCATGTTGAAAAGGTTTATCTTACAGTAGTGCTGATGGAGATTGCAATCACTGTGTGTGTGTGTGTGTGTGTGTGTGTGTATGTGTGTGTCACGTGCTGGCTGCTGTGGGTAGTGCTATCACTAATCAGCCATTTTTAGTAATTTGATCAGCCATAATGACCTAATTAATATATACGGCCTTGTCACCTCTATCGGTACCGGTGCCAAATATGAGTTCTGTCAGATAAGATTAGAAAAGTCCAGTCAGAAACTCTCGTTTGATGAAACCTCCCATTCAATCGGCCTTGCACTCTTTACAGTCGGTTGCTCATGATGTTTGTGATCGAGGAATTCTATGCGTACTCTACCATTGCCCTCATTGTAATTCACATACTAAGTGCCTAAAACCCACAGTCGATGTAAGTGTACCTTCCATGCACCCCTCTCCTCTTCAGGCTGCATGGCTCCTATGAGGCCCTGAAGGGTGGGAACACCACGGAGGCCATGGAGGACTTCACCGGAGGAGTCACTGAGTTCTATGAGATGAAGGAGGCGCCCAAGGAGCTGTACAAGATCATGAAGAAAGCTCTGGAGAGAGGCTCCCTCATGGGCTGTTCCATTGATGTGAGTCAGTTATCTTGGCAGGATACAAAGAATACTGAAAGTCTCTCATTTGCTTTTCCACGGTGCGTAGTTTGCAGCGTGGCAACACATGGCAATGTCAGGTGATATGGTAGAACAGATACATGGCAATGTCAGGTGATATGGTAGAACAGATACATGGCAATGTCAGGTGATATGGTAGAACAGATACATGGCAATGTCAGGTGATATGGTAGAACAGATACTTGGACGGATACTAGTCAGTCCATGGCTGTACCTGGCAGGTGGGCACTGTGACGTATACAGGATCTGTGCTTGTTCTGTATCTTTCTGTCTGTTTCTGAATAGGGAACTTTGCAGAAACTGACTTAGGTTTATATTCTGCAAATTAAGGGTAGATCGATATATTGGTTTGACAATATAATATAATATAATATATATATATATATATATAATATAATAAACCTAAAACTAACTTAACTCTTTGTTAATATAGGTTTATCTTTAAATTAAATGTTCAGTCGGTTTCCAGTCCTTTTGATCCTGAATGTGTGCTGTTTGTGTTTGCTGTATCTCCAGTCCCTGGTTCCCGCTCGCTTTGAGACTCGCACCGTGACGGGACTTGTGAAGGGTCACGCCTACTCTGTGACTGCAGTGGAGGAGGTGAGACAGACTGCTGACTGACAACACAACAATGATACCAGATAGTGCTTCTGACTGTATGGACCTGCATAGCTGAGTAGGGCACTGAAATGGCCGAGGTTAGAGATACGATTTGGACAGTTGAGACACTGATGCTGAAAAAAAAATCGTGAAATCATGGTACCATAGGGCTTGTTGCATACAATTGTTCTCGATAATGAAGTATTTAAAGAATTTAATCACACGCAGGTATTGAAGTAAGCAGTCCAGATTTAGGAGCAGCCATCTGAGAAAATGAAATAGCTTTGTGGAAAAGCTATCACATTATTTCTGATATGTGTTCTTTACCTGTACAAAAATGGTGACCTCTACGACCTTCCTATCCCTACCTAGGGTCTCTTTTCCCTAGCCCTGTCCCCTCTCCTTGCCCACTCTCCCACCCCTCACATCCCCCTAGCCACTCCCCCTAGCCACTCCTCGAATCCCGAGTCTCTACAACATTCTTATCGCTAGCTACAGCCCCATTTCTCTAGCCCTACCCCCTCCTTTGCCCCCACCACCCACAAACCCCCTAGCCACTCCCCGTACCCACCCCTTTTCCCTAGGCCCACCACTTCCTTGACATGCCGCTACCCACTCCTTCCTATCCATAGCTACGACACATACCCCTAGCCACTCCTCCTACCCACCCCTCGAATCCAGACTCTCTACCACCTTCCTATCCCTAGCTACAGCCGATTTTCCCTAGCCCCGCCACCTCCTTTGCCCCACACCACCCACAAACCCCCTAGCCACTCCCCCTACCCACCCCAGGAATCCTGACTCTATGACCTTCCTATCTCTAGCTACTACAGCCCCTCTTCCCTAGCCCCGCCCCCTAGTCTCATGCTACAAACGGACGGACAGACACATGTCACATTATAGAAGCGGCTGCCCCGCTTAAAAAAAGTGAATATGAGTATGAATATGAGAATCTGCACTGTTTTCAACTGTGTATATTTCCACAGTGTAAACAGTCCCAGCAAAAGGACTCTAAAGTGCGCCTGGTGCGTCTCAGGAACCCATGGGGCCAGGTGGAGTGGAACGGCCCCTGGAGTGACAAGTAAGAGTTTTTTTTATCATCTTCTCTTCATTTCTTATTTTTGGTCCTGCTTTGACATTGTAGAAGCACCTAGAATTTGACAAAGGCACAATTATCACACTATCTTATTTTGATTGGTATTTATCAGAACATTTAGCTCAGATTTCTGTTAATTTATGAATATGTCATTGTTTTTCATATTTCACTCAGCTCTAAGGAGTGGACTTCCCTCTCTAAGACTGAAAAGGACAAGTTGCAGCATCAGAATGCTGAGGATGGAGAGTTCTGGTCAGTAGCATATTATTTATGGATGTGTGTCAAAAATCTATACCAAACAACACTAGTGAAATTGTGAATCAAAATCAAAGGCTTCAAAATGTTGGATTCCAACAACAGGACAGTATACTGTAGTCTCTAAATTATGGAGATTTGAGGAAATCAATTGCATTTTTTTTTTTTTTTTAAATGACACACAATGACGCACATTAATAAACATTTCTGTAAATGTGCCAGCTTGGCTAGTTTTCAACCGTAGTCCCTGGGCAGGTATGGTGGGGACAACTACAAATACAAATACATAAAATACATTAGAACAGGAATAGAAAAGCAAATGGCATATCTACTTATTTCACAGAAAATCACATAATGAGAAAGGTTTTCATTTAGAAAAAGTATTATTTCAGAACGAGCATTGAATTTCACATATAAGCTCTGGTATCAGTATAACATTCTTTCCAACAGTACAAACACACTTTTTTTATCGTCAGGAGAATCCTTAAGATCATTTTCTGCTGTTTTCTTTTAAGGAAGTAGAGGTTTTAGCCAGATACCCATCCTGTCCCTGTCTCTTCCCTGCCCGTCTAGGATGTCATTCGAGGACTTCAAGAAGAACTACACCAAGATCGAGATCTGCAACCTCACCCCCGATGCCCTGGAGCAGGACAAGATCCACAAGTGGACGGTTTCTGTGAACGAAGGCCGCTGGGTGAGAGGCTGCTCGGCCGGAGGCTGCAGGAACTACCCAGGTACCCCAGCAACGTGTCTGTCCACTCCTCTCTCTGAACTACCCAGATACCCCAGCAACCTGTCTGTCCACTCCTCTCTCTGAACTACCCAGATACCCCAGCAACCTGTCTGTCCACTCCTCTCCCTGAACCCACACAGAGGAGAGCCCTGTCTCACATAGTGACCGCATTTTTACCTTTTGGAAATCAACACACCCCAGTTAAAGATCACCAATGTTCATCATTTAGTATCTCTGTAGAATATGTAGTCTGAAAGTGCTTTTTGTCAGCTCAGGGCTTAAGTTCCCTTCTATCCATTAAAAAAATCCTGTTGAAAGAGTTTTTTGTTTGTTGTTTGATTGTTTGTTTTCGCCACTCTTCATATAAACAGTCATGCATTCATTCATTATTTATTAATTTAGAATGAATGAAGGAATTAATTATGAATGGCCATAATGGTGTTTGAAGAGTACGAGTGTCCCGTTTTTGTCCCAGTGGTGGACATCTAATTTTGGACCACCTGTGTTGAGGAATGAGGAACACAAAAGACGGGAAAAAACGTAATGTAATAATGTAACAATGTAATAATCCTGAAACAGAAAGTCACCTGTATCTCCTTCCTGCAGACACTTTCTGGACCAACCCGCAGTACCGCCTGCGCCTGTTGGAGGAGGACGACGACCCCGAGGACAACGAGGTGGCATGCACCTTCGTGGTGGCGCTGATGCAGAAGAACAGGAGGAAAGAGCGCAAGATGGGAGCCAACCTGTTCACCATCGGATTTGCCATTTATGAGGTGATGTGCTGTTACACTGCCACCGACTGGTCAGAAGTAGAAAACAGACTGACGGTTCAGTCAATCAGAGGAAACCTTCCAGCACTTGTTCATTTTCCCGTGACAAACCCCACCTCTCTCTGCACTGCAAAATAATCTCGATTTGAATGACTGTATATGAGTCCTATTCTATTCTTGAATCCTAAAATAAAAAGTAATGTGCCACTGAGTTTAGTTTAGAGTTTAGAATTTCACTTTCACACTTCTAGAAAATGCCTGAAACAAGTGAAACCACAGTGGAAACAAGTGGAGTTTTATGTGTGCTTCCATCTGACATAAATACTAATATGACCTCTGTCTGTCCATAGGTGCCAAAGGAGGTAAGGAAGGAGTAAAGGACACTCTTACAGCGGCGCATCAGTTTGCAAGTTGCTTCATACCACACACTTTCTTTTTCACACCCACATTTCCAAGTTTGATAACTGGTTCAGTTTTTTATACTACGCAATCTTGTGAATAACCCATTCTTTTGTCTTGTGTGACTGCTGTGACCATTTTCATCCATCATTTTATCGGAAATAATTCCATAGCATTTAGGGCTGGTTATTGTTTAAAAAAGTACGATACCAGTACCAGTACCACTACCTTTTAAAGTGATACCGATACCAATCCAGTACTTCATTCGATACCTTTTTTCAGTCATACTATTGAATGTTTTGGAGGCATCTCAGCACACTCTACTGCCAAGTCCGTCACATACACCGCTCGACTTCACCACCACAGACTGTATGGGACCCATACATACTATGGGTTGTAGCTGCTGCAGTAGTGGGCCAATCACACGTCGCATTAAATCGAAGAACGCTTGCGGTGATTGGCTGTGAGCAAAACCATACAAATCAGTAATTTTTTTCTAGATCTGTGCACAAAAAAGATTGAATGCAGGTGTCGTTTGACTGGAGAAGTTTCGATACTACTTGTTTGGGATATTTCGGTCTATACCTTAAAGGTATGGAGTACCAACACCCAGCCCTAATAGAGAGCCAAAGTCGACGTCACTTCCTGCTTCAGCATGCATACCAAGGGATTTTCATCCGCCATTTATTTTCCCATAGACATTTTGTAAAATGCTTATAAAAATAGTTTTGCTTGGTAAAACCAAGCGATTCAGCTATATTTACAAACAGGGAGAGACCATAGAACATTTCACTCGGACAGTACGCATGCTGAAGCAGGAAGTGATGTTGACTTTGGATCTCTGTTGCACTTCAACAACTTGCCATGGTGGTCCACTTTAGTAGGCCCACTCTTTCCCTCTCTGTCCGCCTTGTAGATGCATGGCAACAAGCAGCACATGCAGAAGGACTTCTTCCTGTTCAACTCCTCCAAGGCACGCTGCAAGTCCTACATCAACCTGCGCGAGGTAACCCAGCGCTTCCGCCTGAGCCCCGGGGAGTACGTCATCGTCCCGTCCACCTACGAGCCGCACCAGGAGGGAGAGTTCATCCTGAGAGTCTTCTCCGAAAAGAGGAACACCTCAGAGTGAGTGGGCGGCGCTGGGTTATTGGTATTGATTTGAAGGCATCAGAATGGTATTGAGAGATATCGAAACCTTGAAAATCCTAAGTTTGTAACTAGTTTATATTCTTTAGGAAATAAATTGAGCATGGTCCGATTGTATTTGGCAAATCAAGTTGCACTGTAACTGTTACACAGGAATTAGTTCAGTTCATTATTATAATGAAATGTGCATTGGTTCAATGCAAAATTTGTTCAGGTATTGAAAAAGTAACATTTCAGAAAAAGTATAAAACTTGAAGTGTTAGGATCCGCATTGAACAAGTTAAGAAAATTAGTAACGATAACCCTATTTATATGTAAATGAGCAATAATCGATTAGCCTAGTCCTTTGTGTATTAGAGATTACATTGTGGGTTTGTGTGCTTGTAATTGGGGTGGGGTTTGGTTGTTGGGGATTTGGGGGTAAAAACCACCAAGGACAAACAATTTTAACGGCGATTTGATTTGTAGAGCTGGAAGAAATCGACCCCAGTTCGAAGCTGTTATGGAATCTTTTTTAGGACAAGTGGCTACAGATTTGGGCCTGCTCCGGTAAACATTTCCTGTCAGTCTGTTAAATACTTCATACTCTCAGCTTCAAAAACATCCAACCCCCCCTGCTGCCCTGGAGGACAAGACGTCACGTAGAGCTGGACTGCACTCTGCTGGACCGGGACCAGGCTGAAAAACCGGGCTGTACATCTAGCTTTGGACAGGATGTGCACAGCAAACCGCCATCTTTCATAGGGGTTAAAAAACCATGCTTGGCTTAGAGTCTAAGCCAGATCATACCTGGGTCATTTTTGCAAATAACACAACATTAATAGTTTCAGTTTTAACCTACTTGGAGCACCAGATGGGTGGGGTTTGCCACATAGAAGGTTATCTGAATTGTCCTGATGCTGTAAACCCCAACCATCTTGTGCTCCAAGTATGTTAAAACAAACTAGAATGATCTACAAATGCATTTGGACCCAGGTGTGTCTCAGATTAGAGTTTAGGCATTAACTCTATCAATAATCCTGAAACCTAGATCTGCAGCAATGGACTTCCAAGTGTATCTTGCCATAAAGCCCCATCTAAAACAAAATGTACAAACAAGAGGAGGCCTGCTGCAAGCAAGATTGACCAAAAGAAGAAAAAACAAACTCTGAATGGAAGAAGCAACAGGTGGTACTAAACTAACATTTTATTCACAGCAGGCTAACACGGTAAGAGTTTGTGGTTTCATTTTGCCATTCAAGTCATTGATATGGGTATGGACCATAAGCCTTTAGAAATTGTGAAATAATACTTTAAATGTCATAGCTTATGATGACTGATAAAGTAAGACTTACCTTCTCAACACTGAACTCAGGATATCAAATTCATTCAAGTATCTGTTTAATATCTGATCAAAGTAAGTGATTGGCTGCTGTGGAAGGCTAAGTGGACAGGCTTCTGGTCCAGATGAGATGGTAGGTCTGTTGGTGTCACCATGTTGACTGCTGTTTGTCCGTCTCCACCCAGGGAGATAGAGAACAGGATCGAGGCCGACCATCCAGTGGTGAGTTCTCTCTCTCGACACCAGAGTTCGGATATTGTGCGGTTTTCAGTGGAGTAGCTGAATTTTCAATTGCTTCGGTTCTTTTTAACTCCTGCATCTGTGGAGGAGTTGCAATCGGTTGCAATTCAGTGGCAGCCATGTTGGCTCCACACTTGTGTCCATTGCTATGCAACTTGTTATTCTATGCCAGCTGATCTGTAGATTGTTGGGAATATTTTAAGATTTCTTTTGAGGGGCATTTATTAGTTGTAATAGTTTAGAGCTGCAACGATCGACAGAAAATTAATCACCAACTATGTTTATGCCTCCGCCAGCGATAGCCAGGCCGGAGGCATTCTGCATTGGGATTGCCCGTACGTCCGTCCGTCCGATGTTCGTTAACACGATATCTGAGGAACGCCTTGACGGAATTTTATCAAATTTGCCTCAAAACGTCGACTTGGACTCAAGGATGAACTGATTAGATTTTGGTGGTTAAAGGTCAAAGTTCAAGGTCACTGTGACCTCATGAACCCCATTTCCAAGCTCTTTAACTCAGTTAAAGAGCGTTATCTCAGGAACGCCTTGATGGAATTTCTTCCAATTTGGCTCAAACGTCGACTTGCCTGGATGAACTGATTAGATTTTGGTCATCAAAGGTCAAACGCCATTTTCACGCTTGTTAACACGATATCTCAGGAACTTGATGGAATTTCTTCGAATTTGCCTCAAATGTCCACTTGGACTCAAGGATGAACTGATTAGATTTTGGTGGTCAAAGATCAAAGTTCAAGGTCACTGTGACCTCATGACCGCTTGTTTCATGCTTGTTAATTCAATATCTCAGGAAGGCCTTGGTGGAATTTCATCAAATTTGCCTCAAATCTCCATTTTGACTCAAGGATGAAGTGATTAGATTTCGGTGGTTAAAGGTCAAAGTTCAAGGTCACTGTGACCTCATGAACCCCATTTCCAAGCTCTTTAATGCGATATCTCAGGAACGCCTTGACGGAATTTCCTCCAATTTGGCTCAAACGTCCACTTGGATTCAAGGATGAATTGATTAGATTTTGGTGGTCAAAGTTCAAGGTTACTGTGATATCACGACCGCTCGTTTCATGCTCGTTAACGTGATATTTCAGGAACGCCTTGACGGTCACGGAATTTCGACTAATATGCCTTAAACGTCCACTTGGACTCAAGGATGAACTGATTACATTTTGGTGGTCAAATGGCTTTGGTGGCTCCTGGCCGGCCTACCTGCCACCGACATCCGACCGCTTCAGCTCATTCAGAACGCTGCAGCCCGTCTGGTATTCAACCAACCCAAATTCTCTCACGTCACTCCCCTCTTCCAGGACCTCCACTGGCTTCCCATCTCGGCCCGCATCAAATTCAAGACACTGGTACTGGCCTACAGGGCTGTACACCAGTCAGCTCCCCTGTACCTGCAATCTATGGTCAGGTTCCAAACCGCTCAGCGCTCCCTTCGCTCATCCACCAGTGCAGGTCGCCTCGCCCCTCCTTCGCTACGGGGGCTCAAAAGTCGCTCATCCCGATCTCGACTCTTCTCGTCCCTGGCACCTCAATGGTGGAACGAGCTTCCACCTTCGGTCAGGACAGCTGAATCACTGCCGATCTTTCGGAAAAGACTAAAGACACACCTTTTCAGGCTCCATCTGGGCCCTTCTTGATCTAACTTCGTTCTCTCTCTTTCTAAAAAAAAAAAAAAAAAAAAAAAAACTAACCCAAACTTGTACCACTAACCTAAACTTGTACCACTGTTCCTTCAGAAGTTGTAGTTATCATAGACTGTGCTCCATAGTAGATTGCTCTATTGCTGACAAAAATGTGTTATTGTAAGCCGCTTTGGATAAAAGCGTCTGCCAAATGACGTAATGTAATGTAATGTAATGTCAAATGTCAAGGTCACTGTGACCTCTCAAATGCCATTTTCAAGCTTGGTAACGCCATATCTCATAACACCTTGACGGAATAAGTCTGGACAGACATGAATGTCGACTGCTCACTTGTTGGCGGAGGCATATATCTGCGGTGCGGTCATTCTAGTTTATAATGGATTTATCGTTTAGACTAGAGTAATTCTTAAAGGAACACTCCGCCCATTTTCAACCAGCTTTGTATCATTAGAACATCAGTAGTATATCAGAAAACTGTAAACGGTTTTGAAGTCTGTCATTTAATTTGACAGTTATTGAGTGTTAAAGTGTGGACCAGTGACATCACTGGTCCACACTAACTCAAATTAATAACTCATTAACTCAAATCAACTCTCAATAACTGTCAAACTAGATGAATGATGAATAGTTTGACAGTTATTGAGAGTTGATTTGAGTTAATGAGTTATTAATTTGAGTTAGTGTGGACCAGTGATGTCACTGGTCCACACTTTAACACTCAATAACTGTCAAATTAAATGACAGACTTCAAAACAGTTTACAGTTTTCTGATATACTACTGATGTTCTAATGATACAAAGCTGGTTGAAAATGGGCGGAGTGTTCCTTTAAGAAGAAAAAAATATCTCGTTCCAGCTTCTTAAATGTGAACATTTTCTGGTTTTGTTAGTCTTCTATGACAGTATTATATTTGGGTTGTTGACTGTTGGTCAGGACAAAAGAAGACATTTGAGGGCGTCATCTTGGGCTTTGGGGAAAAAGTGATTGACATTTTTCACCATTGTACTGATTTAATCCAGACTACCATCAGTGTCAAACATTTGTCGGGGGGGATGGATTTCAGTGGAAAAGTGTGCATGATAACTATAGTTCCCAAATATTATTAGTAATAATGCAATAAGCTAATAATCACAATAATACATAATGAGGTCAACATTATTCATAAGGATGCAGATGGTATGGGTGCCAAAAGGAGCTGATCACATGTTTTACTTGTCGTCTTCTCTTGCTCTGTGGTGGTGTACTGCCCCAGCCGGCTCCAGCCTCGGCGGGGGAAGAGAGTGAGGAGGACCAGCAGTTCCGGACGATCTTTCAGGAGATAGCTGGGGAGGTGAGAACACACGGGGTGGTGGGGGGGAGTGGGGGGTCTTATAGTGCTGGAAGGGGTTGGGTGGGCATGTCATTCTGAACACGTGGCTGTGAATCATAGGTGCTTTCATGCTGTCATGGTGGAGGGTGGGAGTAAAGTTCAGGATGGGATGAGTGTGCTTAAAGCCATAATAGCATACAGCAGTGGTTCTCAACGTGGGGTCCGAGGACCACCATGGGTCCTTGAGGGGGTTCCAGGGGGTCCCCAGCAAATTGATGAATTGATGAATTGATGAAACTCCAGCAATATTTAATTTACACGAAGTTAACACAATTAAAATGTAGAATAACTGTTTTGATCCTAGTTTCTCTGTTATCTCTCTACTTACAATACAGACAGCATTCCAGTCATGGAATTCTGGTCAAAATCGTATCTAACAATAAAAATATTCTCTGATTTGGGTCCTAGAGACAAAATCTCATCAAATGGGGGTCCATGGTTCTAATGCAGAGGTTTTCGAAGTGGGAGGCGGGCCTCCAAGCAGTTTCAGGGGAGACTCAGTGAATGGAAGTGAAAAGAATTGAAAAGAAAAGTTACATTAGTTATCAAAAGGAGACTACATAGAATAGCCTAAATGTGTGTGATTTGGTTGAAGAGATAGTTTAGTGATACGGTCGTTTTGGGGAATTTGACCGTTTTTCCCACTTTCCCATCGTCAGAAGCAAATAAATGCCTTCAGACAGACAGAGATGTATTTGGTGTAGTCTGAAAGTCAAACAGCAATATCAGGCTATCATGGCTCAATTGTTGAGTGTCTATGGGATCAAATAACATAATCATGATCCATCTAGGAATTGAGCGAGGGGGGGCATCTTTTTCCAAGCCTTGTCTGGCGGGAGGCCCACAGTCTCAGACTTTGAAAACCCCTGCTCCAATGTGTAGTAAATTAGATATGACAGCATACCATGTAACTGACAAACTGGGGTCAAATCCAGCCCAGGACATCTGTCACATGCCATCCGCCTCTCTCTCCACTGTCTCTCTCCACTTTCATCTGTCTAACAAAGGCAAAAAGATCATCTTAACAAGGAGAATGCGATGAGAAATTAGCATTTATTTTCCAATGTTGCCTTTAACTCATTTTTAAAAGTTGAAAGTAGTCAATTTAGATGTGTTCATTTTGTTATGGAGGTGAGCCTTGGTGATTTCATTATTGTGAATTCAAAGTCTGAACTGATTTCATCTCCATGTTATTAAATACGGGACAATACAAAGTTGTGACTAGAGGTTTATTGTATCTTTACAGCTTTCAACCTACGGCTGTATGACCTTCAGCTATCACTCCCTCTGAGGAAATAGTATCTTATAATAATAGTAAAGGGCTGTGTGTGTGTGTGTGTGTGTGTGTGTGTGTGTGTGTGTGTGTGTGTGTGTGTGTGTGTGTGTGTGTGTGTATGTCTTGGAAGGATATGTGTTCAGTTTCAATTAGTTTGAATTTCTTCTTCCATTCTTCCCTCTTCCCTTCTCCCCTCTCTCTCTTGCAGGAAATGGAGATCACAGCCAACGAACTGAAGAATGTCCTCAACAGAGTGGTCTCCAAACGTAAGTCCAGCCCTGCGCTAAACTGTCTTTTTATCACTATACTTGACAACACTCAGCGGTTTCACATGTCATACCGCCCTCAGTTTGAGCTGCTCTCCGTAGCAGTGCAGTTTGAGGAAGGGGAGGAGGGGGAGAGCAGAGCAGAGCAGTAATTTCACTTTATGTTATCACCTGACCTTGTAAAGAAAGTACTTAGCGTAATTGCATAAAACACAAAAGGGAGATTTAAACCACTAGAGGGAGCAACAAGCAGTAAATATCTAATTCTAGGAGATTAGTTACATGTGCACATTAATTAATATCTTTGAATCTTCTTATATCTTATATTTGTTTATATCTTGTATATTTCTCCTAACTTATTGTGTTCCTATGTATGTAACTTGTGCATCAACCACACCAAGTCCATTTCCTTGTGTGTCCAAACATACCTTGGCCAAATAAAGAATTCTATTCTATTAAAATCAGGACTTTGAACGTGACTGATGTCTTTCAGCACACACTCGTTAAAGGGGCATAAAGTCATCAATTAAGTGAACTTGAATCTATGAACAGTAGGAATTGCAACAACATTGTCTCCTCTTACAAGTTTCTGGCTTTGAAAATGCAAATGGTAACAATAAGGGTCACTAAATTAAACTAATGTGTCTCGTAATCATTTCCTAATGGTGTTCACGACACGTTAACTGGGTACATTCATTTATGCATTCATTAATATTTAGGGTTTGTTAATGGTTAGGGTTAGAGTTAATAAACATGAACTAAGGGTTGGTTAACGCTTCTTAAGAATGAACTAACTCTTAATTTAGTTACCCTTCTTGTAAAGTGTTAAGATGCAAATATATTCAAAGGGGAAGTGGGAGCATCTTGAACTTGAGCCTGAGATCTCGGCATCTGGCCAAGTAATGGAGTCAGACCTCCTGCAGATATATTATATTATTATTATGGTCATTTTAAAAACCTTACTTCTGAAAGTTATTGCCCCTCTAAATGTTCCACCTCCTCCTCCTCGTGTGTGTGTGTGTGTGTGTGTGTGTGTCTGTGTGCTCCTCCTGTAGATAAGGACCTGAACACAGAGGGCTTCAGCCTGGAGAGTTGCAGGAGCATGATTGCTCTGATGGACGTATCCTTTGTATCGAGTGCATCGGGGCGGCTGTGTTTTCTGTTAACACAACCTGCCCAGACCCACCGCAGGGTCTATGATGGACTTCCACTTGCCCTAGATCATGTTGTTTCACCACATTTACAAAGTCATATTTCACTTTGATGTGTAACATTTAGTTTTTTCAATCGATTTAGCCGGCGTGGTTTCCACCTCTATTGACGATTGCAAACAGGCAAACTTGGTCTTGAAAAGCAATGCAGAGCACATACAAAATATACAACTTTAATGTTTGAGGTATGATTCCCAAACACTCAAAAGTAAGAGAAAACTTAATTGCACAGTAAATGTTACTCTTAAGTGAAATATCACTTTTAAGCTCATACAGGAGAACTTGAAGCAGTTTTTTCTGAGTTGACTTGGACTTGTACATGTGAGTTTTGATCTTAACTGTCTGTTCAGATGGATGGGACAGGGAGACTCAATCTCCAGGAGTTCAGACATCTGTGGAACAAGATCAAACAGTGGCAGGTATGAATGCGGCTTTCCCTGTTTCTCTCTGTCCCATTTTATATTACTAGGAATCTCGCGCATGCAGACTCTGGACTGACAGACAGACAGACAGACAGACACTGCCCACCCACCTAGGCGCCATCATGCAACTGTGCGCCATACTACATCACAGTTCACAGACATGAGGTTTGGAGCACATCCATCAATGCTCTAATAATGAAAGACACCCTTTAATTACATTTAAAATTTTGCACCGTCTTCATTACTCCAAGGAGAGATTACATAAAATATATCCTGAGATATCCCCGACATGTGACAGATGCCTCTCAGCAGACGATACACTGCTACATAGTTTCATTGATTGTCCCAAAGTTCAGGCTTATTGGGTCAATGTTTTCAAATCATTATCTGAAATACTACAAATCCAGTTAGAATCAGGCCCATTTATTGTTATTCTAGGAGTGTCTGATGATACTATGAAATTGACCAACGCCCAGCAATGCTTCCTATCCTATTCATAGCTTTCAAGGGGCGTTACGTGCTGCCGGAAACGCCCACCTGGCGGTCAAAAAACTTGTTCATTCCACTGCCACCCGAGTCGACTAGTTTCTCACGCTGTGTTTGTTCAGCCGTTTGTACACACGTCTTTGCGGCCAACATTTCATCAAAGGTAAGCTCAAGTAACGTTACAATAATGATTAAAATACCCTGTTAAAGTTACTTGAGCTTACCTTTGATGAAATGTTGGCCGCAAAAACGTGTGTACTTTGATGGTAGAAAAAAAGCCATTTGCCCTCCCCAGCGACTGAACCACGTCTAATCGCACAAATTCACAACCTCCTCCTGTCTGAGTTTTCTTTCTCCGACAGGATTCTGTAAAAGCACAAGCCAGGCGTGTCTCCTCGTCGGTTAGTGCAACCGATAGCACAACAGGTATCCGGCATTTTGGGTGAACAAACACAGCGTGAGAAACTAGTCGAGGCGGCCAGCGGAATGAACAAGTTTTTTTTTGACCGCCAGGTGGGCGTTCCCGGCAGCACGTAACGCCCCTTGAAAGCTATGAATAGTCTCATCACTGCAAGGAGATTGCTTCTAATGCACTGGGAAAAAAAGGAAGCCCCTAGCACAAAGATGTGGCTTAGCGACCTTATGAACACACTCCACTTAGAAAGAATAAGGTACACTCTTAAGGACAAACTCCCATATTTTGATAAGGTGTGGTCGCCTTTAATTCAGTATCTTGCACTTGCAAAATAAAATTGGCACTTTCCTCTCAATATCAACAAAATTACCTTTTGACAGAAGAATAGGGTGGGGTCGGGGGAGAGGCAGGAATAGAACTGAGAAACTAAGTTAATGGGGAGCTTTTTCTTTTCTTTTCTCATTATTTTATTTTTTTCTTTAATGTTTTGTATCTGTATGTATGTGTACATGTTCAAATTAAAAAAAGAGCATTTCATGGTCGAACCTATATCTGTACAAATGGAATAGAATATACTGTATGTACTGTACATATAGTATATAATGTATATATTGCCATGCTCAAATAAAACAGACATCACTGATGACATCACAATTGCTCATGTGATATCACTGATAACATCACTGATGACATCACAATTGTGACTGACACCGCCACAGACACTGCCACCACAGCTACATGTAGCCATCACAATTTCTCAAGTGACATCACTGATGACATCACAATCATGACTGACACCGCCACAGACACTGCAAGACACCGCCGCCACCCCACTTATGCCTTCCCCAGCAGACCTGATGAGAATTTGCCTGACTGTGGCCAAGATTCCCCCCTCCCGACTATCTCGGGGGTGCTCGCAATTTGAGCCTCGTCGGGACCGTAAATCTGCGTAAATTATCCTGTAGTGTGTGGGGTTCAAAGACTGCTGTTGACTTCTCGGGCTCTTCCCGATTGTGAATCGGGCATATCAAACATGTTTGATATTTACAACTCAACAGGCGATGGAATCTTGAGCAGAGCGCGTCACCAACCGGAGCGGGTGGGAGTCTCACAGAAAATTGTAAAATAGCAACGTTGGGCTGCACATGACGTGTCGTGCACAGTGGTGCTGAAAAAGTCTGCAGGCTGCACTGCAGAGAGAGAGCAGAAAGGAACAGAATTGGCACCAAAAACACGGACACAGCTCTCCATACACACTCCACAACACGAGATCTCCGCCCAACACTTTTCTCCACTCCATAACGCACAAGTCTCACTGCGAAGTTGCCGATGCTTTCCGACGCACTTTTAACGAGTCCATATTTTCGCCATGTGATTCGGGGGGCAGCGGGGCTGTAATAGGCTACAATTCTCTGCTCTGAAGCCACGTTTAATCACTTGAGTTTCTGCGAGATCCCAAGTCCTCCGAGGTGACAATTTTCAGCGTAATCGTCAAGTGTGTGGGGTTGCGTCTGAATGGTAGCAATTCTCTGTGCGTTCCAAGATTGAAATGTTAGAAAATCGGTTATCTCTGTCGTGAGGTGTGTGGACTCTCAAGATTTTTATAATCTTCAAGGATTTGAAAATCTTTAGGTGTGGGGGAGACATTAGCCAAATGTAACTAAGATAGCACTAACACACTTCTCTCTTTCTCTTTCTCACTCTCATTCTCATTGGGATGTCCTGTTTTCAAAACCCGTCAAAAGGATAACTACATTTTAGTACGTCACTGTGTGCGTTGAATTCACACTTGCTCTCTTCCAGGGAATCTTTAAGCACTATAACTCAGACCAGTCCGGTAGCATCAACAGTTACGAGATGAGGAATGCTGTGAACGATGCAGGTAATAACAGCTTATATGAAGACACCAAATTCCTATGGTTTTGTTTGATATTTGAAGAAGTCCTTTGCAAAATGTTATGAATACATTTTTAGGAAGTAAAAAAAAAGAGCAATATCTCTAATAAGGTTCGACTGATTTTTGATACCAATATGTTTGACCTTTATATTGTCAACAGTAAACAGTAGGAATCATTCACAGTCTGTGCTGCAGATGACCTGAATTGATCCTCTAACTGTTCTTGTCACTGTACAGTCATGTGTCTTGTGTCCCACTCAGGCTTCCGTCTCAACAACCAGCTGTATGACATCATCACTATGCGCTATGCTAACGAGAGCATGAACATCGACTTTGACAGCTTCATCAGCTGTCTGGTGCGGCTCGAAGCCATGTTCAGTAAGTCTGGGGCCAGGAACCACACAAGCACAAACTAATAAAGGATCAGATTTGAGCTGGAGAAATCCTGTGTTACATTACTGATTACAGTTAATCTGCAATAGATTACATTGGAAAGTAACCTTCCCAGCATCAGTATTTCAGGTGGGCTGTCTCACATGTTAAAGAGCTCAGGACCTCTGGTAAAAACACACAAGATAGAATAGTTGGTTGATTTTTAATTGGTATAGTCTGTCTTTTTCTGAGTTCCTAGCTTTGATGTTTGATGAACTACTAGACCAGGCAAGCCCATTAAACTTTAAACTGATCTGACAATTCAAGCTACACCATACAAGACTTTTTTTCCAGTACTCCAGTGCAGTGGTTCCCGTGCAGTGGTTCCCAAAGTGGGATCTGAGGACCCCTCAGAGATCCTTGAGGAGGTTCCAGGGGGTCCCCAGCAAAAAGGAGAATCATTTATTTTCACTATAATACCATCAATAAGTCACACAATGACAGAATGTAAGACTATTTTGGGCATGGATTTCATAGACTTTCGGTAGGCTAATGAAACATCTAACATGGGGGACCATGGGACAAAATCTTAGTTGAACTAATTAATTAATTAATTGATTGATTAGTGTCAGTTTAGAGGTCCTTGACATGGAAAAGTTTGAGAACCGCTACTCCAGTGTTAGTCTTAATCACAAAGTGGGACTGCAACAGGGAAAACATATCCTCAATAATTGAGACCCCATAGATTTGCCCTATTTTCCCAAATGAAAGATGAAGTGGCCCCCAGTTGAGTTGCGTGGTGCAGAGCTGCAGTGTGACGTTGTGTTTGTTCACAGGAGCGTTCCAGGCCTTCGATCAGGATGGAGACGGTATGATCAGACTCAGCGTCCTGGAGGTAAGAGCTGTGAGCGGACCTCGCTCCACATCACAGGGCTGCCTGTCAGCCGTGCAGCGCCTCACTCTGGATGAAACCAGAGACTGTACAGACACATTATTTTTCTGTGGGCAGCAGATCTGCAGGCTGGTCTGGGGAGCCACCTAGTACTTCAAAGGTGCTGCTCTGATCTCCAACTCTCACAAAATCACACTGCTGCAGTGTCCCTGAACGAAGACACCTAACCACCATGCACATGCGCCAACCTGCAAGAAAAGGCTATTTTAAACAAGCTAAATAACAGGATACAACACGATAGGCAGACATTGTATTTGTAGCTCTCCTTTTGAAAATAAAGCCATACATACTGTATATACTAGGGATGGGACGATATGCTTATCTCACTATACGTGCGATGTGAGGTTCATGATTTGATACAACCATGAGGTCAGCGACAACAAAGTCTTGACTGTGCAGAACAAATCAACCATGAGGTCAGCGATAACAAAGTGTGACTGTGCAGGACAAATCTTTGCAGCGATGGCATGGGCTTGCTAGAATTTAAAAACATCATTACAAAAATGTAGTTTTGCTTGTGAAATTGTGATGGTCAACCAGAATTGGTTAAGCAGATATAATAGCAAAGAAATATAGCTAACATCGCAATTCATTTTTATGCCCCACATTTTTTAAATACGGTATATTGAATTTTGATACATCTTCCCATCCCTAATATACACAGTTTTGGAAGCATACCCAGTCCCCCCTGAAATATTTTTTGTTGGGATGCAAAGGCACCTGAAAGATGAAAGATATATACCGTATATTTAAAAAACGGCACCTGAAAGATGAAAGATATATACCGTATATAAAAAAAAAGGCACCTGAAAGATGAAAGATATATACCGTATATTTAAAAAAAGGCACCTGAAAGATGAAAGATATATATCGTATATTTAAAGAACCTGTGACGGATCGATGCCAAGAAGCAAACTAAACTAACCATCCGTGTGCTATCTTCTCCCCCTCTAAACTAACCATCTGTCTGCTATCTTCTCCCCCTCTAAACTAACCATCCATCTATCTTCTCCCCTCTAAACTAACCATCCATCTATCTTCTCCCCTCTAAACTAACCATCTATCTATCTTCTCCCCTCTAAACTAACCATCTATCTTCTCCCCTCTAAACTAACCATCTATCTTCTCCCCTCTAAACTAACCATCCATCTTCTCCCCCTCTAAACTAACCATCCATCCATCTTCTCTCCTCTAAACTAACCATCCATCCATCTTCTCTCCTCTAAACTAACCATCCATCTATCTTCTCTCCTCTAAACTAACCATCCATCTATCTTCTCTCCTCTAAACTAACCATCCATCTATCTTCTCTCCTCTAAACTAACCATCCATCTATCTTCTCTCCTCTAAACTAACCATCCATCTATCTTCTCTCCTCTAAACTAACCATCCATCTATCTTCTCTCCTCTAAACTAACCATCCATCTATCTTCTCTCCTCTAAACTAACCATCCATCTATCTTCTCTCCTCTAAACTAACCATCCATCTATCTTCTCTCCTCTAAACTAACCATCCATCTATCGTCTCTCCTCTAAACTAACCATCCATCTTCTCCCCTCTAAACTAACCATCCATCTTCTCCCCTCTAAACTAACCATCCATCTATCTTCTCCCCTCTAAACTAACCATCCATCTATCTTCTCCCCCTCTAAACTAACCATCCATCTATCTTCTCTCCTCTAAACTAACCATCCATCTATCTTCTCCCCTCTAAACTAACCATCCATCTATCTTCTCCCCTCTAAACTAACCATCCATCTATCTCTAAACTAACCATCCATCTATCTTCTCTCCTCTAAACTAACCATCCATCTATCTTCTCCACTCTAAACTAACCATCCATCTATCTTCTCCACTCTAAACTAACCATCCATCCATCTTCTCCCCTCTAAACTAACCATCCATCTATCTTCTCCACTCTAAACCATCCATCTATCTTCTCCCCTCTAAACTAACCATCCATCTATCTTCTCCCCTCTAAACTAACCATCTATCTTCTCCCCTCTAAACTAACCATCTATCTTCTCCCCTCTAAACTAACCATCCGTCTGCTATCTTCTCCCCCTCTTCAGTGGCTCCAGTTGACCATGTACACCTAGAAAAAGCCCATCTTCTCCCAGGTGAGCTGCACTCCATACGAGGACCAGAACTGCCAGCCTTTACCTCACCCACCGTTGGCTCTCATCCACCTCACCTCCACCTTCCACACCAAAACGTGCCCCGTTCAACAGCAGCTAACATTTCCTTCCCTTTCCTTGTCTTCCCAGTATCGCTGAAATATCAGTCTTGAGTCACCAGCCTTGCTTTGATAGATTTTTAACACCCTTCCCATAAGACTTTTCTCAGGCATCAAAACACCACACAACCTCTCTTTTTCTGTCATAATACCTCACAGATTCTCTCCCAGGAAGCATTTTCTGTACAGCAGCATTCCCTGTTCATCTCTTTAATATCTGCTGTAACCTCCTCTTTCCTATTTTCCCATCTCTGACATGAATCAAACTTGAGTGGTACGGGCCCTCTTCCTGCACCAGTCCAGCAAACAGTGGATAATGTGGTGCATTGTGGGAACGGATCATTCTAGCTGTTAACACACTCCTCTCAAACACCCCCCATCTCCCTGTTACTTTGCTGAATACAAACAAACCCCAACTTCCTACACCAGTCCCAACGAATACAGCGCTCTCTAGTGGACAATGGAGAAACTGGTAAACTGTGGGGGAAAGTGTAAGACTCAGGCCTTCTGTTCATCCCGGCTCCAGTCAACAGCACTCCACCCAAACCCCAAAACAGAAAACTCTTGACAACTGTACAGTCCACCACTCTTTGAGCTCTGCATGTGGATGGATGAGATTCAAGACCTGCCAAGAACACAAGAAGACGATTCTCCGCTGCAAGAACAACAAACGACAACCAAGATGCTCGAGGTTCTAACATGGAGTTGTGAATATGGCTAATGGGTTTGACTTCAGCTTTTTTGTGGTTTCTTATTAAAGCTTTGGTCAAATGAGTGTACTGCATTTTTAACCATTTTATCCAAATAAATTGTGTAGTTATAGTTATTGGTTTGACTGTGTTACCAGTAGTTTTGGCATTTAGTTGTGGTTTGTACCAATATTGTCTGCTAAAGAAAATGACTTGCTGACTGATAACACGGCCTTAAAATCCTTCAAAGTTTGTGGATTTGATAAAAAAAAAAAAGTTTGAAAATGACTGGGTAGCCTTAAAACTGTACTTCCATCCATATGCCGCCAGCTGGGATGGCCCTCTCCATCCTAAATTCAACAGTTTACATCCTGAGGAAAATGAATGATTTGTTGATATAACACAGCACTTTTTGAAATTATTTCACCAGGATTTCTTGACTTGACTTAAATAGATGAGACCTCTGTCTAATTTGGACTGTCGTGTCTTAAAACATGCACCAAACAAGACCTTCAAAGTTACTGGAAGGTCCTTAAATTTGATGTCCAAGAGAGTGTGACCCTGTGATAATACATAGTTTATATGAAATGAATATATAACGTAAAACAAGGCTCATACAAATGAAAGACACAGAAAAATGTACAACATTGCAGCATATTTATTATCTTAACTTTTTTTTTTTTTTAGATTGCACTGTCTTAAAAAATATCTGTTACAAGGTCACAACTTTGGTAATAACTCAAAAACACAATGAAGAAACTCAGGAATGCCAGGTATGAGGTGCACTGCATGCTTCCCTCAGTCTTAAATAACAGGCAGATGGGTTTGGGAGACTGGCTGTGACGACAAACCCTCGACAGCTTCACAACCAAAAGCTGCCACTACACCAAAGAGTGTCGATTGGCCTTTCACACTCAATAAAAATAAACGGCATTATCAACGTATCTCTCTGCTTTTGACCTTACGAGTGTTCAGGGGGGTGAGGTATGGCATGGGAGATGATTTCAGATTCTGTCCTTCAAGCTCTTCCCTCAAACACCTCCTCTAAACTTCCTTCACCTCCACACAAATGCCTCCATCAAAAACAATACTTCAACTGTGGGGGAAAAAACTGCTGAGCCCTGTGGCTCCCACGTGATGCTCCAGCTCCACATATAAAAATAATTCCAAACTTTCCATAGAGGAAATTCTCTCATTTTATAAACTGTAGTACAACACACTCATTCATGGTAAACAGGATTACTTCAATCCCTCCGTCTTGACAATGAGGAAGAAAACACACACACACACACACACAGAGGAATAAACACGTTCTCATATGGAACACACAGAGGAATAAACATGTTCTCATATGGGAACACAGACACCACCATGTCTTCATGTCACAGCAAAAGTAAATCCTCTCAGAGCGAGTCACACAACACTGCAGCAAAGTCCCTCAACGCTTTAATATCAACGAGCAACTCAAAGAAAATCAATGTTATCCCCAATCACTAACAACAAAAAGAGTGTTAGCAAAGAGGGTTTGAAAATAATGAAAATGGATTATCAATTAAAAATCAAAGCAACTCTCACTTAAATAAAACTCCTTAAAAACGTTCAACTCTTAAAATATCACAGTTGAACTGAAATATGGCCTGGAAAACTACAAGTTCCAGTCACTCATTAGGCTACATTATTGTTTCAACGTATCAAAATGTAAGGCTAACTTGAGCGAATAATGGCAATTCTACTTATAAAAAACAAAAAAACAAAAAAAAAGTTGCTCAACATGACACATCACAACTGTACTCGTAACAGCAACGATAAAAACATCTCTTAACCCATGCCATATTGTAGCCAACCTAGAAAAACGGAGGCAATATTGCTTTTTGTGGCAGTTGAAACCGATAGCATAGCAATCCCTCTGATACCGGCAACACTCAAGTTTCTTCACTTACAAAAAAGAGAGAAAAGAACAGTTGTGTATTTATTTGTCTTATTTGGTCAGTGTCCGTGAGAAAAGGAAGTGTAGTGTGCACAAGTCAGAGAAACAGAAAGAGAGGAAGGTGTGTTTGTAGAATGTCATTAAAAAACACGCATCACAAGCCTCATTTCGTTTACTGGTAAATTTTGTTGGATTCCAACACCGGACAGAATGGATGGAGTCGACGGATGCCGCCGCCAAGCGGCTCCAAGGAAGATCCCCCCAATATGGGAGGTTCAATAGGGGGGCGGAGTTTCAAGGCTTCAGCTCTTCCTCAGCATGCTTCTGCATGTGCATGGCCAGCCGCTGCAACAAAAAAAGCATCCTGTAGGTGGCAGCAACTTCCACAAACTCAAATGTACTTTGACAAAAGGAAATTTGCCAATCAACTGAATCTGATGCAACTATGCCCTGTACCAATATAAAGGGGCACATTGGTGATTTTCAATTAGCTTTGTATTATTATAAAAACAGCCTGCAATGAGAGCTGCTGCCCATGGTGTCACTATCAATCACTAGCAGCATTATTGCTCTCTCTACCTTCATTCGCAGAACTTCCTGGACCAAATGTTCTGTGAATGAACGGGGAGCTCTCAGTCCAGGCAAGATGGAGGGAAGTTCAACATTGTTCATTTGCATATAGCTTACAGATTCTGTAATGATACAACGCTGGTTGAAAATCGGCAAAGTGGCCCTCAAAGTTGGAGGGTGGGGGGATAATAGTCTGGTACTGTAGAACAATATCAGCTATATCTTTTGTCTCTGATCATCCCAACACTAAAGCTATATCACACTTCTATTGAGTGACATTTTCAAACACAAGAACCAATTATTTTATGCCTGCACCAAAGAAAATAATCTAGAATGTTTGTGCACTATGTTATACACATTTCCCAGTATTCACTCTAACATATTTGGTATGTTTGGAAACCTAACATTACATGCCTGGTTGAATTAGAACAATAACACCTCTTTAAAGATCAAATACTAACATAAGTTGATATTTTGTGAATGCAGGAAAACTCGCAGGTTTTCCAGTGGCACTTGAGCGTCCGCAGGTTGGTACTGGTGTGGTCGCTGATCAGGTGATGCTGCAAATGCTCCAACACCCCGAAGGTCAGCGAGCAGCCGTCCCACTGGAAAAGAAGGCAGGGTTAAGCCCCAAACACACAGGGAGCATTTCGCGTTTTGGACTCCACCCATTGATTTAAACGGCCACACACGCACACGAAGAGCGTTCTGACACGCGTCAAACTGCCTTGACGCCCGTACTCAGAACCCGTTTAGATTTTGGAGTGTCAGCGCTCTGAGCTGTCCCCCCCCCCCCCCCTTTCTCCCCCCTTTCATCACTTTCATCCCCGTCTCTGTCTCGATATGCTCCGAGTCCTCAAACAAATCTCACAGCAGTTTAAATACAGCAGGCATTAATACTACATTAAGGACTACAACGTGAGAATAATGTTCTAAACACATGATCTGCTAGCAAAACATAGCCTATCCCTGGATGTCATGATGAGATTAGAATAAGTTTGGATAGAATGATTTCCCCCCGCAGCGCTGCCTTTTTTCTCTCCCCCTCTGCATGGCAGGCAGGTAGGATGATTCAACAGCCTCTATCCCAAGTTTGCCCAGAATGACGTGCCGAACAAAATAGGCTATATTTCCCGCTGCAAAGTCGATCTCTGAGGAGAATACTAGAGAAATAAATGCATTCAAAACATATAATTTGATCCAGAAGAGAGAATTGTAGCCTATTCTGTAGCCTACCTTTCCTCTGCAGTAGGCAGCAGCACTGTGCTCCAAACCACGCCGGAGCTTCTCCCCATGTTTAGAAAGTGATTAAGCGGTTTATTGAGTCATGTCTAGCAGGGGAACTGCGGCGGATAGTCGGACCTGATTCTACGGTTATAATCCGCAGTTCATGTTTAGAAGAGGCTTATGACAGGGGCTCAAAACTACAGTATAACAACTTTTTTTTTTTTTTTATCGGTCAATTGTGCCTGATTACATATACATTTAGTGGCCTTTCCCCCAAAATACTGATGGTTCTGTCATTCTGTGGTGTATACCGTTAAAAAAAAAAATTAAAATTTGTACGTGAGGGAGAAAAGATTAGACCAATTAAGGTCAGGCACAAGTTAGGGCAGCTAAGTGTAGGTGGAGCCTGGGAAATGAGGGTTGACTTGAATGAACAGCTAGTCATCCCAGCATATATAGTTAGCACCCGGCTACGTCCGGACTTGTTACTGTGGTCTGAGGTAGAGAAGAGAGTTTATTTTATCGAACTCACAGTCCCGTGGGAAGATCGAGTTGAGGAGGCTTATGAGCGCAAGAAAGCTAGGTATGCTGAAATGGCAGCAGAGGCAGAGCAGCGAGGTTGGAGGGCTCGAGTGCGGCCTGTAGAGGTGGGCTGCCGTGGTTTTGTGGCAAAGTCCGTTATTGTCTTACTAACTGAGTTGGGCATTCGTGGACGGAGCCTGAAACTTGCGGTTAGCAACATGTCTCAGGCAGCAGAACGAGCAAGTGAATGGCTGTGGATAAGGAGGAAACATGCTAGCTGGGGAGCTCGCTAAGGTAAGATTGATTGTTTGTTGTTGGTCATGATTAACGGTCCGCATCAACAGGGCTGAATCATTGACAGTGGTGGTGTAGTCAGGAATGTCATACCGAACCGACCTGGATAGCTAGGCTTAGATAGTGAGGTAATATGCAGTTGTGCGGTGGTAGCATGGAGGGGGGTGTTTCCAGGACGCTGGATTACACCGTTAAGCCTTCTTGAGGTGTCGTGGGCCTAACTTAACGAAACATCGGTGAAGGAAGGTGCCCACTTGAAAACCCCAATGACATGCTTCATACTGCTGTTGGCTAGGGTAGGTAACTGGTGATTTGTGTCTTGTTTATTAGGTTTGTTAGCCTGTTAGCTTGTTTTATTCTGGATTGGGCTTCTAAATGTGTTTTTCCTCAGATTTTGGCACAAGGGATAGTAACATCTTGTCCTGTGTATTAATGAATACAGATCTGATGCTTGCAATGCGCTATAGGGGCAGAAATTGACGCGCGTCAATTTTCGCTCCCTCTGCATTTCGGGCTTTAGGGTTAGGTTGCCTAAAAGAAGGCAGTCATTTTAAGTATGCTAAGCCTAAACTGATTGGAAAAGAAGGCAGGCATGGCCGTCATTTACAAGTACGCAGCGCAGCCTATTGGCGCACGTACAATGTCTCCCTCTCTCTCCCCCCCTGATGATGGGTAGTCTATTTGATGACCTGGGAATGAGAACCGTGTTGACTCAATCTTTTCCAAAATCACATATAGTACCTTTAATCTGGAGCAGATTCTAATTAGGTGTGTGAATCACAAGTTTAATCACAATACCATATTATATCAATACTTTGGACAACGATACAATATTTGCTGATATCACAAAATCTGCCACGATACGATTTCCATTCCATTTAGGGGCCTGCGATCGATATGAGATTATATCATATGACAGTTACATTTATATCGACTCACAAAAAGCAACTAAAATATGATTCGACAATATTATTTCTGAGCTCTTCCAGACATTTAAATGGAAGACAATCTATTCTCTTTAATAAAATGGGGGGGATTTATTTTATTCACTGCAAAGTGCCACATTCCTCATGTAAGTGCAAATTATTTTTATGAGTTAACTTAAAGGCCGGGTTTACCGTGGGGAACATGAATATATATTAATTCTTAAAAAATCTTAAATTTCGAATCCGTTGAAATTTTTGAAATTGCTTGTTCACAGCCAGAGAAAAAAATAAATGAAAAAAAAAAAAAAAAAAAAATTGGGCCAGGTGACGCGTTTCGCGTCGAAACGCGTCACCTGGCCCATTTTTTTTTTTTTTTTTTTTTTTTTTTTTTTTCATTTTTTTTTTTCTCTGGCTGTGAACAAGCAATTTCAAAAATTTCAACGGATTCGAAATTTAAGATTTTTTAAGAATTAATATATATTCATGTTCCCCACGGTAAACCCGGCCTTTAAAGAACCCTTGATGACCTTTCAATTATGAACATAAGCCATGCACGTCTATGCTTCATCACATTGGATTTACAAGGCGTATCTCATACATCGATCTAGCTCGATGTATCGTCCCACCCCTAATTCTAATGTGTTCAGGTAAGTTAAATAAAAAAAAAGTTGTCCTCTGGATCTAATGGGAAAATTGGGATAAGGTTATCCTGAAGAGAATTATACTGAAATATAGATTTTAATTCAGAAATCAGAGCGGGGGGTAAATTGTGAATAGAATGAAACACAAAAAGACAAATTTGAAGATGGATTAGATGGAAAAAGAGCATGGTGACCCCTTGCAGAGCAATAATGATTGGGTTTAAAGGAGATTATGCTGTCCCAATCTGTCACAAACAGCAACTTTGTCTCCAAAATATCAATTCAGCTCTCAGTCCCTCCATCCCTGTCCCATATCTTACCCAACAGCGGTAGTTCTGCTTCAGGTTCAGGTTGACGGCTTGTACGCTGCCGTCGTAACCGCCTGTGTAGATCTGAAATGCAAGGAACACACCAGCAATGGGTTAACATCTAGTCTTTTAACCTCCTGTTTTCCAAGATCTGCGGCAAAACTTGTCACCAGCGTATTTCTTAACATATTTTGGAGCTGCCCAAGAACACTGAAGACACAGAAAGCAACATTTTTATAGTTCTGATCACACTAGAGGGCAAATTTAATTTAATAATAATATATAAAGTATAATAATGTAAAGTATGCAATGTCTCCAGCTGATGTGTTTACATTTCACAAAGTGACATAATGGATTTTCATGGCATATAGCGATGCAATGAGGCCTCACCATGTTCTTGTGAATAACCATACACATCACCATGTCCTTGTGTCCTCCATACACCTGCAGCTGGTCTGATGACTGTGGTAAAAAGAAGAAGAAAAAAGCTTCAAATCAATTCGAAATTCCTGAATGGGATCCATTTATATGAAAACATGTTGGAATATGCAGAAACCTGAGCTGAGGTTTACATGCCACATTTAAATGCAAAAAGGCTGTTTATTTGATGGGGAAATCAGTACTTTTGTAAATAAGACAGATGGTCAGAGGCAGACCTGTAGCTTGTAGACGCGGACCAGTTTGTCCAGACATGCTGTCACCATCATCTTCCCAATGATGGCCACCTCAGTAACACCATGTTGGTGACCGTTGTAGACCCGAACCAGCTCTCCAGTCTGTGTAATGGCAGGAAATAGAAATTAGGATGCCAAGAAATATATCATTTCAGACTACAGGGTTTCTTTCCAGAAAATTATTTATCCCCGAGTTTATCAATAATGATTTCATCCTGTGCTGCTGGTCTATTTTTTTAATAATATATTGTGATGGCAAGTGCCCAAAAACTCTTAAGTTGAGTAGGGTGACTCACATGGAAGTTGTGTGCGTGGACAGATTGATCACTTGAGCCACTGAAAACCAGATCATTCACCACCTGAGAGTAGGAGAGAGAAGCAAAGATAGAGCATATACTGTAGCATAATAGACAGCGGTTCCCAACCTTTTCTGATTCATGGCCTACTTGAAAATCTCAAAATTGTTTGCGGCCCACATCTGACCATAGAAAACAGTATGGAGTTCTCAGAGTATTTTTTATTTTAATAAAAGGAGCTGTCAATCAGCACCATACAGAAACCAGAAACTAAAATTGAGGGGCTGTCTGCAATAGGCAAATTAACAAATAATTTATTACAAATTAAACAATAATTACTTTTCTTTTTTACAAAGATGTAATGTTTTTCAAATGATTTGGTGGCCCACTTGCAATACCTTTGCGGTCCACCAAGGGGCCCTGGACCACAGATTGGGAATGACTGGTATAAGATGTTTCCTATCTTTGAAACGCTTATTGACTTTTGGACAACCGGAATGGAAACTAGAACGACCGCACCACGCTATATGCCTCCGCCAACAAGTGAGCAGTCGACATCCCTGTCTGTTCAGACTTATTCCGTCTAGGTGTTACTGAGATATGGCGTTACCGAGCTTGAAAATGGCATTTGAGTCAACTTGACCTTTGACCACCAAAATGTAATCAGTTCATCCTTGAGTCCAAGTAGACGTCTGAGGCAAATTACGGACGGATGGACAAACTGAATCCATAATGCCTCTGGCCTGGCTATCGCTGGCAGAGGCATAAAAACAACGCACCAAAAAATTAAATGTCTTAAAAAATAGTTTCTTTGTTCTCATAAATAAAATGTCTTTATGGTCTAGTTGTGTCTGTTCTATACTCTTTTTTTGCCGGCTCCAATACTTTTATTTTCTCCATGAATCAGTTAATGCTCTCTTAAAACTACTTGTGTGTGAAATGTATCCCAACACCGACGAACTCCTGGAGCAACGCACAATAAAAATGTATGCATTCAGTAATCCAGCGAATGCTTGATGAGGCGCCACCTGAAACTTGACACCTAGGGAAACCCCAGATTGGCCTACCTGCATGCAGAACAGGGTCTTAAAGCAGGCCTATCTGCATGCAGAGCAGGGTCTTAAAGCAGGCCTATCTGCATGCAGAGCAGGGTCTTAAAGTAGTCTTTTTGGGTCCGGTGCTGCGCTGCATGCACCAGGGGCCCTAGACTCGACTCAGTCGCCAGCACACAATGCACGACTCTATGCACGACTCCACACACGGTCACATCTCAGTGGCGGCCGGCCACTAGAGGGCGCCAGGGCGCCGCCCCACCTACCCACATGAAGGAGGGGGCTTCTACCAGTGCTGCAGCCAGGATCTGTGTAAGTTGCACATGCGCTGTTCACTCTCAAAACAAAGGGATTCGGGAGGGCTGTGGGCACTCGTATCTAGCAACCAGGTGGAGGTGGGGTCAGGTAGAGTGACGGCAATGCATTCTTGACAGACTCAATATTTGCATGCACGAACGTGCATGGACATACTAACGTTAGTAAAAGCACAGATGGAAGACCCAACGAAAGACGGACCCGAGGAGGATCATTTTGTATTGCCCCTGGATGCTCAAATGAGCACTATTGTCTAAAAGACAGTAGTAAATTAATGTGTTGTTCTTCATGAAGAAGGTGCCTGTGGCTGCAGCTGCTCTCGTCTCAGCCCCCCTCTGCAGTTGATCTGAAAATAGGTGACTAAACTCTCTGCCACATTTCAAAAAGGTTTATCCTCCCCCGTTTATAATTGTCTTGACCATCAAAATTGCACTTGTGAAATGAATGAATATGCCTACAACACAGCACAGCGAATCCCACACTAGCTGTTGTAAACAGTAGCATCTATGGTGGTACGTTAGCTACATAGCAATCCTACGCTAATATATTTGCCACACAAAACTATATGCTCAACACGGAAGGTCAAATCGCGATGCCTGTAAAGGACTATACAGTATGTATTTTTTCACCCCGAATCTACCGTAATAGGGGTGTCAAAAATAATCGATTATAAGATGCATCGCGATGCGGACGTGCACGATTCTGCATCGATTCACAAATGTCAAAAATCGATTATTAATTATTATTATTATTATTTTTTTAAATATAATGGAAGTACCGGTACATGCAGTTGTTTATTTTAATTATGGATCATAATACAATGCAATTCCAAATGCACTTTTATTTTAAAAGTAGCCACACAGTGAGAAAAAAGAAAGTGAGAAAAAATAAATCATGTATTGCGGAAAAAAGTGATGCATCGATTTAAGATGCATCGAGATGCATCGATAATCGTACTCGAATCGAATCGTAGCCCTCTGAATCGTAATCGAATCGTGAGGCCAGTGAAGATTCACAGCCCTAGAATCTAATGCTGCCACCCACGAGTCTCTATGGGTTACGGTTACGGAGATACAAGCCGTTCGTCGGCTAGCAGCTAGCTTTAGCGATTCTGCATTGATTCACAAATGTCAAAAGTCTATTATTACATTATCTAAATTTTCTGGGAAACGGATGGTCAAATCGCGATGGCTATAAAGGACTATATGTATTTTTTCACCCCAAATCTAATGCTGCCACCCTCGAGTCTCTACGGGTTACGGAGATACAAGCCAAGCCATTTGTCGGCTAGCAGCTAGCTTTAGCACTTCTGCTTAACAAATGTTGAACGCTCCCGTGGAATGTTGTCCAGCCTGTTATTTTGTGTCCTGTCGCATCATCAAGGTTCTGCTTCTGGCACCATGCAGGTTTATATGATGGATGCCCAGTCAGGTGATATGTTTTGACTCGTTCTTTATTGCAACTTAACGTCAGTGAAGCTTAATAATAATATAATAATAATGAATTGTATTTGTATAGCACACTTTCAAATCAAAACTGACATCCCAAGGTGCTTGAAGCTTGTGCTTCTTCTTCTTCTGCACTTTCCACTTTTACTGTGGCTTTCCTGCATTCTTGGAACCCTGACTGCCACTTGTTGGCTAACTCTTGTAACAGAGGGTGGCATTTGTATTAATAAAATATAATGGAAGTAAATGCATTTGTTTATTTTAATTATGGATCATAATACAAATTAACTTTATTTTAAAAGTAGCCACACAGTGAGAAAAAAGAAAGTGAATTCCAAATGAACTTTATTTTAAAAGTAGCCACACAGTGAGAAAAAACAAAGTGAGAAAAAATAAATCATGTATTGGGGAAAAAAAGGTGATGCATCGATTTAAGATGCATCGAGATGCATCGATAATCGTTTTATAGTCGAATCGTAGCCCTCTGAATCATAATCGAATTGTGAGGCCAGTGAAGATTCACAGCCCTACAAGGCAGGCATTTTAGCAAGCTAAGATAAGCACAATTGTGGTTCAACAATTTGACAACAGTGGTTGAGCATATAGTTTTGTGTGGCAAATATATCGTATATAGTTTTCTATTATTAGCCTAGGATTGCTATGTAGCTAGCGTACCACCATGGATGCTACTGTTTACAACAGCTAGTGTGGGATTCGCTGTGCTGTGTTGTAGGCATATTCATTCATTTCACAAGTGCAATTTTGATGGTCCTCCATCTGTGCTTTTAGTTAACGTTAGTATGTCTGTGCTCCATTTTTACCGGTGAGTAAACAACAAGCAGCGCTGCAGCCTGCCTGCATAGACAAGAGCTATAATGCGTGTGACGTCACCATCTAGCTTTCAACAACATGGCGGCGCTCAGTGGCAAAACAGGGCAAAAACAGGCAAATACATTTTAGTTTTGCAGCCAATGTAGGTGTAATTCACATTTGATTGCAGGGTTCTGTCTTACCCAAGGTACAAAGCAAACAAACCACAGTTGTATTGTTCAAATCAATGCTTCATCTCCACTTTAAATCTATACATGTAGCTTTTAAACTGGTTAGGAAATCATGTTGCCTCTATGCAAAAGTTAATTTCCAACACGGACAGGAATGCCCCACCAGGTCGCTGCTCCACCCTCTGCCGATCTGGGGAGAGCAGAGACTAGCATCATGCTTCCTCCGACACATGCGCAGGCAGTTGCCAGCCACTTCTTTTCACCTGACAGCGGGAGCTTCACTGGTAGGACATAGCACGTGGGAGTATCACGCTATTCCCACCAGTTCCCTTCCACCCAGACCAGGTGCCCCGACGGAGCAGAGGAGGCGCTAGTGCAGCGAGCACGGTCTTGGTGTGCAGGCCTACCTGCATGCAGAGCACGGTCTTAGTGTGTCCCTCCAGTGTGCGTAGCAGCAGGCCGTTGGTGGCATCTCTCACACTGATGGTGCTGTCATACGAGCCCACCAGTAACACCTTCCTGGCTCCCTCCATGGCCGACGCCAGGCAGCTCACCGCCCGTGGCCCGTGGCAGTTGAATAGATCCAGCTGCTTGTTTTCCTGAAGGAACCAAGGATGAAGAAATAAAAATGAAAGCCTTCGGTCTTCGGATACAGAACTCTTCCTTTATATTGTTAAACTATTTTGTCACTTTTCCATGACAGTTACAGGACACGCCGACCCTGAATAACAGTATTACCTCAGTGTAGGGATGCAAATTGTACGCAAATTCCTGAATCGATCATCGGTAACGTTAACAATCACTCAATCGATTTATTGTAATTAAAGTGCCAGATTTACCAAACAATACCATATGTTTTGTTTTTTTGCTCAAATACTTTATTTCCACGGCAGCAACATATTGCTAACCTGATGCTGCCAAATGGATCTCGCGAGAATCCAGCTGGCTTGTAAAGTTAACATATTGCATATCGTCACCCTCTTAAAATAATGGCCTAAGTGACTTTTTGAGGAAAATTATATGTTTGCCTAAATCATCTCTTCATGATGCTGGCCACCTCTGGTAAAATGTCCTTAATTGAAAAGATCACGCTGTTCCTACCTGGTAGTGCAATGGCCTATGTCAAGCATGTGACTTAGGCCATTTTATTTTTGCCTAAGTCAAGACAATGTGACTTAGGCAAAAATAAAACGGCCTAAGTCACACAGCTTGACATAAAATGCAACTGTAAGTCAGGCCTAAGTCAGTTTTGTTTTTGCCGAAGTCACAATGGCATGTTCGTAAATTGGCCTAAGTCATCTAATCAGTCATCTAATCGTTTTATGTTACATAATTGACAGTGTTATAACTTATTTGTATGTCAATAGTCATCTATTGTCATAAAAAAAATTGTGGAATGATTAATAAATATAATATATTCTGTATTTGGTTCAGTTTTTTATGTTTTCTGAAAAACTTAAAAAGTAAGTACCGGTAAGCCATTATTTTAACACCTTGATTGCCAGCGACGAGTGTACTCGTCAAACACAATCCAGCTGTTAACACCTTAACTGCCAGCGACGAGTGTACTCGTCAAACACAATCCAGCTGTTAACTGCCAGCGACGAGTGTACTCGTCAAAAAAATCGATTTTTTTTTTTTGACGGTAGGTTGTGCATCTAAGCCTTTTACATCTCTTATATAGGTATTGGACGTGTACAACGTGTACAACCCATTCCACCGACAAGGAAGGAGGAAGGCAAGCAAAAAGCAGTGTGACTGAAGCCATTCTCATGAAGGTGGATTGGCGAAGGCGCTTTCATTTCCGCGCTGATTGCTGGCGGTGCGGGATTGCAGATTTGCATAGTGGATTGCGGGTGGGACACACTTTGAAACACGCAGCATAATATGACCAGAATCGCAAAAGCTTCATCAAAGCCCTCAACCAAAACTCCAAGACGCGAGCGAGTCCAACCAGACTTCCTCAAAGAGCGGCCGCACAGACAGGCACACACCCGCACAGCAGCAGCAAAGCAATGGTGACAAGCGGGGACTGCCCCCTAGTCCGACACCAAATTGGAAACAAATCCCATTCTAAAAGGCTTTTAGAATGGGATTTTCAACCCATTCTTTTTTGTTTTTTTTTCGCTATAATTTAGAGTAATTTAATTTCTATTCAGAAATTTATTTGAGAGGTCGAGAGTATGAGAAAGTGCATTTGCAAAGGTAGGAAAGTGCTTGTGACAGGGCGCTGCACCCAAAAAAAACGCCCACAGGAGGGAGGAGTTGAGCAGAGGGAAGTTTACTGCTGTTATGGAGGAAATTACTGTTCAAAACTATTGTGTAGGTCTTACTGATGCCAAAAATGAATGGTTAAAGTGAGTGTGCTATCGAATTTCACAAAAAGCCGTTTATCTCTAAATATTTTTTCTGATGCTGAAACCATGCTGTATTCAATTGCTAATGCTTACATAACTACTAACTCTACAAACTAACTATTTTAGACAGAGAAAGCACACATTCTATTAGTTATTTTTAGATGATTGGTGTTCACGAAGTCGTAACAGAAGAGAAACCTCGGCTCTTGTAAAATGAGCCTAGAATCCTCAAAAAAACCCCTGGCAGAAGCTATCTACAGCAAGAAAAAAACGGCTGGCAGTCAATGTGTTAACTGCCAGCGACGAGTGTACTCGTCAAAAAAAATCGATTTTTTTTTTTTGACGGTAGGTTGTGCATCTAAGCCTTTTACATCTCTTATATAGGTATTGGACATGTACAACGTGTACAACCCATTCCACCGACCCACTAAGTGGCGACAAGGAAGGAGGAAGGCAAGCAAAAAGCAGTGTGACTGAAGCCATTCTCATGAAGGTGGATTGGCGAAGGCGCTTTTATTTTCGCGCTGATTGCTGGCGATACGGGATTGCAAATTTACATAATACATTACAGGTGGAACACACTTTGAAACACGCAGCATAAATATGACCAGAATCGCAAAAGCTTCTCTCAACCAAAACTCCAAGAAGCAAGCGAGTCCATGCCGACTTCCTCAAACAGCAGCCGTGCAGATCGACAGGCACAGGACAGCAGCAAAAGCACTGAGACTGTGACGGCCGCTGCAGGCAAGAAGAGGGAGGAGTTGAAGCAACTCTGCCTCTCGCTCTCTCCCTCTCTCTCTCTCTCTCTCTCTCGCTCTCTCTCTCTCCCTCCCTCCCTCTCTCTCTCTCTCTCTCTCTCTCCCTCTCCCCCTCTCACTAGGATTAAACCTAGTGCGTCTCCCTCCCGAGAGGGAGGGAGAGAGAGAGAGAGGGAGGGAGAGCGAGAGGGAGGGAGAGAGAGAGAGAGAGAGAGAGGGAGGGAGAGCGAGGGGGAGAGAGAGAGAGAGAGAGAGAGAGAGCGAGAGGGGGAGGGAGAGAGAGAGAGAGAGAGAGCCAAAAATGAATGGTTAAAGTGACAGTTCTATCGAATTTCACAAAAAGCTGTTTATCTCTGAATATTCTTTCTGACGCTAAAACCATGCTGTATTCAACTGCTAATGCTTACATAACTACTAACTCTACAAACTAACTCTTTTAGACAGAGAAAGTACACATTCTATTAGTACTTTTGAGATATTGTATGTTCACAAACTCCAAGCAGAAAATAATTCTCGGCTCCTGTAAAATGAGCCACAATCCTCAAAAAACGGCTTGGCAGAAGCTACCTACAGCAAGAAAAAAACGGCTGGCAGTCAATGTGTTAAGAGGGTGACGATATTCCCACAGCATTGCATAGCCTGTGAAACATAAAAACGTAAGAGCCTAGAAGATAAAGTGTCTGCCACGATACGATTTCCATTCCATTCAGGGGCCTGCGATCGATATGAGATTATATGACAGTTACATTTATATACTCACAAAAAGCAACTAAAATATGATTCGACATAATCGACAATATTATTTCTGAGCTCTTCCAGACATTTAAATGGAAGACAATCTATTCTCTTTAATAAAATGGGGGATTTTTTTTTATTCACTGCAAAGTGCCACATTCCTCATGTAAGTGCAAATTCTTTGAATGAGTTAACTTAAAGAACCTGTGCATATAGGCAGCAGCTACACCTCACTTTATAGTGCGTCGCAGCTCTTCCTCGCACTGAGCAGATGGTGCATTGCTGTGGCTGAGCCGAGGAGGAGCCAGGCTCAGTGCTAGAGCATTGTGTTTGTCCTTGTGTTCTATGTGTGGACACAGAATCACAGTGTTTGCAGGTGGCATTATTTTCTCCTTTCTGTTGCCGTTCTCGTCTTTCTTTTTCCTCTCGCCCTCTGGTGGGTTCATTTAAACACGCTTTGAAAATACACCATTTGACTGACAGCTAGAATGTAATATGAGACTACACATGGTTTGATAGCAGATCGAGTAAATTTCACGTGTTCGAGCAAATCCTTCACAAGCAAGAAATCGATCTTCCATTAATTGTTTGCATCCCGACCTCAGAGTTAGCCTGGGAACCTGCGAGCTGATGTTTTATTTGCTCTGGCAGATGCGTGTGGCCGCCCTCCCATTTGAACAGATTTCCATCTGGCCTGAAATCGGCCGGGCCAATCACAGTCCCTTTATTACATGGCTTGGTTTAATACTCATCTGATTGGTCAATCACTGCATTCTACTATGACTGTTATTTCTGTATAGCAAACTGCTGCTAGCAGACTGTTACTCTGAACAAACGCAGTTCTGATAGACTTTAGAGGACCACGTCCAGTCATATCAATCCACAGAAAGAAGTCCAGTAAATTTAACAGTTTCTTCGTGTCGGGGTTAATTTCATGATAACGAGCGGCTTGCTGTAGCACATAAGAGCTGATCTCATGCCTGTCTGTTTACATGTGTTTCAGTCGCTCTGTGCGGCGTCACACATGTCATTGCTCTGATTGGTTGAGGCATTTTCGACTGCGCCAGTTGGTTACCCCCCCTGGAAATAGAAATTGAACTGAGATATTCCAGACTCATTCACATTTGCAAATTGGTGTGGTGATGTCAGGCTACTTCACAGTAATAACACAGTATTACTTTGATACTTCACAGTAATAACAAAGTATTACTTTGATACTTCACAGTAATAACACAGTATTACTTTGATACTTCACAGTAATAACACAGTATTACTTTGATACTTCACAGTAATAACACAGTATTACTTTGATACTTCACAGTAATAACACAGTATTACTTTGATACTTCACAGTAATAACACAGTATTACTTTGATACTTCACAGTAATACCACAATATTACTTTGATACTTGTGACTTGTTCAGCGCTCAGCACATTACACATATTAATTCAATGTGGTACATTGTAGTTCTCACCTTGAGGCAAAATGTCACCACTGTGCCGTTAGCCAGGCCGGCGTATAAAATCTTCCAGCGCTTGTGGAGGCAGAGGACCCGGTCAGACAGACAGAACTGGTGCTCAAACTCCTTTGTCTGTGCACAGAGAAGAACATCAGAGAAGATCAGAGGCCAGATATGAACTGAATCCAATACAACCAAAAGCAGAAACTCTTAGAAACCTGCTAGAAAAAGATGTGCGTTTTCACCGTGAGACTGTAGCAGCGGATGGTCTGGTCACTGGAGCCAGAGTAGAGGCGGTGAAGCAGACCATAGCCCACCGACAGTAGCAGGCAGTTCACTTTGGAGCTGTGGCCCTCAAACACACTCTCACACTTACGGCTCTGCAAGGGGAAGGAGAGGAGACGAGAGACATGAGAGGAGAGGCCACCAGCCAAAATACATTGATGTTTGATTATTTCCAATTCTGAATCCTGCCAAACAAAGTTCATACATGAACCTTCGAAGGCTACTCTAGAGCTTCACATAATACTGCATAGCCTATTACAGTATGTTGATATTTTTATAATTTTCATTTGTTTTCTTACTGCATAATCATGTTTTTCATGTTTGCATTTCATACATATCCTTCATACACACTATAATATTCATACATATTCATATGTTCTGTTTAATACCCCACATTTGCTCTTTTGTGTATTTGTATTTTTCGCAACAACCCAGTTTCCCCACAAGGACCTTTCAAGTATAGAGTTTCATCTTATCTTAAAGAAACATGAATATTTATCACAAGTATTACATATTACTACTATGCACCGTTATAGTTGCTTGTAATGTTGGTTATCTAGAAATCAGATTGTTCGACTGCTACATTCTTTGTCCGTTGTTCTGGGTAAGCAACTTGGCTAAATGCCTGATATTCCAGAATGCAACAGAAGAATAGAAGATGATGTTTTTTCACCCTTATGCCTGGTTCAGACTACACGAATTCAGCCCGATATTAGACCGATTTGGTCGTGCGCGACAGATTTTCAGCGTCGGGCCCGAATATGACCGTCGGGGACGACGATCGGCCGTCTTCACCTCTTGTAGTGTGACATAATCAAAGACCAGCGTCGGGACCAGTCGGGACGTCTAGGACGCCTCACGACGCCCTGACGAAAAGACTGGCATGTCAGTCTTTTGGACATGGTTTCGCCTAGTGTGACACCCCGGAAGACAGGTATCAGGTCCTGGGGACATAGATCTATGCCTGGGGAGACCGCTCCCCGCTTATAGTTTTCATTTGCAGGTTAAACAACATGTCACTTCGCTGACAAGGCCTGAATTTTACAATATGTTTTGAAATAAATGTTTAAAAATCGATTGTGTGTTAAAAGCTTGTGTTACGTTTTCATTGGCGTTAATACACTAATAATTAATTTCAATGTCCGCAATTCAGTTGGTTGATGAAATCGATTTGTGGTGTGGGAGATTCCAGCTGTCAAAAGAAGAGAAAATACTTGCTCCTGGCCAATCCCGGCGCTTGACTGCTGCGTAGGCGGGCACAGGTGGTTTTTGCGTAACCTATGTGCGATTCGAAATAACGCCTCCCCGCTCGATACAGATTTTGCCCGCTCCGCTCCGCTCCGCTCCGCTCAAAAGAATAAAAGAGATAAAAAGGCCAGGGTGTTTTAATTTGCGTTTAAGCGCCTGGGCAATGGGCATTGCTCACTACAAATAACATGAGCTCAGCAGAGTCGGCTGCATGCTCGTTTCTCTTCCTTCTCTCTCGCAGCAGCTGGCAAGAAAATAGTGGGCGTGCACATGAAGTATTGGAGGCTGGAGCGGACATCACAGTGCAGTGTCACTCATCCAAATAACGTTAATTCTGCGAGGGATATATATAGCACCTGGATTACATACATGTTTCACATAGGGTTGTGTTTTGATTTCAATGTTTTATTTTGTCCAATATTGAAATGTTCTACAATTCCATGTTGTGCTAACATAAACATTATTTCTATCTACCACTTTAGCCTATTTAGGCTGATTTGGTTGCTATTTCTTGTCAATGTATTGGCCTCAATGTATACTGGGAGATTTCGTTCACAGGTCCGCCTCCCCGACGACCTGTGAACTCGCTGACGACAGCAGACGACGTGATGACGGGGGCATACGATGCTCTGTCGGTGTTAAGCGAGAATACACTTGTAGTGTGGCCAGTCTCCCGAACAAGACATGCCACGAATTTATGGCAGTATGATGGTCTCGTCTGACATGGTGACATCGTGAACGACCAAAAATATCGTGTAGTCTGATCCTGGCATTAGGGATGCAATCAGGCCAACAGAAAAAGGCAAAATGAATATTGAGGGAAAAGGCAGGAAAACAGTATGTCTATACTGTACGAGCGGTCTCCAAAAACACGCCTGAAATGGTGAGATCCAGGTGACATCACATAAAAGCAAAGCACAGCAGTGTTTGATGGACACGCACCAGCAGGTTGAAGGCCTTGACGGTGCGGTCTCCGGAGCAGGTGTACAGCAGCCCTTTGTGGATCTCCATGGCATTCACTGCCTCCTTGTGTCCCTCAAACGCCCCCTCGGTGGCCCGATCGTCCTCACCGGGGTCAGACGACACATCTGGAAAACACACAGCCACATACACGTGATAAGTGAAGTCTGTATTTTAGTCTAATTTACCGACATTATCACCCAGATAGTGTTTTTACACACACACACACACACACACACAGAATCTGTGCCCCACAAAAGTGTTCCTTACCACATCTTGGTGTGAACGTCATCCATCTCGTCAGCATTCGAGATCTCACTCTTAGAAAGTTAGCTAAAGACAATCACAACGTTGCAAGTGCAATCAAATCGATTAATTTAAACTCCTTTAATTCCTTAAATTAAAGGAGTGTTCCGTGGATAATAAATATGAATTTACGTTGAATTTACATGAGATTTACAGACTGAATTAAATAGGCGTTAAATAGGCAGCAGAGCATGTGAGCGGAGCGAGCGGGGGTATTTTGGCTTTACTTGAGCGATGAGCGGGGACCAGAGCGGTACTGGAGCGAAAGTTGGAGCGGCACCGATCACCCGCTCCAGTTTCGATCACAACATGTTCGAACCAGAATGCATCGGTGAGTGGCCATGTGCACGCCCACTATTGTCTTGCCAGCTGCTGCGAGACGAGAAGGGAGAGACTCATGCCCTGACTGAAGACAGACATAAAGTTTGTTTATTCATGTAATAAAAACATGTTCAAGACTCCTCAGGCTATTATTGAACATGTAATAAGCGCAATTCCTTTTCTGCGTCACGCTCCTGCATCTCTGCAGCGGGGCTGCTGCATGCGTAATTACGCAGCATACTGAGAGGCGCGCTGAGTGATGCCGCTCTGTTTGAAGTTGAATTTCGTTGCACATGCACACCTTTTCTTTATCATCTTTTTTTCATTTGTTTCTATTAATCTATATCAGAGGTTCTCAAATGTTTTTCAGCCAAGGACCCCTTACAAGATAGAAAATATACCGGGGACCCCCTCATTCTGATTTGTGATTTTGGGCTAAGCTAAATTGTTTCCACTGTAATGTGCTTGACATTTTAATTGATAGGTTTGTTAGATTAGAATATAATCCATGAACCATTTTAGATTTAAAGCATAAAATATTTTCATTGAACTATGAAGCTTTTGCAACAACAAAAAAGTTGTTATTTTTATTTTCCTGAAAACTTTTCCAGGACCCCCTTGCAAAGTGCCACGGACCCCCATTTGAGAACCACTGATCTATATACGGTACATCGAATCCGGCCAATTTAGTCTGATAATTCATGAGAGAATTGTGAGTATCTCTTTTTTTCTGCCAGCATTCGTCATTTTCCCCTTGGCACACAAGCCGCACATAAAGACACAACGAACATGCAGCCGACTCTGAGCTCGTGTTATTTGTAGTGAGCAATGCCCATTGCCCAGGCGTTTAAACGCAAATTAAAACACCCTGGCCTTTTAATCTTTTTTATTCTTTTGAGCCCATAAAAAGTAATCTGGGCACTCCAGGGGCTATTTTAACCGGAGTTAAAAGAGTTCACTTCAGAATGTGATATGATTTTGTGTTGGTTACATATTCAAACTTCAAGCATGTCCTATTTATTGTATGTTATGATTTGTATGCATTTCCTCTGTATTCATTCAGCAGTGGTGTGTACTACCATCACAGTAACATGAACAACACTGCTACAGAGAAATGCTGAATAAAAATTGGTGGGAGAATTTAAGCAAATTTCTCTCTAAAATCGTAAGGGGCGCAGACCTAATATGTTTGTCATAATTAAGTATACAGTAAAAACTTTGAGAAATGCAACCTGCTTAAGAACCGTAAGTGCAACCATTACAGAATCTGATATGAAACTAAACTTAAGCACCATAATGTTCAAGGAAACACTGTGTATGTCACGCAGTCACCAAACTCAATGGGAAAATCCTGCAACCCGGATAGATCGGCAGAGTGAACTTACCTGACGTCTTAGATGTTTCAGACAATGCAAGGGACATGTGCAGGTCACTGCAGGAAGAAAAGGTAGAATGGATGAGAATGAGAAAACTCGCGACTCTAATAGGCCTTGGAAGAAGCGCTGCAATGACTGATTGGCTCTTTGGCTCCCTTTTATATATTTGACTATAAAGCACTTTGTAAACTGCTTTTGGATAAGTGCTGTGTAAACAATGTTTATTCTTATTTGTAATACTGATGGGTGCTAGTTGAGCTCCTGCAAATACTTGGAGGGTACAGCGAACTGTCTAGTCCAGGAATTCCCAACCTGCGGCCCAAAGGTATTGCAAGTGGGCCGCCAAATCATTTGCAAAACATTATGATCTTTGTGATTCTCCCCCCCCCCCCTGATTTTTTTTATCCCCCATTAGTGCAAATTTTTTAATTTATTTATCCTGGTTGCTGCTCCACCCTCTGCCGATCTGGGGAGAGCCGAAACTGGCTCCATGCTTCCTCCGAGACATGGGCAGTAGCCAGCCGCTTCTTTTCACCTGACAGGGGAAAAGAGCTTCACCGGTAGGACATAGCACGTGGGAGGATCGCGCTATTCCAACGAGTTCCCCTCCCTCCGAACAGGCACCCCTAACGACCAGAGGAGGCACCACATCAGCAACCAGGATATTGCATGTTTTTGGTGTGGGGTTCCTATATATGAAGGAAACGCCCAGGAGGGGGCACGGGGAGAACATGCAAACTCCACACAGAAAGGCCCTTTTGACGACCCCACCCGGGCGGTGGGCACTCGAGGACATGCGGATAGGTATGCATTCCTTCAACGCTCACAGGGTCCCAGGTGGGAATCGAACCCAGGACCTTCTAGCTGTGAGGTGACAGTGCTTACCACTGCACCACCATGCCCCCCTGAATTTTTTAATTATTATTATCTATGATGATAATGCCTTTCTCCATTGGTGAATGATACCGTCATTTAACTTGTAATCAATTATTTGTTAATTAGCCTAATGCAGATGTAACGGCGCTGTGTTTGTGGTACTTGCAGCAACCCATGTTAAGGGCTTGCCCAGGGCTGGATTCGAACTGCAGACCTTCGGCTTGCTGGATGGACACGCTAACCACTGCACCAAGAGAGCTAGCTCCCTTGGCGGAGCTGATTAATGTGCCTTTATACTGGGGGAGTGAGTTTAACCAACCTACTCGGTACCACTCGGGACTCACATTCATTTGGTTACACAGACAGCGCACTTTTAGTTTCTGATTTCTGTGTGGTGCTGATGGACAGCTCCTTTTATCGTTAAAATAAAAAGTGCTCTGAGAACACATTATTTGGCCTTACGCTTAGTTCACACAGGGAACCTATGCCTTGCCTCAACCCACGCCTACGCCTGCAGACCTTGAGCTGGGCGTGAACCTATTACACGCTTTTGCGATCACACCGCACGCATTTGCACGCTGAACCTGGAGCCGAGTCACAAGCGCCTCTCCTCTCTCCCGACTGTATTTTTTCACGTGTGGTCCCGAATTATCATGGGTAGGTCAAATAAATCTGATAGGCTATATTTAATGTTCTATTGATGCTGGATATGTATAACCAGGTCTGACTCTGACTTTTTAGAGAGGTAATCTTGCAAGAATATGTGCTGGCACAACAACATTGTCCAGCTTGCTTCTTCGGTCGCTATTCTTTCTCCTGAAAATTTGTTTGCCAATGGGGAGAAAGCCCCACGTGATAGCCACACGTCAATCTCTCTCTCTCTCTCTCTCTCTGCTCAGCACTGTTGTAGTAACTCCATTTTATTTTGAAATTCAGTTGACTTTGCCATTTCCCACGGATATTGTTGCGTTTTTCTTTCATGGATTGACAGAAGAAGCCTGCCTGCACGCGCCTAGTCGGCTTGAAAATAGAACTCACGCCTAAACGATAAAATCGGCAAGGCACAGGCAAGGCGTGGGTACACGCAGGATTCACGCTCAGACGCCCTGTGTACACAGCCTCGTTGACTAAAACGGACGCCTATTTAAAAGCGTGGGTAAAGGCAAGGCGTAGGCAAGGCTTGGGTCGCCGGTGTGAACTAAGCCTTACGGTCGGATGTGGGTCTCGTCTCGTAACGGGACAAGCCCGCCGCTGGTCTGGTCTTTCTACATAGCTGTCAGCATTACGACTATTATTTATTGTTGGTATTTCAACACATTATACATTCAAAATGCAAAGCAAATGGACACCATGGACTCTTGACAGCTCTTTTAAATGCATGAATGCGTTGTTTGGGTGATGTGCTTTAAACATAATAAATGACAAAATTTGGACCAAAGAAACAAAGCTCACCTCTCATAGGGCTTGACAACAGGAGACACATCCATATCACTGGTGGAGGTGATCTCATTACACGCCAGACTCTGTGGATCTGCCCTGGAGGAGTCTGGGACCTGGGCTGGGGACAGAGACAGGGACAGGGAGGAGAAGGGGGGCGGGGCTTGGCTGTCCATCTGTGGCTGCTGGCAGGCTGTGGTGACCTGCATGCTCTCCTCTGTGTTCTCCAGCTCGGTAGAGGTTGCCTGGGGAAGTTCTGCCAGGTCTAGGGAGCACTCCATATCTTTGTCCTCAGAGTGGACAACGTTGAAGGCCTCCTCGAGTCCCTCCCCGTCCCCCTCCATGACCCTGTCGCAGTCCTCGTCCTCCATGGCGGTCGGGGGAGTGGAGGTGCTGACCTGAGAGCCGCCGCTGGCTCTCCTGCGTGCTCGAACCCACCTGGGCCTTGAAGCTTCTCCGTCCGCCTCCGTGTCGCTGCTCTCAGGCTGCTCCGCCCCTTGAGCCTTGTTCAACACCCTCCTCTTCTTCAGCCTTCTCACCCGCTTCCCGGCCCTCAGTTCAGATGGGGAAAGAGGCGCGGTAAGGGCGGGAGGGACTGAGGAGGGCTCGCAAGACTGGGAGGCTCTGGGATCACCAAGGCTCCCCGCTTCAGAGCTCCGCCGGCTGGCTGAGGAGTGCATTATGAGGGGTTTGATGTCCAACGGAGGGGTGAGAGCGTCCTTGGTAGCCTGCACAGCACTGTCCACCATCTGAGCCGCACCTGATGAGGTCTCTTTGCATTGTGCAGGGGCACCAACGCTCTCCTGTGTCGGTTCTCGCTTAGCTTGAATCTGACACAGCTCAGGCCTTCTTTCAGGAAACAACTGGCAGTTTTGGGCAATATCTGCAAGTGTTTCAGAGACTTATAGATCAGTACAGTGGAGGTATTTGTAGTTTACTGTGAAATTGACATGAATTCTATATAATCTATTACCTAACACAATTATATACAGAGACAGGGATAGGCAGAAAAAAACAAGCAGGAAACAGGCTCGCATATTGTATGTTGTATTGTAATGTATTTTTACGTATGTGTACCTCTTTTTTGTGTTTGTTAGGATTTTAGTCTAGTTGACTTTTACATATTTGGTTGATAGACTGTGAAATAATAAGAAATGTAATGCTAACAAGTATAAAGACATGCTATTGAGTTATCTGTACCTGGATGGCCTGTTTCTATTCTGTTTTTAACCAATATTTGTCACCCTGTTTCAATTTTGTCGATGGGATTTGAATCTGACATGCTTTAAGGAGGAACGTGTACACAGAATGATGTTACCTGTCGGGTGAGAGGCTGCAACAGGAGAGACATGCAGCTCTGGGGTGGTGCTGTGAGCACAGTGGAGCGTATCTTCCACAGGCTCTGGCTCTGTGCTGACGCGGACAGGAGAGAGAGGCTCCTGCTTGATAACTACAGGCATGAAGGGAAGGCTGGAGGAGGGAGGGGAGGCACAGCGGGCAGTGCAGCTGGGACTGAGGACAGCAGCGTCGGGGATGGAGGGGAGCACGTGTGAGGAGGGGGCCGTGTGTGGCTCAAATTCCACTGAATCCCTCTTTTCTTCCTTCACTTTGGGTTGAGATGCATCCTCCAAACCACCTGGACAAAAGATCACAAAGTAGACATACTGGTCACTACTGAGTTGACACATTTCTCATCTTAAACTGCAATTATATTTCAAGGCCAGATACGTTCTTACCTTGCATCCCTTTAAGTAACTCAATGCGCTTGTTTCTCAGTGTGGTCATCTCTCCGGTCACCTGAGAAAGCATAAGCCATAAAAGAGCCATCAGATAAGGGAATACATTTTCCAGCTTAATTAACAATTGACCTGGAATCTTAACACATTGAGTGCCAGCGACGCCATATGGCGTCAAGAGAAATTTACCGTAGACTGCCAGCGACGCCAAATGGTGTCAATAACTCCAAATTCATATTTTGACGGGGGGGTGTCGATCTAAGCCTCTTACATCGCCTCTTACAATATGGGAGCTATTGAATGTGTCTAACCTATTTTACAGAACCCTTAGGTGGCGACAGTGCCCTCCCGATTAGACAAAGGCCAGGAGAAAAGAGAGAAGAAGTCATGAGGAAACGCGGAAATCGCATCGATATGCTTGAAGCATAACGTTAGCTGTGCCTGTGAAAAGCAGTCATCTGCTGCCACAATTGAGCCCCATCCGTGTCGGCTGCGATAGTCCATCCATATGATTTAGTTGCCGACACGGCGACACCAGCGTCTTTCTGAAAAGTTACATTAATCTCAGCTGGGAGCCGAGGACATGCTGTAAAAAAGCGGGGGGATGCAGGCAGCGGACTTTTCAGTGCAGATCAAACTCAGCAAACTGCAGCAGAGACACTCGACTCCTCCCACCACGGAGGAGGAGGAGGAGGGGGGTGGGGCACGCAGGGCACTAACAGCATACAACAGCAGGCTCGATGCATAGAGAGCAAACAAGCTAGAATAGGCTATCTGATGCCCACCAGCAGTAAATCAAGACCAGCAAGAAGGTGTAGGGTCTGCGCACGCAGGGGCCAGCGCTGCTGGTTGCAGCTAAAACATATTATTTGGCCAAACAAAATTCCTTTGTTTTCACTCTTTTATTGAAGGAAATTATTTTTGAGGTGTCATTATATCAGAAAATATTAGCTTCAGAGTCAATGATGTGCTTGAATGATAAAACAAGGGGTGATAAAACAGTGCAGGACATGTTGTGTTTTGAATAGGCCTATTGTTATTATGTTACACATCAAATGAAAGCTTTCAATGTGTAGTTTCTTTTGACATACTTTTTCCCGCAGGTAAACTACCGTAGACATTCTAACCTTTCATTTCAGCTATAGCATTTTGTTCAACTCAAAGCAGAATTCATTCTGTCGCCTTTCTAACATAAAGATGTGATTATCTCAGAAACTAATTTCAGCATGCTCTTTTCGGTCGAAAACACTCTTTTTCAGAGGGGTGTATTTCCAAAATGGAACGGTTTATAAACACAGTTTAAAAAAAAAAATGAAACAGAAGGGTTCAAAGTTTCATTGAGGCTATTGGTTGTCCATATAAGAGGAACACAAAAAATGATATGGCTATATTAAAATGCATTGCGGCCTATGTGGCACAGTACAGCAACCTTTTGCCCAAGGGCCGTGGCACTCAAAGTGTTAACCTGAATTTATAGCAAACAGCAAAGAAAATAAGGGTTGAGGACAGCGAATAAATTTGAATAGATCTTTTATAGCTTGTGATGATCTACCATTATTAGCTTGCAGTCATCACTCACTCACAGACAAAAACAAATGGACAGACGGACGGCCAAACAGATAAAGGTTTCTCTTGTTTGTGGACCTACCTGCTGTTTGACCACCATGAGGCGCTGCACCTCCACGTAGGCGGCCTCCAGAGTAGCTCTGGCCTGGATCAGGCTGCTGTCCACAGCCTGCAGGGAGCGACTCAGCTCCTCCTCCCGCAGAGACACGGCCAGCAGCTGGTCCACCTGTAACCGCTCTGCACCGCACAAAAAACACAATGAGCTGAGCTGTCACGCAGAGTTTAACCAAACTTTTGTAAGATGACCTTAGATAACCTTTGTAAGTAAGATGACCTTAGGTGCACTGGCAATTTAGTGGACTCAAATTATGACCGCAACTTAAAATAATATTACAACATTCCACCAATGGCATAATGGATTACTGAGCAGCGGCAGAAAAAACTACACCACCTTATACATAATGTATACACTGAAATAGAACATCTTTATTTGCAGGTTGAAGTTATAGGCGCGCTTCAGTTCAATAAAGGTTTCTACATACATTCGATCCATGTGCTACAGTACTTTTGGATTTCATCCAAAGCCTCTCTTCCAGAACATCTTTGTTTAGATACTAACCTCTCTTGGATTTGATTTTCCTTCTTTTATTCTTTCGTTCCAAGCAAGGGATCTCTGGGCTTGGAATATCCTAAAAGAGAATAAACAGAGACACAGTCAATACTAATACATCAGTTTGTATTTTGCTCATCTGTATATAAACAAAGTGATTAACATATCAGTGACAAATGTGTCACAGTGAAGGCCATTACACACCAAGAGCGACGCAAATAACGTTAGGAAAATTCAGAATAATTGGCAAATGATTCATACGTGACACAATTTTGCGGTTAAATTAAATAGATTCTAAACAAACCATCGCGGCATGAAAAAATGGAGCAGCGGCGATGCAATGCTGTTGCTTTTGAGGAGAGAGCATGGTGAGTTCCACTGATTTGTACAGGAGCTGAAACTACAGCCGCTTTCGGACATACTACTTCAGGATGTCTGTGCGCATTTGGCAACCTGGGCTGGTTCAAAATGTGTGTTGGGGGTGGGATAATGGTGCTAATATAGTGTTTTATAAGTGAAGAGTGAATCACGGTGTAATTTCATGGTCAAGACATTATTTATTTGCCTCTGATCAAGTTTGTCGGTGTGATTTGCGTCCTGCCAATACACAGACAGATATGGCCGCCCTGTGTGGCCGCCTGTCTGATGGTCGCTCCACCATGGTATCGTTGCCTACACATTCATTCTATGTCTGTAGAACTGTTCATGTCGATGTCGCACGAATAAATCACTCTTGGTGTGTAGAGAGCTTGAGTCTAGGCTTATTTTCCTCACTGGCCACTAGATGGGGTTGTTTTGCTCATTTTTATTGTTATATTCGGAAACAACATGGTTCCATCACTCACCCCGGCTGCCCTACGCTTCTTCCCAGCTCCCTGACCGTCGTACAGCTCCGTCCCAGAACTGCTGTCCCCTAGTGCTGAATCAGAGCGCTGCAGGGCCTTCACTGCCCCTGTCTGTTTTATGGCCAGATGTCTCTGTACCTTGGCCTCACACTGACCAAGCATCCGTTCGTCCTCTTGCTGCCGCCGATTGTCTCTGCTCCCTTCGGCTGATACGTGGCTGGGAGAGGTGGAGGCTCCCTGCTGCTCTGAGCTGTGTATCGCAGGCCAGCTGAGGCCTTCTCTATGTGAGATGTGGGAGGAGGACGGGGAGTGGTGGGATGAGGAGCAGTCAGGGGCGACGCTGCTCTCTGATAAGCAGCGTTTTCGAGCGGTGACTGGGGCAGGGACGTCGTCCGTCAGCGACTCCCACTCGAGACCCTCGAGCAGGCGGAGGGTGTCCTCCTCCTGGCTCTGATCCTCCTGGTCACATGACACCATCTCTATCCCAAACCTAGAGGGAGAGGGGACATGGCAGAAGTGCTCGATGTTAACGGAAAGCAAAAATCACTTCGCATTTGATGTTACTCTATGTATTGACACCCAAATGTTTTAAAACACATATGTGTATATGACGTTCATTCAGCTCAAGACTAGTCTCGCTGGCCAGCCTCCCCTCCCTCCCATGAGAGGAGTCTGGCGCCGCAGGTCTCCATAGTGGGATTGCGATGGGCGCCGCTTAGCGGCAGTGGCCTTGGAAAATAGTTTCCAACAATCCAACTTGCCGTTTTCAGCGTGTAGTAACGAGCTAGCGTGTAGGTTTCTGCCATTAGCTTGCTAGCTAGTTAGCGTTGTTGTTTTCACTGAGGTGGCAAGGCACTATTTACAACGACACACATGGAGGAGGGAGCGGAAGCCGCTCTGATTGACATGGTCGGAGCCAATGACAGAGCTTGTAATAAGCCGGGAGCGGACATCCGGCAGCAACTGAAACAGTCGCTCCAATGGGGAGCAGCTGTAGAGCAGGGGAGGGCTTATCCCAGTTGCCTGTTTCCGTGGCGCCAGACTCCTCTCACGGTAGGGAGGGGAGGCTGGCCAGCGAGACTAGCTCAAGACAGATATTAGCCATGAAATTCTGCACTTAAATACAGAAAACTGAAGTCTCACATTCACACTAACACAGTAATTACTATAGTTTTAGTTAACTACTATAGTTAGTGTAAAAGTGTAGTGGGTAGTGTAAAAGATAAAAACGGATATCAACATCTCACACAAGTATACTTTACGCACTATTTACATCTTAACTTGTTTAGTAGTTTTTTTTTATAACCGCGTTGGGATTTTTATCTTAAATGTAAGAACATAGAAATGTTTCCATTGTTTCAGTGTTGTTGTTTTTTATCAGTCTTTTATTGCGTTTTCATCACCTCACTCTAATGACCTATCACTGTGCAAGTAAGATCTAATGTGTAAGCTCAACACCTCACCTTGGCATGCCTTTGCCTTGGCCTTGCTTCTTTCTGACCTCCTGGTACACTTGATCCCAGTTCACATTGCGCCGAGACCCAGAGGAGCTGATGAGCTGTCGCACTGTCGGTTTAAGCCCCGATTCTTTCTCTGTCTCGCCTCTCCGGGACTCGCTCACGTGCCGGACCCGCCTGGCGCTGTTCAGGTTGGGCTCGTAGCTCCCTGGTTTGCTCTTGGAGCTGATGTGTTTGGTCAGGTCCCGTTTCAGCGCAGGAGGCAGGCCAAGTTTGGACAGAGCGGGTGCGGTGGAGGTGTCACTCTCTGAGCCCTGCCCTGCCTCCACAGCCTCATCTGGGGCCACTGAGCCCATTTCTCTCTCCTCTCTGTTCCTGTCCTCCTCGTCTTCCCTGCATGAGGCTGCAGGCTCTGAGCTTTCCATGGTGGAGGTACTGACTTGTACTGACTGGAGAAACTGGCTGCTGTCTGAAGATGGCAATGCAAGAGCTAGGGATACCTTCTCATCTCCACAAGGATAAGGCCTGATCGAGTCAGGGAAAGTTGCTTTAGCCCCATTCTGCCTCCAGTTGTTTTCTTTGTTCACTCCACCCTGACTCTCTGGATGTTCTTGTTGCTGCTCCTCTACAATATGAAGTGCCGTTTCCACCCTGTTGTCACTGGAGATATCCAAAGAGCCCCTCTTTTCTACCACAGTCTCCTTCACTTTCTTACGCATTTCTGATTCTGAGAACTGCTGTTCTTGCTTTGATTGGAGGAGCCCCATGGGTGAAGATGTAGAACTGAGTCCACTATGCCTTGAGGCTGACTTGGACTGTTCATGCCCTTGACTGGGGGCCTTGCTGAGCTTAGCTCCAATTTTAAGACCAGAAATTAAGGACAACTTGATATCTCTATGTTCTGATGGCTTATCTGCCTTCTGCTTGGAAGGGCCAGGTGAGGTGGTCTGGTGGCCATCTCCCTGAGCACTGCTGCCGCTGCTAGTCCTGTCTTGGTTCTTCTTCTTGCCTGCCCTGCATCCTCTGTTTGTCTTCTTGTTACCTTCATCACCACCACCCGCACTAGAGCTCAGCTGGGAGCGCCCATTCAATCCACTGCTGTCTGGTGCCTTTCCTTGTTCTTTGGGGTGCTTCTCTGAGGGGCGGGGCTGTGCAGATTCAAAGAGCTTTGTGGGCGGATAGGGAGCGAAGCGACAAGCCTTGTCCAGCTTTTGATTACTGCCAAAGGTCTTGGAGCTGTTGCGGTCACATTCTGCATTTGGCCCCTCCCCATGTTGATTTCCATCACCTTGTTGCTCTTCCTGGCCACTGCCTGGATTTTGAACCTGGCATACAGCGCGGGGGAAAAAAGTGGGTGGAGGTGGATGCCTAGGAATAGGTAAGAGGCCCAGAATGCTCTGTTGTGGGCATTGGGGAATGTTGTTTCTGCCATAGACACCATAACTGCTGCCTCCGTTGCTCAACCAGGGCAGTCGACCTCTCTGATTGCCACAGAATGCACCCTGATTGTTGCCCCAACCCTCCTGGCTATGCAAGCTTCCTCCAGCCCAGCCTCCGGATGCCCACTTCTGGAAGTTGGGGGGCTCCTGAGCATGCCACGTGGCGCTCTTCTCCTGGTTCCTCTGGTGCCAGGGTCCAGCCACAGCCTCCCCTGCTCTGCCACCAGACACGTTGTTCCCATACCAAGCTCCTTGCCGATTGAATGACTGAAAGCCCCTCTGCGGCTGTCGCCAGGAATACTCTTGGCGGAAACGCTCCTTGGCTTCTTTCAGTTTCCTTTGTTCCGCCTCCTCTTGTGCACGCTTTGCAGCAGCAGCCGCCTCCTCTTTCCTAGAAACAAAGTATATAGCATACCAAACTATTAGATTTAATTCCTTTCATTCAGAAGTTTAATAGAATGGTCTTAAAGACCTAGGGCAGTGGTTCGCGACCCTAAGTGGGGTCACCTGGAATTCAAATAGGGTCACCTGAAATTAAATAATAATAATAATAATAAAAATAAATAATACATCACACACAATACTACCGAAGATGTTTAGGGTCACTTGTGATTTTTTTTAAATATAATTTTTTAGTTCTGAGTTTAAAGTGATAATCACTAAGATTTCAGCTTTGTTCTCTTGGGTGACACCTATGGCGATGAGTGGTAACTGCAGGTGACATCCAGTGTTGCATTATACAGAGTTCCCCAAACCTTTGAGTAGCCAGTCAGATTGAAAAAGTAGCCGGATCATGTTCACGGCGTTTGTTCCAGTGGTCCTTTTCCCAATTAATAAACAAACCTCAAATATGTATCCATGAGTGTGACAATTGAAATCATACAAATAAACATAAAGGCCCAATGCTCAATTTAATTATAAATAAAACAATACCCATATTGCAAAACACAAACAGGCAATGTATATTTTTAAGAACAAAGAAAATACTAATAACTGTATGTTTCCCAGAGGATTTGGAGAGATTGTGGTGGGTAGACCTTGCTTGGACCCTCTTGGGGGGTTCGGGGAGCCATGCCCCCTGTAAGATTTTTTTTTACATTTTAAACTAAAATGCATGAATCTGGTTCACTTTGAGAACCAATTTAAGAGGCTAGATCAGGGGTGGGCAATTATTTTTCATGGGGGGCCACATGAGAAACCCAGATTGTTGCCGGGGGCGAACAAATATTGTCATGCCGTAACCCAGGAACTTTGATGATAGAGAGGACCACAAAAAAATGTCCTCGCCACCAGAGGGGCAGATTCTGCTGAGGGTTGGGGGCCGAACGGCACTGGCGTGGAAAAATGTTGGGCATTTGAAGTCAGGTTTAGAGGAATAACTAATTTTAAATTAACAGTTGTGGTATCATTATTCAGTCTTAAACACCAATATTTGATCCTTTTCTCACTCACTCCTATGTCACCACTTGCTCTCCCTGCAGGGCTTGAAATTAGCTTTTTTGACCACCTGCCAATATGGCTGCTAGAGGTTACCAGCCAATTAGAATTTCCACTAGCCAAAATGTTTTTCTTGAAATAAACCAGAATATGAGTGGGTTAATTTAAGCATAAGTATCAGTAAGTGGCCCGGGATTCTCAAAGCCTGTGTTGAGGGTCACACGAACAAAAATGCACTCTTGAAGCTAAATAAATCCAAAACCAACAAGTTAATTATTTACATTTTTTACTTCAATGTAGAACAGTCATTTCTTACACATGAGATTACTTTTAGCCTTTTAGTCATAAAGATTATTGAAAGATATTCCATATTCCAGACTGAAATGTTAGAACAGAAGTGGAGTATTGGCCAGAATGACATGAACATTTGGACACTTATTCAGCAGGTATCTTGTATGTTGCCTTCAGGTGCACTGTAAAAAGTAGTGTATAAAGTAACCGGTGGGCCAGAGGCCAGTAGGCGGAGAAATCGCCGGCTACCGGGGCTTGGGGTACTCCCTGATTATGTGACATATAATGTCACTATATACTGCAAAGGCTTCCAGCAATGGACCATAGTGTCAATCAACATTGTGAGTGGCTCTTAATTATTATTATTTTATTTAGATGAAAATCTTTGAGATTATAACTTTAAATCAGGATAATGAGAATAAAGTCAGAATTCTGAGATTAAAGTAAGAATTCCGAGTTAGTCAGAATTTTGAGAAAGAAGTTAGAGTTTTGAGATTAAAGTCAGAATTCTCAGATTAAAGTCAGAATTCTGCGGGGGAAAAGAAGCATACTCTATAGGCTCTTTCACACCGGCCTTGAAAGCCGAAAAATGCACGGAAAATAGGATTCGCGCCTCCGATGTGAAAGTCGTGAACGTGCGTTGGTGGATAATTGTTTTACGCCTTTTGTCCCGCCACGGTAGGTAGTCACAACGCCGGGTTACCTGGCAACCCGCCTCCATTTGAAAGCGGCGTCGCAGCGAGCCGGAAAAGGTGCGAATGGTCTGCTCATTCATAAAAAAATTACAGGGGAAATCACCTCATGTATCAAGAAAGTGCACGAGTGAAATAAAAAAAAGTAGCCTATACAATCATGACTGCAGGGACGCCAGGAGGAATGCTCCGTGCGGTTAGGTTTTATGCTCAAACGATGTTGACATTAGTAGGTAAAATTAACGGATATAATAATAAGCTTCAGAGGGCTATAGCTGTCTGTGGTGAGTTGGTCTGAGGATATTCCCTCTCAAAATCAGTTAATCATACAGTAGGCTAGGCTACACTAACCTATGAAAATATTAATTTGAGCGAGGAGCTGAGTGGAAATGCCTCCAGCGGCTCGCCTTTCAATCCGGGAGCAGTGGCTGTCACCTGAAAGGACACCGCGGGACGGGAATGTGGCCGTCCTGCTGGCCTGTGTGTGAAAGCAATTTCTGTGGCGAGGCTGCCAGGCTTTGCAGGCTTTCTGCAAAGCCTTTTTGCGCGATCTGTGTGTGAAAGAGCCTTATGTGACATGACTGACGAATGTCACTGATGATATTATCGGCGGTGTAACGGAATTTGAATGTCTCGGGTCCCTAGATTTTTGTGATGTCAAAGTAGGGTCACGAGCCAAAAAAGGTTGGGAACCCGTGACCTAGGGCCACATGTCCTTTGATCTCTATAGAGTCTAGAATCTAGACCTAGAATACAAAGGTTACAGCCACAGTGCCACTTCTGGCTCAAAGCTAAAGTCAAATCCTCAGACTTTGCATTTGTTGAAAAAAACACACAAATCAATATCAGATACAGCAGTGGTTCTCAACATGGGGTCTCTGTCTAGGGGTCCTTGAGGGGATTTCAAGAGGTCCCCAGCAAATCGCTAAAGTGTTAAACTTCTACATTATTTCATTGAAACGAAGCAATGACTGCTTTGATCATAGTTTCACTGTTATCGCTCTACCTATTATAGAGGGTATGCACTCACTGACGTCACTTTCCCACCGGAACATGCCCCCTCAATCGAGACTGAGTGGCAACACATTCAGCAGGTTCCTCCCTGAGCAGCAGGTGTCAGTTATCTAGGCTGATTACTGCATTCAAGCTGTACGTTAATGCTGCCACTCAGTCTTGCTGCCACTCAGTGGGCGTGATCCCGCAGTGTCTTTTGCCTCTGTGAGGTCACGTGCATGCATACACTCTATATAGTCAATGAATGGATAAAATCGTATCTAACAATAAAAAATTCTCAGATTTAGGGTCCAAGAGACAAAATCTCATCAAATGGGGGTCTGTGGCTCTAATTCAAGATTAAATTCAAAATTCAAGATTCAATAACTTTATTGCCATGTCAACATAGTTGTGATAGGAATTTGTCTTGGTTCACTCTCAGACAAAAAGACAAAGACAGATAAACATTCAGGAACAGTATCCAACAGCGACGTATTCAGCAGAAATGCATACAGTTTAAAGTGCTATAGATCAAACGTAGTCAATGAATCAGTGCAAGTTCAGATGTCTAATGGCTTGGAGGCAGGTGCTATCTCTGAAGCGAGATGTTTCACTCTTGATGCTTCTGTATCTCCTGCATGATGGGAGGAGATTCAAGAGGCAGTGTGCCGGATGAGAGTTGTCTGCTATGATTTATTAGCCTTCCTGATTATTCTTGTGAAAAAGAGTGATGTAAGTGAGGGGAGACTACAGCCGATGATTTTAGATGCTCGGCGTACTACTCTTTCCAGCCGAGTCTTGTCCTGAGTGGTTGTGTGACCAAACCAGACAAGCATGGAGAAAGTGAAGACAAGCATGGAGAAAGTGAGTACACTCTCAATAGCAGACCTGTAGAAGTGGGTCATGGCTGCTTGACTGACCCTGAACATTTTGAGCTGCCGCAGGAAGTAGAGTTGCTGATGGGATTTGCTGATCTTGAGACTGGTGTTGAGATCCCATGATAGGGATTCATGGATGGTGGTCCCGAGGAACCGGAAGGAGGTGACCCTCTCTACCACTTCTCCATTGATGAAAAGAGGGGGAAGGAGGCTGGTGCTCTTTCTAAAATCAACAGCCAGCTCTTTGGACTTAAAGGAGAATTTCGTTTTTTTTTAACCTGGACCCATCTCCTGGCATTAATTATTATTTGGCCACTCACCAGGCGATCTCCGCGGCGTTTCTGGCCGTCCTAGCGTTGTTTTGACATCAATAGCGTCCAAGTCAGTTGTAAAATGGAGCTGACTTGGGGCCAAGTGTGAGCCTGTCTTTCCTGCATCTAAATAGCTATTTTTATTCCCGTTTTCGCCAAATATCGTCATAATCTGATCCCTCAAGAACCACCACACTGATATTTCGCCAAAGGCTGTTTCCTGGAGTCACACAGGGATCAAATTACCTCAAACGTGATCTCGGTCACCAAGTCTCGTGAAGTCCCGCGATACTTTCCTGCCGACTGGCCAAGTACAGGAGGACGCTTTGCGGTGGTGGTTTTAGCGCAACCTATGTGGGGTTTGGCATAACCTTCGTTATTTCGAATCCCACATAGGTTACGCCAAACCCCACATAGGTTGCGCTAAAACCACCACCGCAAAGCGTCCTCCTGTACTTGGCCAGTCGGCAGGAAAGTATCGCGGGACTTCACGAGACTTGGTGACCGAGATCACGTTTGAGGTAATTTGATCCCTGTGTGACTCCAGGAAACAGCCTTTGGCGAAATATCAGTGTGGTGGTTCTTGAGGGATCAGATTATGACGATATTTGGCGAAAACGGGAATAAAAATAGCTACCGTATTTAGATGCAGGAAAGACAGGCTCACACTTGGCCCCAAGTCAGCTCCATTTTACAACTGACTTGGACGCTATTGATGTCAAAACAACGCTAGGACGTCCAGAAACGCCGCGGAGATCGCCTGGTGAGTGGCCAAATAATAATTAATGCCAGGAGATGGGTCCAGGTTAAAAAAAAAACGAAATTCTCCTTTAATGTGGACTAGATTAGGGGTCCTTATGAAAAAAGTTGAGAATCACTGAGATACACTGTACTAACGTAATGTGTGTGTACAAGACTAAGAAAGTCTACCTAGCAACCATATATCTTGCTGCATAGTGGCAGGTGTCAAGGCCTGGTTCACTCACAGTGTGACCTACAGTGTTGAACTCATAGGGTGTGAGTGGAGGGAAAGGATCTGGCATGTGACGAGTTGACAGCTGCATGCCAGCTTTTGCCTCACAACAGTCTCAACACCTCTCCAAGTTTTCCTGGCAGACATCAAGGTCAGTCTTCACGAGTGTAAAGTAGGCATGTGCGCAAAAGTCCTGCCCCACTGGGCTTTCCAGATATCTCACTACTGCACTCTGTTAGAGATCATTGACAGCAGGATTAAAGCACAGTGTGATCAGGAACACTAAAATCAGTGCGACAGCTAGAAAACAGCAATCTGTCATTATTAGGGGTGTCACGATACACTCAGTTCACGATATGATACGATACACGATATTGGGTTCACGATAACGATATGATACGATATTTTAATAATATTTTTTTGCGATCGAATATTTTTTTGACCATCTGTTCAAACAAAGCAATGAAAAGGAGAGCGAGCATGCAATCAGATGCAGATCAGTGCCACCATGTTCAGTTTCTTTTTCTCACGATATGAGATTTCATCTCAACGATACATATTGTCATGTTTTGATATCGCGATATATTGTGGGACGATATATTGTGACATCCCTAGTCATTATAAATTAATCTTAATTAATTATCTTAATCTTAATTAAGAGTTTGGTGTTTTTACAATCCTACAAATAAAAACATGATAGGTGCAAATCATGCTATTACATTACATTCCAATCATTAACATTCCCAATGGTTTATCAGTCATTCATCACGAAATTTGGAACATCATAATGTTGAGTGAGAGGTTTGGTTGTGTGATGCCATTTGGAGGCAGCAGAGAGACCAGATAAGTTGAGGCAGATTGTGTCTGAACTTTGAGTGTGGGGTGCAAGAGAGTGCAGCCATGCTTTTTTTAGGTTGCAGTCCTGACATACGAGCCCAGCCTCTGGGTCAAATGTGCAGCAGCACAGTTCAGCTAAAAGAAACCTGTGAGTACTGCCCAGCAGAATGTGACTATACATGGTTCATGGACCCAGAGATAGATTATGGGATATGGCCAACTTTTACAATTGCGCTTAAACCATTACAAAAAAAGACTATGATAATGGAAGGGGGGAAATCTAACTGCAAATTGCAATACTGACCACTGTAATTTCAAGAACTTCACGAATGGAGATCATTAGAAGCCCCCTAAACAAGATATTGTGGTGCTGCACAAAATCTGCCCTACAAACCCAAGCGGCATGTTGACAAATGTAATTTGTTTTGTTGAAACTGAGCAAATCCCGAGGACTAGCATCTCATTTCTCCAAGACCATTTTCTGAACATTTTATAAGCACTGAAAATGAAAAACATTTATTAACATTAAATTCACAATCACAATATTCAGCAAAAACAGACTTTACTTCCTTTCTTTTTTGTGTCATTGGTATGTGTCATTCCCCCATACCAAGAAACAATCCAGATGAAAATAGCTTCTCTCAACAAAAATTACCGTAAGTGTCTTACCGGATCGTTTCTTTTCTCTTCTCAATCAAGTCCACCAGTGCCTGGTCAAAGTAGACCTCGTCTCGGTCGTTTCCAGCATTCCTTCGTTCCGCAGCCTCCACATTGTGCTTGTGCGAGGGGTTGGAGATGTGGCTGGCGTAATCGGTCAGGCTCACCACCGTTACCTGGCACACTTTGCACTCGTGTCCACAGTCCCTGGGGAGGGAAGGGGAGAGTGGGCGTTCAATGCTTCCTTCAGGCATCCTTCTGATCGAGCCTGGTTTGGTTTTCTTGCCTGCAGAGCCTACAACAACGTAGAGTCTCTACTTTTTAATACCTAAAAGTCCAAATACAATAAGGAGAGGAGAATACTCAACAATCCTTAAAAAAGCTTTTCTCAACAACAACAAAAAGCTTGTCCAAATTCTCTACTCTTCACAGATCAGGAGGTAAACTAACTTAGAATTTTCTTTTGTTCAGTTAAAATCTTGATCGTCCTGATCTTATTTGTCCTTTTCTTCAGCAGGCCATAGATGGCAGGGCGAGGGTAGAGGGGGCAGCCAGGCTGGACCCAGGCAGCATGCTAATGTAGCGGTGTATGTCCAGCCACGCAGCACAGCGCCGGGACGCGCAGACGGCAGACAGGCGCCCTCAGTCTAGCACGCTCTCATGATGGTGTCCACTGTGCTCTGAGACTCTACAGAAGGCTGTGTCTGTTTTTCACTCAGCCCCCTGCCAGCCTCAGGCCAGCATGTGTTATTAGAACTGATCCCCTGTGGCCTGCACCATCCTGCTACCCAATCCCCCCTGCCCTGTGTAACTGGAGCCTTGTGCAGGCCAGCTGCACATAACCCCCACTTTAAAGCCTCTCCCATGTATGTCATGCTGTGGCTCTGAGAGGAGAGGATGTAATGCTCTGGCTCTGAGAGGAGAGGATGCCATGTTGTGGCTCTGAGAGGAGAGGATGCCATGCTCTGGCTCTGAGAGGAGAGGATGTAATGCTGTGGCTCTGAGAGGAGAGGATGACATGTTGTGGCTCTGAGAGGAGAGTATGCCATGTTGTGGCTCTGAGAGGAGAGGATGCCATGTTGTGGCTCTGAGAGGAGAGTATGCCATGCTCTGGCTCTGAGAGGAGAGGATGCCATGTTGTGGCTCTGAGAGGAGAGGATGTAATGCTGTGGCTCTGAGAGGAGAGGATGCCATGTTGTGGCTCTGAGAGGAGAGGATGTAATGTTCTGGCTCTGAGAGGAGAGTATGCCATGCTCTGGCTCTGAGAGGAGAGTATGCCATGCTCTGGCTCTGAGAGGAGAGGATGCCATGTTGTGGCTCTGAGAGGAGAGTATGCCATGCTCTGGCTCTGAGAGGAGAGGATGCCATGTTGTGGCTCTGAGAGGAGAGGATGCCATGCTCTGGCTCTGAGAGGAGAGGATGCCATGTTGTGGCTCTGAGAGGAGAGGATGCCATGCTCTGGCTCTGAGAGGAGAGGATGCCATGTTGTGGCTCTGAGAGGAGAGGATGCCATGTTGTGCCCCTCAGAGGAGAGGATGCCATGCTCTGGCTCTGAGAGGAGAGGATGCCATGTTGTGGCTCTGAGAGGAGAGGATGCCATGCTCTGGCTCTGAGAGGAGAGGATGCCATGTTGTGGCTCTGAGAGGAGAGTATGCCATGTTGTGGCTCTGAGAGGAGAGGATGTAATGCTGTGGCTCTGAGAGGAGAGGATGCCATGTTGTGGCTCTGAGAGGAGAGTATGCCATGTTGTGGCTCTGAGAGGAGAGGATGTAATGCTGTGGCTCTGAGAGGAGAGGATGCCATGTTGTGGCTCTGAGAGGAGAGTATGCCATGCTCTGGCTCTGAGAGGAGAGTATGCCATGTTGTGGCTCTGAGAGGAGAGTATGCCATGCTCTGGCTCTGAGAGGAGAGGATGCCATGTTGTGGCTCTGAGAGGAGAGGATGCCATGTTGTGGCTCTGAGAGGAGAGGATGCCATGTTGTGGCTCTGAGAGGAGAGGATGCCATGCTCTGGCTCTGAGAGGAGAGGATGCCATGTTGTGGCTCTGAGAGGAGAGGATGCCATGTTGTGGCTCTGAGAGGAGAGGATGCCATGCTGTTATGTGGCTCTGAGAGGAGAGGATGCCATGCTGTGTTCTCTGAGAGGAGAGTATACCATGCTGTTATGTGGCTCTGAGAGGAGAGTATACCATGCTGTTATGTGGCTCTGAGAGGAGAGTATGTAATGTTGTGGCTCTGAGAGGAGAGGATGCCATGTTGTGGCTGTGAGAGGAGAGTATGCCATGTTGTGGCTGTGAGAGGAGAGTATGCCATGTTGTGGCTGTGAGAGGAGAGTATGCCATGTTGTGGCTCTGAGAGGAGAGGATGCCATGTTGTGGCTGTGAGAGGAGAGTATGTAATGTTGTGGCTCTGAGAGGAGAGGATGCCATGTTGTGGCTGTGAGAGGAGAGGATGCCATGTTGTGGCTGTGAGAGGAGAGTATACCATGCGGTTACATGTATGTGGCTCTGAGAGGAGAGTATACCATGCTGTTATGTGGCTGTGAGAGGAGACTTTGCTGGCCGCTTTTCAACTTCTTTTTTCAAAATTGTGTCATGGCATGCTGCCATCTTCTGACCTCTCATCAAGTTCATATTCATAAAATCGTTATCAATAAGATTGTTACTTTTTTTTACCTCCCCGGCATGTTCTTTCTCAGTTACAGTGGTGGGGGAATTGAAACATGAACATAAAATCAAAATAAGTATGTTTTTTTCCTAACTTGTAACTAAGCAGAGACCTCGCTAAGGGAAACTTAATAGTCTTGGACTCGCTATGGCATCCAATTTCTAAACAAATTGGTTTCTGAATAATGGCCTCTCACTAATAAATTGAGCTTTTTTTCCTTTATAATTCCAAATAATTTAGATTGTACAGCCAGCCATAATGCAGATATGCTTCATTTTCAGATCAAGGTTTTTACAAAGTTGCATGACCGTAATGTTTAAAAAGATTTTATTTTTATAAGAGTAATTGCTGCCATGTATTTTAGAGTGTATTGCTGCTACTTATGTTTTATGTAGTTTTAGAGTGTACTGCTGCTACCTATGTTTTATGTATGTTTTATTATGTTTTACGTTTTATGTTTATTGTGTTTTATGTTTTATGGGGACAACGGATGGAAATTAGCCTCGTGCTAAATCCGGCAATTTTTACACTTTTACTATGTTCCAGGTTTTATTATCTGTTCTATGGTTTCTGTGTTCATTAATTTTGCACTGTCCCGCCCAAATAAACAAATAAATAAATGCTTGATTTTTGGATCAAAGTTGATATGAAGTCCCATTGAACTAGTGACCGCTCTGGCCCGGAGCCTGAATCCCCATTTGCTCTAGCCCACATCTCTCCGCGTCACTGACAAGCCGCCACATACTTGCAGTAATCGACATGGCAGTCATGAGATAGCCAGTTGCCTTCAAGCGGCCATGCCTGTTGTCCCGGAGAGATTGTGTCTAAATATATCTGGCACAGTTGAGACAGCTGCCCCTCTACCCGCTTGCCCGTTAACAGTGAGGCACACGTGCCCATGTCTACACGCGCCTCGTGACCAAAATGCTCTTGAATCAAAGTCAAAGCCTTTTAATTACAGTTAAACTGATTTTATGCTTACGTGAAATCGCCAGCGCCGACAGGTTGCCGCAGCTGGCCGTCCTATCGGCGCAGCTCGGCGTGCAGCTCCTCGAATATGTGACTCCGCGGCGTCAACGCGGACGTGACGTGACCAGCACAAGAGCTGTGATTTGGCCGTTGCCTTGGGCCGCACACATATCCGCTGACGTACTTGTTGTGAGGAATGAGGAAACGCAATTTCCTCATTTAACAGTGCTTGTCCCTCATCTAGCAAAGCCTTCTGCAGGCTCACCGAAATGAGTTTTGAAATGGAGGGACAATAAAATGTCCCCCCACCGACATTATTGCAAATTCTTGGTAAACAACACGATAGCTTCATATGTAATGGACATGAGTGTACCACAAGCCACCTAGTGTTTTGGAGATGTACCGCAGCCAACGCGCGGAGTTACGTTTGAGTATGCACAGTCGCCGCTAGTCGGCGGCAAGGCTCCAAGTCGAGGCTGCGCAGAACCCTGTCAGCGCCTTTACCGGTTCAATGAAAAGTTGTGTTGACTGAATAATCTGTGAGATGTTGTGATCTGATTAGTAATCATGATTGTTTTCCCTGATTATTTAGTTAAATACAACTTTTTTGCACATTTTTCATCACCCCAACGAGACCCCCCCATCCCCTTTGAAAGAATCAAAATATGTTTATTTATGTTATTTTCCTAATTTATGTGAATCCATTTAATCCCCCCCCCCATGAAGACAGCAAACCTAGGGGAAACACTGATATGTAATGTATGTTTTCAATATCACTGATCTCTGCAATTAATAATATACTATTACACCTAACAGTGAATCAGTGTGCAGTGCACCAGCGTTTCTGTTGTCCCGTAATTGCAGGACATTGGCCTTTAAAATTCATCAAAAACCTGTAAATTAAAATCTGCAGGACACCGTGTCATGTAAATTATCTCCCGACGCAATTAATTGTAACCCCTGGTTAAATCCCCGGAGATAAGAATACTGACCTATCACTTTATAGTTTGTTACACTGTCAAACAGCTCCACACAAGGTGTGACAAACTAACATGCGAGTACTGCTCGTCTTTAGCTGCTTCTGATTGGTCAGTTTAGAGAGGTACATCAAGTTTCTCCAAAATGCTATTGGCTAATGGGGACTGAGTGTTGGGATTTTGACAGTGCGGTGAGGTTTTGTGTGTCAGTGTGTGTGCTGCTGTGCACTGATATACCGCGTGTGTTTTCCTATTAACGTAGTGGCTAGCTACCCAAAGCAAGCCAAGTCTACTATTTTCAAGTACTCTACAATTAGCCTGGCTTATTTGTAATAAGTGTGTTTGTACTTTGTATGGCTAAAGTTTTGCATGCTATCCTATCGTCGGAGAACTGTAGCCTGATGCTAATGTAGAGGCTAGTGTTTTCCACCACCTAACGTAGCTAGAGTCTAGTGTTTTCTGCCTGCTTGCTAACGTGGACGCTACATGGATCTATTATATTATCGGGATGCTAGTGTTTTCTGCCTGGACGAGACGACCAGCTGGACCATCGCCACACCAGATAGCACACCCTGTGACCGGAAAAGCACGGTTACACCTCTGGAAATGATAGGCTAATTGAGTCTTGTTTGGCTGTTTATACTTTCAAATAAAAAATATAAATCTACATGCCCCATTATATCATTATTTATATAGCGCCTATATGAATTGTTTTTAAGCTCAATAAACACAGATTGAACTGAATTTATACCACTTGTCCTGTATTTGAAATATTAAAGGACACAATGTCCTGCAGCTGTGTTTGCTAGCGGAAACGCTGGTGTGCACACGGTTTGCGTTCAGTGCAGCTTAACGACAACTCACCGGCCTTTTAGGTTTTCCAGCTCACGGTGATGCAGCATACTCCTCATGTGCTCGCCCATCTCCTGGAGACACACATTGAAAACAAGAAATTGTGTATTCTATGTGGCCCACATTATCTACAAAGAATGGTGGAAAACATGAGTTTATTTGCTATGTATGGTAGTTTGTTTAGTATGTTTACATGATGGTACACCACTGCATGACGCTGGGAAGTGGAGTGTGCATGTGGGCTGGTCTCCTGCAGTGCATGGCACTTGAATAAAGATAAATACAGCATTGTTTACTTGAGGTTAAATTACCTGCTTGGAGTTGCAGACCATATCGCAAAGGATGCACTTTCTTTCTCTCCCCATTTTGAAGGCAGGTGGACATCAGCCAATTACTGTCAACAGAGAGAATTTATTTAGTAAAAGCATACAGCTTGCAATACCGTCCTAAATTATAAATAGTATGGTACTATGGTTTGAACTTAACGAGACATCACATCATGAAGATCACTACTAATTGTATGTATGGGGCGTGTATGCAGAATCACTGCCAGCTTATCATCTTAGTAGCTGACGTCTCGGCAGCAATGCAGGACTCTGACACACCAAAGCAACACTGTGAAGCAGGCTGAGGGCTCATTTTCTTTAACTGCCACACCTAGCTCTTCAACAACATGCTTTGCTACCAGATTTCAAACTGGACTGGTCTAATTACAGAGTGCTGCTGATAGCCAGAAGGCAGAGCCACAGGGACACCATGGCTGTCTGGACCTGTTCAACATTCACAAACAGGGTGGGAAATCCACAAGCCAAATGCTGGTAAATTTCAGCCGTGGATATAGGGTGACTAGATGTCCCACTTTGTGTGGGACTCACTGCACTGCAGCTTTTTATGCCTTTTCCCATGTCCCACATTTTGATTGGCTTTAGTTTTCAAAAGCCAAACCACTGAGAGAGAGAGAGAGAGAGAGAGAGACTTTGACTTTTGATGTTCCTTTAATGAACAGTCAACTTATCTTTAAAAAACCGAGCGACTTAACAAAGCCAAAAACTAAACAAACTCAATTGCCTCGCCACCCACAAGAGAGAGAGAGAGAGAGAGAGAGAGAGACTTTTTCTCTTGTTCCGACTTTCTGATGTCTTTAGTCTTCTATGACAGATCTTTGGGTTGTGGTCAGGATAAAAATACATTTGAGGATGTCATCTTAGGCTTTGGAGGGAAAATGATGGTGATTTTTCACCATTTGGTGACATTTTATAGACCAAACAATGAATCAATTAAGTCTAAAATAATCAACAGTTTAATCAATAATGAAAATAATCTCGACTCGACGCATCTGACACAATCAGCACAAGTATAATATAGACAGTCCACATGTCTGGGAACGCCCATACAGGCTCTAGGAACGCCCACAATAGACGCTGGTTAGCTGGCTCAGCCTGGCTGGGGTAAATCCTCCCATTCTATCCATTCAGCAAAGTTAGAATTTAGCTGATAGCCCAGCCCAGGCAGACACGATCTGGGATTTAACCACCGCAGTAAACGCACATCTGAGCAGACGTCTTGTGTTCTGCTCTAGAACCCCCAAACATGTAGTTTAGAGCCGCAGCACCGTCTTTTCGTGAGTCAGCCCATGAGATATATCGGCGGTTTTACCCCACTCGCGCGCCAGCCGTTTTACATTTTGTGGGCGTTCCCAGACATGCGGACTGTCTCTATATCATGTAGATGGGGAGATAACAGGAGAGTGTGAAAGCTAATTACCAAGTATATGCACTACATTATCTGATTGGGCTAACTTCTAGTCATTGAAATCCTAGTGAAATCACACAATTGACTCATTTTACTGGGGACTCCCACGCGACCCCTCGTCAAGCTGACGTTCGAGTATATAGGTCCTAGGCGCTGCCGTCGGCAAAGGCTCCAAGTCAAGGCTGACGTTGGAGGATGTTCCCAGCTTTACCCTATTATCCAAAATGGACAGACCATCAACTCCCTACAGCCAACACCTTACCAGACCCTGCTTGTGCATATTGAGTGGTTATTCAGTCAAAGAGCAAACTTAGCAAAGGACAAGGTGTAATATGGGACATGAACAAGGTTTGGAGATACCGTCATCGTTAGACCTTATGTTTATGACATTATAAAATGCCTAACAATACCTCCATGACCCATCATCATTCATATTCACTCCCAAGCTACCAGAGGGCAGTTATTTATAATGATCCAGGGCTCATATTCCCCTCACACCACACCCAGTGAATCTCTAGGGGGCGGCAGGCTGCACAGCTAACCTCGCGTCACCAGGCTCTTCTCTCTCGGCAGTGAAAGTATCTCTAACTTCAGAATAGTGATGTTTTACATACAATGGCAAGAATGTTTGGAGACGAGAGTGTGGGGTGGGTGGGGGGCACTTCGAAAATGTTTGCAAGTCTCGTAAAAAAACTGAATAGAGCCACGCCAGTTTGCATTTGTTAGATGACTTAAGTTAGACTACAGAATCAGAATCACATAACGTAACAATAGCGTTTAGGCCTAATTTAAACACAGGCCGTCTATGAATTCTGCAAGAGCAACAGGGAGTCCAAAAAAGTTATGCTATGAATGGTTAGCTAACGTATTTGGTCCAACAAGAGTGTGTCCGCACCAACGTTAACTTTCTGACACATCTAGTTACTAGTTAGCGTTAATTAGTGCCAGTGCCCGCTACATCTTACGTCGAGACTTGATGACATGACATGATTAACGTTACTTAACGCCAAGTAGCTAGCAAAACTGTCCTTGTAACCGTTTGTTGTTAGCATAGCCGAGTAGCTAACTATACAGTTAGCTGTTGTTATAGAGTGCAGACGTGTCTCTCAATTTACTAAACAGAAATCGGAAAATTAGCAGACCACACATCTTCATGAATTGCTGAAAAATTTGAAACGATTACCCATAAAGATTCACCGTACTCCGTAGACTTTGTCTGTAACATTAAGTAAAAGCTAAAGCAAATTAGCAAGCTAACAATTCACCCTGTTAGCCAACGTGACAACACAAGTAGTAACGTTACTTGAGAACGAAAACGTGAGGGAGCATACATTTGTTGATATTTTGTAAATATTAAGACATTACTGTCTGGCTACCTTCAGAATATCCAATGTGTGTGTGTACGGTATTATTTCTGCATTTCTCCACCGTTGAAGCTACCTAAAACGCTAGTACAAGCAAAGAACTTTTATGGAAAGAACTGAAAGCTCCATATTGCCCCATTGCAACATCAGCGCCCAGCAGCCTCCGCCATTTTTTATTTTTGGAAGCGTGACAGCGCCAAAAGAACCTCGCACAGGCTCGCAGTGGTCAGCTTCTTCTTCTTCTTCTTTAAATTTCCGGCAGACTAGGCACGGGTTAGTGCATTGCTGCCTCACACTGTAAACTACGTCGTCTTCTTCTTATTCTTCTTTAGTGTTTTATGTCGGTTGGCAACCAACATAAAGGTGCATTACCGCCACCAACTGGATGGAGTTTGATGTCTTCTACATATTGGAGTCTATTTACAATGTTCATCATGTATCATCACCCATAGTGCTCCCATTCACGATATATTTGTCCATTCTACGACTCAGTCGGAGGGAACTCATCCCTCAGCGCCTTCTCGATCTCCTCTCCAGAAATGTCAACAACATTCAAGAACCTTCTAGCTGCATCCATCATCATCTTAATCTTTTCCTTTTTTCCTTTGATCTGTTCCGCACAATTAATTACCATGGCCATGAATGTCAAAAATCCTTTCTTGTCCACACAAATGTTTCGTTCAATTCCACCAGTTCCACTCTTCTGCTCAGATTCATTTTGCACTTTTTCCTTTCCCTCAATCTCCCTGCACTTAACAGCCTCAGCATACGACACTCCTTTCTCCTCTCTGATCCTTCTCACTTCAATCTCCTTAACTCTACGTGGACACTGCGCTGATCCTGTTCTATGACTCCCCTCACAGTGCAGACATTTTACCTCGTCTTTACATTTCTCCCTCCTGCACTCGTCTCCACCACACCGTCCACATCTCCTTTGTCCTCTGCACACTGCAGCAACATGACCGTACTCCTGACAAGAATAACACCTGAGAGGAGCCCTCTCATACTCCCTCACCCTATAGCTGACACTATCCACAAACACTCGATCCGGGATTTCTCCTTCAAAACTCAAACACACTGAGGTACTCTCCTCGCTTACACCATCTCTAAACCGATTCAATCTCCTTGCCTCAAATACACCTTCCACTTCTTTAAATACATCACAGTAAACACATACTGGCACTCCACTGATCACTCCTTTCTTCACTGTCACTGGACCTGTTCCAAGTCGGAAACACATCACATTACAAGATTTGAACGACAATAAATCTAGAACTTGCAACTCCTGCTTCTTCGACACACAATCAATAATAACAATCCCACCTCTCGTTATTTTGACAGACTTAACTGCTCCAAACTCTTCTTTCACAAACTTTCCCACCTCATGTGGATTGCTAAACACTCCATCAATTTCTGAACACGCTTTCATTCCAACCACCCAAGGCCCCAACCCATCTTTTTTCACTTTCTTAATATTCTGAGCAGACCCGCTCGAGACACTCGACACACTCTTTCTCTTGTTTTCCAGACACCTCGGATCTTCTTCATTGTTTGATTCTCCCTCCAAATCACTCTCAAACGCCATTTCCGCCATCGTGCTCCGACGCCGTCCCTTGCGCGGCATCCCTCCTCTCTCTCCGCAGTGGTCAGCTGCGGTAGCGCGGGCCCCTATATTCAGCCTCTCAAACAGTAACTCAACGGGAGAACACTCTAAATTTCGTGGATTCACATCTTTTCTGGGCGTACTGCAAATCTTGATTGAAGTGGTGTAGTGCAGGGATGTAAAACAACAACCATATTGTGGAAACTAAGCAAAATTTTTCGTTTTCTTTGTTTAGTTTTTTCAAGATAATTAGCTAATGCGGCTGTCGTCCACTCCGTCAGAAGTGCGTTGCCGTGGTTTTAACCTCGGGTCCTTTGCATTACTATTTATCTTGAAAAAACTAAAAGAAAAAAACGAAAAATTTTGCTTTTTTTCCACAATATGGTTGTTGTTTTACATCCCTGCACTACACCACTTCAATCAAGATTTGCAGTACGCCCAGAAAAGATGTGAATCCACGAAATTTAGAGTGTTCTCCCGTTGAGTTACTGTTTAGAGAGGCTGATTATAGGGGCCCGCGCTACCGCAGCTGACCACTGCGAGGCGCATTCTGTTTCCAAAAATGGCCGGAGTTTCGTCTCTTTCCTTCCATGCTCTTTGGTACAAGCTAGTCGTGCTTCTTCTTCTTTTGCGTTTAATGGCGGTTGGTAAACAACTTTCAGGTGCATTACCGCCACCCACTGATCTGGAGTGTGGACTAAAATCTAGCTAGTCATGCTAGAAGCTAGCCATCTTTTCTTTTCCCCACAGGTTCTTCTTCTTCTTCTTTGCGTTTTTGGCAGATTGCAATACAACTATTAAGGTGCATACCGCCACTTACTGTACCGGAGTATGCAGTACAGGATACAATTTTCTTACATCAGTCTATGAAATAAATTAAATAAAAGAAAGAAAGAAAAAATATATTAAACAACCCTGTAACTTTTAAGAATTTTCAATCACGCCTCTCTGTGTAATCCACACCTTATCTCCTTTTGTTCCCAATATGTCTTTCAAATCTCTTTACAAGGTATGCTCATCAGTTAACCAGAAAGGATCGCAAATGCTTTTAATGATTATTTTATTCTGTCTGTAAAGGAACTAGCATCTAATTTTGTTACTCCCACTTATTTTCCCCCTGATGTCTCTCCTTTATATCACCAGTTCTCTTTCTCTGAGATTACACAGAGTGAATTATTCAATATTTTCAACTCTCTGAAAAATTCACAAGCCTACGATACTCATGGTTCAAATATGTCTTTTTATAAGACACATGCTGTCAGTTTCATGCCGCTTTTTCTTCATTTGACCAATCTTTGCATTAGGACTTCTGTTTTTCCCTCTGCTTGGAAAACTGCCCAAATCACCCCCATTTATAAATCTGATGATCCCACTCTAGTGTCAAACTATAGACCAATATCTATACTCCCAGTTATATCAAAAATATTAGAAAAGGCCATTTGTAATCAACTAAACTCCCACTTGAAAAGCAATAACCTACTCAATGATTTCCAATTTGGTTTCCGTTCTACCCGCTCAACTATGTCTGCTTTATTATTATTTAGGCCTACTGAACAAATTCGCACAGCTCTCAATAAAGGTCATCACAGGAGCCATTTTTATTGATTTCCGTAAAGCCTTTGATACAGTGAATCACCAGATCCTCCTGAATAAACTTAGCTCATTTCAACTTTCCTCCTCTGTGATAATGATGATCTCATCATATCTATCAAATAGGTCCCAAGTGGTTAAAATTGGCCATGTGAACCCCCCCCCCCCTATATCATGTGACATGGGAGTTCCCCAAGGTAGCATTTTTGGTCCTTTACTTTTTCTTTTATATATTAATGATCTTCCTAAGGTTTGTAAATTTTCAAATTGCTTATTATATGCCGATGACACTGTTATCTTTTTTTCTGATCCAAACCCTAATGTCATAAATACAAAACTATCTTCTGATCTTCACCTTCTCCATGACTGGATGAAATCTAATCATCTAACTGTTAACGTCAAGAAAACTGAATGCATGTACTTTCGTTCTCCTAGAAAATCTATATCTATGTCTGACCCCATACACTTTGCAAATCACCCATTAACCATAACAGACACCTATAAATACCTTGGAGTAACACTTGATACTCACCTCACCTACAAACATCACATCAATAACCTAGTCAAAAAGGCAAATCAGAAACTATTTGTTTACAGTAAGATTAGACCATTTCTCACCCTCACTGTTTCAAATACATACCTACATGCAATTTTTCTTTCAACAATATCCTACTGTCTTCCAATCTGGTCACTCACGACAAAGGAAACCATGAACCCATAGCAAGACTCTACAACAGAGCATATAAAATTCATGGTAAATTTCCACCTTGGACTCACCACTGTACTGCACACTCACACTCCTCTGCTACAACTTTTCAGAACTACACAAAACGTCTAGCCATTAAGTTTTATTTTATGCTCAGAAACAACTTACAACTTACAACACTTACAGCTTTACTCCCAAGACCAAACACAAGACAAAATTCCCAATTTCCCCCCGGGGATCATTAAAGTCTTTCTGATTCTGATTCTGATTCTGATTCTGACAAGAACGCATCACCAGATCAATCTCACATGCACTCATACCAGTACCGGCATACAAAAATAATTATGGACTAAGATCATCCTTCCACACATACACCAAAATTTGGAACGAGATCCCATTTCACACCAGAGAAGTAACCTCCATCTCACATTTCAAAAAAGCCTACAAACAACATCTGATGCTAGAAAACACCTGTAATCACTGATCCGACTCACCCCTAGGTTTAAATTTTTTGCTGTTGCTGTTTTTGTATTGATGAATGAATGAATGTCTGTAAATGTAATTGTTTTTGTTAGGTCTGTAAAATTGTATGTAGTGAAATTGAACATGTTCTTGTATATTAATTATTTTTTGTTTAATGTACTGCAGAACAGGAACCTGCTGAAAACCAGTTTGTAACTGAGTCAGGCCAGTTAAATGTACATGTGAAATGTCATTTTTATCCCTTCCTGTATAAATAAAGTGAACTGAAATCCCATCCTCGCCCAGCCTCTCTCACTGTTTGTTGCAAGCTTACCCTTTCTTAATTTATTATATTTATCACAGTGCATGAATACGTGTTCAGTGTTTTCAACAATATTACAGTGTGCACAGTCTTGAGAATTTACTTTTCCCAAAAGGAATAGTCTTATTTAAACCAGTATGCTCGAACGTTAGCCTGCATGATAGAACTACCACCTCCCTTCTATTTCTCCCTTGAAGACCCTGTGTTCTAACTGTCCTTTGAACTCTATCATATGTTCTGCCCTTAGTGTACTCATCCCACCTTTTCTGCCAAAGCTGTCACATTTTCTTTTTAATTAGAGCTTTACCTTCTCCTTTACCAAACGATATATATATCGTTTGGTATATCGTGCCCCATATTTAGTGATTCTTTAGCTATCTTGTCTGCGGGTTCATTGCCACAAAAGATCTTCCCTGATTGATTCCATACACTGTAAACTTAAAAGGACTGCTGCAGAGTCAATACACACCACCCTGTCTGGCCTCACTTCTTCCACCCACTGAAGACCAACAATCGCTGCCATCATCTCAGCCGTATAAAACCGCTAATTTATCTGAAAGTCTTGTTCCTATTCATTTGAAATTGTAGGATGTTTTCCCCACAGGTTGAACTTTGACCTGAGCTGCATTCAAGAACCGTTCATTCTTTTTCTTCTGATGCTCATTAATGGCGGTTGGCAAACATCTTTTTGTCCATTACCACCACCTTCTGAATTTTAGCAGTTTCACAGTATTCTATTTACATTGTGAAAAACGAAACGATGTCCAACCAAAGTGCTCCAAGTCATAATATTGTCCATTCTGTCACCCAGACTCATTTGTCTGAGTTTTCTCAAATGATTCCCTACCTCACTGTTCATAACACCAGTGGTGATACTAGCAAAGAAGAACGTACATTCCTTCCACTCTCTTTGTTACTAGTCTACTTATTATGATCAATAAAGAAGGATTTATTATTCACGTATTCATGTATTTGTTTTATTAATTCTCCAGCAGGTCTGTTCCTGTATTACTGTGGTTAACTGTTATGGTCTCACTGCTGAAATACACTTTTTTTATTTATTTTTTTACATACTTTTATACAACATGGAACACAGTCATATTCAAAATAAGGTTGACATAAATTAAAGTACAATCCAGATCATCCCAGATATTTCCCTTAAAGTCTTAGCATTAGCAACAGAGGATGTCATTTTTGAATAATGGTCGCACTGATAATAGATTTTGGAATGCATCATGTTAAAATAAAATAAAAACAACATATTTGAACATTTATACATAAGTTAGGCCTATGGCAGAGTTGTAAGAACAGTGTAAGTGTAAGAGGTCACTCCGATGGGGGGAAAAGTAGGCTACGGTAGTTCTTGATAATCCCTAGAGCTAACAATATAAACTGAATGCAGAAACAGTTCCACAATAATATATTGTGATATTAAGTTGATCGCACACTACATCACAGTGCGCTACCTTGAAAACAGTAGGGTACACAAACAAAAGACTCGCTGCGATCTTCCCTTCAGAACAGTATTATCAACATTTTTGCAATTTGTTGCAAAATTTCACATTTGTTCAGTTTTAGGTCTCAGAGATTAACAATGTCCATTAACAAACAACTTTTAAGTCTTAACAAACAAGTCCTCAGCTTTCAGTAACATTTTATTTTTTGTCGATATAAAATAGCATTTTCCAATCATGTTTTTGAAAGAATTGCTCTTTTGAAATTAACATAAATTAAATAAACATAAGTTCTCCCTTTTGTTAAGGAAATGATTGAGACCGCTTTAGATGTTTAGTTAGAACATGTGTGACACATCCAGCAGGTGAGTGACGACACAATTTTTACAGATAAGAATTCCCTGGTGTCCATAATCTTCACCACCGATTGCCAAATGGTGCAAGTAGTGATCTCGAAACACATGCAGGGGCGGCTGTAGCTCAGGAGGTAGAGCGGGTCGTCACTAATCGCTTTGGATGAAAGAGGTCGGTGGTTTGATTCCCGGCTCCTCTAATCTGCATGTCGAAGTGTCCTTGGGCAAGATAGTGAACCCCAAATTGCTCCTAATGGTGTGCCGGTGTATGAATGGGTGAATGTACCTACTGATTGTAAAGCACTTTGGATAAAAGCGCTATATAAATGCAGGCCATTCACCATTTTACATGCTAACGATCAGTCACAAAATAAATTCTTGAAGGCACTGCTGGTGATATAAATTGTATCATTGGTGCAAATGGTGTTGTTTTTTCAGAGCATTTCAGCTTAAGGTATTTGGTTCAGTTCCCTTGTTCTGTTCCGCAGATGTCTCTTCCGCATTTTGATGATCCACTGAACACTGAGTTTAGCAAAGTTAGAGGCCTTGAAGAGAGCCATGAAAACTCCACAGAGAATGGCTATGGAGTTCCAGGGATTTGCAGTTACTATCTGTTTGGAAGGAAGCAAACCGGTGTTACAGAGATGAGGATTAGGGTTAAGGGTTCAGAATGGAATAGGGAGAATGTCAGTGACAACTTACCAGTCGGATTTCTTGCATAAAAGGATCCCGCCATTCAAACACAACAAAGAAAAGCTGATTGGTTTTCTCTGCGACAGGCCTTTTGTCATTGAATTTCACCACACCGGACTGAAAGTTCCAACATATAACATCTATTTTTTACATCGACAGTCACACCTCTATGCAAAAGTGAAATTCAAAGGATGATGAAAATGGGTTGAACACACAAATAAAAAGATACCTCTTGCCGAAACTCCACAGCTTCGTTGCTTTTCCCGGATGTCCTCACTAGAGACATCTTGACCCAGGTCCTGAATCCTCCAGAGAACGTCCACATGGAGTAATTCCTCTCACAGTCCATCATGAACTCTGACTTATCTGCACTGGAGAGTCAGGAGGCACAGCTGAAACTTTACTATTTGCTTCTCTCAATGAGACAAACTTATCAGACAATCTTAACTGGGTCAAACAGCATTTGCAAATCTTTCTTTTTTTATTTGTTTGAACAGGCATGAGTACCAGATATCTGGCTTTTCAGATAGTCTAAGGAAAGTTGTCAGATTAAATTGACTTTCAAATATTTTCCTGTGTTCCCAGACTTCCCCCAGTTCCCATTTGTGTTACATGTTTTATGTTGCAAGCCCCTTGACCACCAGCAAAACAAAACAATGGAGAAAAGGTATTTACAGTACATATCAGCTGTCACACCAGTCAGACCTTATACATCAATGCTTGCTGTTACCTTTCATACAAGTCACTATACTTGGCAAAAAGCATGTAAGTGATGGCGCTGAAGTCCTCTTCTGTTTCATTGTGAGTGAACTGCATGAAGATTAGTTCTTTTTTTCTGACTTCAGATGGGCCGCGGACCACCAGAGCTTTTCTCTATGGTAGAGAAGTTAAGAGTTAAGTTAAGAAGTTCAGATCTGCTTTTGAAACAAAGAGATCACAATGTGGCCAATTTCACAGACATATACTGTACATAGTATGATATACTAAGTATATGGCAATTCATGGCAGCATCTCTGACCTGTGTCTGATTAGTGAACGGCCCTCTGTAAGTCACTTCTTCCATCTTACAGTCTCCTTCCTGAGGTTTCCCTGGGTCCACTAAAGGAGGGATGTAGTCATGGTAGTGGTGCTTACAACTCAACAGCTGAGCTCTCCCGGGGTACAGAGCGATACCTGCTCAGAAACAAAACACACCATCAATCAAGTATGAGAAGCCTACTGAAGACAAAAGAGCCCAGCAAGCACCTTACGGACAACGAAGTGGCACTGGCTGCCACTTTGAAGCACACTGGCTGCTATCTGCTAACCAGGGATACTCAACTTGCTTTGCCCAGGGGCCACTTATAAGTGCCTGGGCGGCAAGCTGGCGGCGCGATTTGACAATTTAGCTGGAATTCAGTCAAACTTTATTTAACGTTGTTTTCATTGTGAATTAGAAAATGGTCGGGGGGCCACTCTGCACCCTATCGCGGGCCGCATCTGGACCCCGGGCTATCACTGTGCTAACCCATTCAATGGCCCCAGATTATCCCCCTGTTCATTATTTATACATACCAGGGGGTGTGAAGGAGTCAACCTCTTTGTAAGTGACGGACATGACGGGGTGGTTGAGTTTCTCCAGGTACTCAGTGATGGTCTGGTAGGCCAGGAACACCGCCACCGCCGTCAGCAGCAGGTAGATGAAGATCAGAACCACAGTGAACACGTTCTTCAGGCAGGCTTTACTGAACCTCGTGGACGGGCTGCTTTCCCTCAGGTCATCCTCTGAGACAAGGAAAGGGGAACAGCAGGACAATTGTGAGGGAAGTGTAAAGACCCAGCATTTTCTGTCTTAAAAGGTAACTTGCCACCAGTAGTGGTGAATAAAACGGTGGATAATATCAGTTTCCACTGTTCCACTGACAGGGTTTTTTGAAGCCAATACCAATGTTTAGACTTAAAGGGACAGCTCACCCTAAAATCCAAAATACATATTTTTCCTCTCACATTTAGTGCTATTTATCCATCTATATCGTTTTGGGATAGGTGCCTGAGTTTTGGAGATATCGGCCGCAGACATGTCTGTGATTTTTAGTATGTGTATTGGATTTATTTTGTGTTTATTTTCAAGCTCTTTTAATGTGTCATCTTCTGTGTGTGTGAGCTGCTGTAACCAGTGAGTTTCCCACTTGTGGGATCGATCAATAAAAGCTATCGTATCGTACAAAGTTGACAGGGGGGGTCTGAAAAGTCATTGGCAACAAAAAAAAACTGTCTTCCTGCTGGTTAATTTGAATCCCACTCACTACTTCACGGCAAGAATAAACACAGGCACAGTCCAGTTTATAAAGTTTAGAGTTGTGGATGTTTAATCAAGGCAGGGAGTTACAGCACAGGCAAACAGATTGATTGATGTTTGGCTTGTTGAGGACTTGACATGGTTTCTGGAAAACAATAGAAAAATAAAACAAGGACGCAAAGGGCATTACAAGTGAATTGCATTAGCATGACTGACCTGTCTTGATAACGCTCGATGTGGTTGATGGAGCATGCTTTATTTTGATACTGCAGACATTTAGTGATTGTTGTTGTTTGGGCCTTGTGTAAAGTTATTATCGCCAAAATGTATGACAAATTCCACAGCAGCTGCAGGGGTGCTGCTCACCATATTGTAACATCAGAGTTGCTGAACCAATACTCAGTAATGGTGTAATTACTCAGTAATGCAGTAGTACTGCATACAACATTGGGGAGTGACAGTGACACTGATGTGTCAGGGAAGAAGAAGGAAGGGGGGGGGGGGGGACTGAGAGCGAGTTCTGATCCTGAGCAATTTAGTTATAATCACTTGATGAACAAAACTTTGGTCAAAATATAAGACGGTGTTATGTGGTTCATTTGAATGTCAATGACTTTTCAAGCACTTGTAAAATGGGCTATTTTCAAGGTATTCCAGTACTTGAATTTCTTTCCTCAAAATCCAAGCACTTCAAGAACCTTGTATAAACCCTGTATAATGTATACTTATCTATTTTTTGTGAGAGGTTAATAAAAAATAGTTTAGAGGATTTGGTCCCCACTGGGGCAACCAATACCAGAAACATATGACTATGAATGCACAATGTAACATGATGTTGGTTACCTTGGGCGTCACCTGGTGAGATGTAGCCATTGGGCTCATATGGCTCCAGGTCATCAGTGACATCTTGACATCGTGTCTCACCTTCATCATCATCATCACCACCATCATCATTGAACTGTAACGATAAAAACAGTCAACTTTAGCAGATAATAGGAGTAGAGAGAATGTGTTGATGACTAGTCAAAATTATATAGGCTATCTATTACAGGAGGCTGAATAAAAATCTGTGATAAAAGACTAACCATTATGATTGTTGTAATTAAATATAGACCTATTTGTAATAATGCCATGGTGAGCTATAATTATTATAAATATAGATATCACAGTCAAGTCAACATTTTGACTAGTAAGATATCATATTGCAGATATTTAGATAGCCTAGATCATTATAAACATTGTGTAACTGTTTAATAGTCCTAGATATAGGCTATACCTTGGGGGTTTTGTTGTGATAACTGGCTATAAGGACAGATGTTGCCTTTGATAGTGAAACATGTCAAAAACATGCAGTCAGCTCATCTCACATGGCTGTTGTTATTACATAACACGTCAGCTGTGCAGTCACATGATATAAAGTGCGCTCTACACAAGCTTTTATTTTCATTCCGTAAAAAGGTTAAAATACCTGTAGCAGGTTATTGGTTATTAATACAAACCTAAAATATAAGGGGACTCCTACTGCAAACAGTGAGTAACGTTAAGCACAGCTGTAACTTACCGCTTGGTATGACCGGGAGCTTTCGTTCCCAATCATTCCGGTTCGCTTATTCAGTAAATAAACCTATTCGGTCTTGCTTTGCAGGAGGAAAGTTAGGCGATTCAGGCGACGTCACAAAACAAACTTTAATAATAGCGACATTTTTTAGGGAATGGTGTTGTTTTCTCCTGGCTCGCTGCGGGTCCAATTTCCGCTCAGACGGAGACACGGGGGGTTGGTGACGATAAAGGCCCATCCCATATCCCATGATCAACTACCAGCAGGCGGGCAGCACCACCACAGGCCGAGCTCCAACTCCAAAACAATGCACATATCATTCCCTACCTTGGCTCCCTTGCCTTGCTGCCTACCTCCTTCTGTTGATAACTAACGGTGCATTCAAGTGCTCCTCGTAATTTAATCTTATTTCGCAGCCATCCATTTTCTCCAATGACATTTCAGAAAACACGATGAAGACTTGTAGCCTATTTTCTTTCCACTGAATCAACAAGTTGGATCATGAGTTTTGGTCAGTAGAAAAATATCATTGTCATCCTAGTGCACACATTCATCTCCTCCCTAAAAACAACAAGCCATAATAGTGTTAATAATAAATCACCGGTACAGGTGCTAGCCAAATGTTAGCCTAATTAACAAGAATGACGAAATTAACCAGTGGATGTGGTTTTTGTGATGGATCCACAGAATTAAAGGGGAGAGAATGTGCATTCGCTCTGTTGGGTTGTTTATGCGCGCTTTCTTGCCAGGCGACACCTAAACGCAGCATGAGCGCCAGAGGGAAGTGGACCGAAGTGGAGGAGAGGAGCCTGCATTGCGCGCTGTGATTTCCGCATTCAGTTCGTCCAAACAGTGAACTTGCCATGGCAACAGTGCAAGTTTGTGTTATGTTGATCGCTCTTTGTACCACATTAGCGGACGACATTAAATTAAAACATAAACCTGCCACCAAACCTGTGAGATTATTCACTGAGGAAGAGCTGAAAAGATACGATGGCAGTGGGGTAAGTGTGTGCGTGTGTGTGTGTGTGTGTGTGTGTGTGTGTGTGTGTGTGTGTGTGTGTGTGTGTGTGTGTGTGTGTGTGTGTGTGTGTGTTCGTGCGTGCGTGCGTGCGTGCGTATGCGATGATTTATCTCATTCTTCCTTGTTCTGACTGTTTTAGGAGGGACAGCCCATCTACATGGCAATAAAAGGAGTGGTGTTTGACGTTACCAAGGGAAAAGGTAACCAAAACACACTCACTGAACCTTTGAGATAATTCATGATTTCCCAGATACAGAAACAGGTAGCAAGTTACTTTGTATTCACCCAAATAAAAATGTGAAACTGAAATGGACACAGTAATGCCAGAGACAGTCCAAATCATTCTCATCAACAGATGTCTTTGAATTCTGCAGACATTGAAAATGCATTGACACAACTACAGTACAGAATTAATTGATTTAGATGTTGCATTTAGCTAGATGTTGCACTTGTCTGCGACCAATAATTTATTTAATTATGTTCTCAAAGTTTTTCACGACCCCCATTTGATAAGACTGTGTCCCAGGGTCCATCTGATAAGATTTTTGCTTTTTAATGTTTTATTAAAGGTCCCATACTGTGAAAATCGGTTTTGATTGGGTTTTGTGGTTTGTATAAACTTGGAGGTGTTATAACGTCTGTAAAAGTATAGTCTTGCTGGCCAGCCTCCTCTCCCTTCTGTCCGAGGAGTCTGGCGCCACAGGTCTCCATAGTGGGATTGCGATGGGCGGCGCTTAGCGGCAGTGCCCTTGGAAAATAGTTTCAAACAATCCAACTTGCCGTTTTCAGCGTGTAGCAACGAGCTAGCGTGTAGGTTTCTGCCGTTAGCTTGCTAGCTAGTTAGCATTGTTGTTTTCCCTGAGGCAGCAGGGGACTATTTACAGCAACACACAGGGAGGCGGGAGCGGAAGCCATTCTGATTGACATGGTCGGAGCCAATGCCAGAGCTTCTTAAGCGTTAAGTGGGGAGCGGAAATCCGGCAGCGTCTGAAACCAATGCCTCCAATGGGAGAGCAGAGTAGAGCAGGGGAGGGTTTATCCCAGTTATGGAGACCTGTGGCGCCAGACTCCTCGGACGGAAGGGAGAGGAGGCTGGCCAGCGAGACTAGTAAAAGTATGAAATCACTTGCTACAGTCATTCCTCTGCCACAAGATGGAGCCACAGGAGAGGGCGGTTCAGAGTTCCAGAATTTGCATGGCTTTTACTACGTAGGTTGCCGCCAACCAATAGGCGTCGAGCTAAAAATTCACAGGGCCCGCACAGAGCCTGCCCCCTTACAGCCCTGTCCTACAACGAGACTCCGACAGCTGCCTGGCCTGCCTGGAGGAACGCTGTTGTCTCGGTCCATGTCTGTTGGCTGCTGTGTTGAACAATGAACTGAACCCATGGGTAAGTGTCGCCACTTTGTGGTTGTACAGTTATATTAGTTGTATTATATGTACAGGGTTTGAAAACATAATTTAATTCTGTTGGGAACAGATGCACGTTAGTGGTGTACGGCTTATCTGCCGGCCTATGAAATGGAGGCTGAGCCTGGTGAGCCACAACAACTGTGCTGCAGCCTTACTGTAGGCTAACCTCAACCAGCTAAAACAAACACCTTGTCCCAGTGGCATGGGCGTTAATTAGGACAAGGTTATGGACTAGTTGCAACTTGCAACAAGCTAATTGAGCTAATGTTAGCGTTAGCCGTTAGTTAGCATGCTAGCCAAGCTAATAGCTTCTCTGGCTGACTGGACACATAACAGAAGACAACCGACCAGTAACTGTACTATAAAGGTAACATTACTTTGGTGACCAGGGACTATATTGTCACCATGGACATTTTACTTCTAACACTAAAATAATGGAAGATAGCCTACAGTAGTTACTGGCTGAGCAGCATAGCATTTCACTTCTGTTTGCAGCTCTGGTAAGCCTGTTTTGTAAACAGTTGTTGTCGCAGCCATAAAACATGAATAATGACAATAATGACAAGAAATACTACTTCTCTGGAGGTTATCATGTCCTATTTTCCTTGAGACAGTTGGAAACATTTAGAATACATAGTTATTGAGGCTGTAGTTTGTGGGTAATATAGTTTTGGATTGCAGATTTCAAAGTTGAGCTAACTTTCCTGTTTGTGCCACTAGTACAACCAGTCTGACGTCCCCACCTACCAAGAGAGACCATCCAGGACAGTAGACGTCTTGAGGAGGAAGAGGATGAAGATCCTGCCATCTGCTTAGCTGACTCAGTACGGTATGTTCACCAACACATTTTTATTGTACACACAAAACTTTGTAAATATGAAAATTCAATACATATAAAAATGTTATAGAATAACCTATACATGAAAATCGCTAATTTGCTACATACAGTAGTATGTGATGACCCCCGTTCACAGTCCTGTGTGCAGCCACATCTCCTGGTAGAGGCAGTCCCATCCAAGGCAGCTGGCAGCATCGGAGAGCTCACTGCACACACACACGCACACGCACACGCACACGCACACGCACACGCACACGCACACACACACACACACACACACACACACACACACACACCGATATCTTTACTCTGACCTGCAACCGAGAAGTCCTCAAGCTAGCTAGCTGACAAAGGATCTGTCTGTAGGTTAGACATTGAGTGTTTTTGTGTGTGTCTTTTCTATAATAAAATAATTTGATTCTGTAAGAAGTCAGTGTGTTACGGTTTCTCTACATGAAAGTGTAATAAAGTAGAACACAATTACTTTACTCAAATTTATTGTCATGTACAGTAGTATCCATGTTAGCCATATTTGGCAAATCAATCCCTGCACAGAATACACAACTAACTGCTATATACTGTAATGATACCTCTAAGCTGTAAGGGTCCATAGTCTGATTTTGTTCATTGCATTCTGAAGTGAGAACACATTAACATATAAACATACACGCCAAGATGATCCTGAACAGGCGGATTCAACCTAAAGGAATGTGAACGGGTAACTGTTATTGCATTTCTCAAGCTTTATAACAGGGATGCTCAACTTGCTTTGCCCGGGGGCCACTTTCATGAAACGATAGGAGGCCAGGGTCCAGTTAATAAACAAACAATATCCAATTTTCTGTAGTGGATTGTAGGTTTTTGGGGTGTCTGGATAGTAGTTAGGTTAAGTTAGTTAGGTTAAGTACATACATGTGCCATGGGTAGCGAGCAGATGACAATATTTGACAATTCAGTTGAAGCTCAGTCAAACTTTATTTCACGTTCGTTTTTATTGTGAATTCGATTCTAATTCACAATGAAAACTAACGTGAAATTATTAGAAAATGGTCGGGGGCCACTCTGCACCCTGTCACGGGCCGCATCTGGCCCCTGGGCCACAAGTTGAGTATCACTGCTTTATAAGAACATTACAATGACAATGACATTTATTATTTTGCACAGGCAATTTAGAGTAGATGTGAGTAATGTTACTGTACAGACTATTGTAACATACAACAAACTATAAAGGTATCAACTCAAGAAGTACATGTTATACACGGGTGGAATGACCAAGCCTCCATGTCATGCAGTTATTGACTATTTCAGCTAGTTGTAAAACTGATGAACTAGCTTTATTGCTGAACGACACTGGCATGAATTAGCATTATAACAGTCATGCCCAAATTAATAGATAGCATAGGACACAATAACCATTATTGTTTACATGTGTCATGTCAATATTTGTATCCTTTGATGAGTCTTCACATCAATTTGATGCATTTGAATGTAAATGAACGTTATATGCGTATGTCTGCTGTGGATTAGCCAGTCGGCAGCAGTACATCCACACACAGCAGCCAAGCTAGGCGTTTCTTGCTTATTAAAAAGGATCCCCATTATCTGCCGCCTAGACAACAGCTAGTCTTCCTGGGGTCCAAATATAGTGATAATATAATAATATAGCGTTAGTGATAATAGCCGTGACAGACAAGGAAATCTGTAGTTTTGCAAGCTTACTATGCTAACGTTGGCTACACAAGCCAAAGCTAAGATAAAAACACACTCCACTTACCGCACCGACAGAGGATAAATACAAGAAAAAAAATCGAGGTGTCTCCAAATCCCAAACATAATCCATGACCTTATTTTAAAGACCACTGACAAATGTTTAAAACAGCCAAAAAACACAATATGGGACCTTTAATGTTTTATTACTGAAAGTGTATGAAACCTATGACCAAAATAGTCATCCATTCTGTCATTGTGTTACTTTGTGTTGGAATTATAGTGAAAATAAATGATTCCCCTTTTTGCTGAGGGTCCCCTGTAACCTCCTCAAGGCTCAAGGTCAAGGACCCCTGGGTGTCCCCAGACACCACTTTTGGCTTATTTCCACCGCTGGTATTAGCACGGCCCCACCCAGCTCGTCTCGCTTTGAGAACCACTGATCTATCATTTCATTGATTGCAGAGTTTTATGGGAAAGGCGCACCGTACAACGCCCTGGTTGGTAAGGATTCGACAAGAGCTGTGGCCAAGATGTCGCTCGACCCAGCCGACTTGACATCTGACACTGTGAGTCGGTGGTTGAGATGGTATTCTGGCACTGGGAACACTGGGAAAGGGCACATTTCCAGTAGCCTGGGTAAACCCAGCCTCCACGTGACCTCTATGTACTATCTGTCATGAAACTTATGCTACAGGCATAGCCTGTGACGTCACGTTGAAGGCCGGGTTCACCGAGGCTACATTTCCAGTGTTAGGTTAGTCCATTACTATAGACCTTATTCGACTGATGTAACTCACGTACGGGCATGCCCACCGCCGCCATATTGTTGACATTTCCGCGACGCTCACTGTCAAAAGTGACTGACAGCCTGGTGATAGTAGCAGCAGCAGGAGTATGCTAGCCACCATTACTAGCCTATTTAATACAGTTTTTACTGCGTCAGGAGCTATTTCACAACAGCAATGGTGTGCTGTGTAATAATACACGGCTGTAGAAATAGCAGCAAATAAAAGCCTGGGTGTTAGTTTTTAAGCAATCCCTACTGTCCGCAAACGTGAAGGGAAAGAGACAGAGGCTAACATTAGTAGCAAACATTGGGCTAACATGCAAGAAAGCATGAAGCGTCAGATCCTATCAAACATTTAACGTTAAGGTTATTTACCTTTGCTGTGACAATGTTTGATGATGATGTCGTTGGTGGCACAAAAGTAAGAATGTCACAGACCTAGCCATAGATGAAATAGTTATAGGACTCAAGGGATTTGAAAGCCTTCAGCTCCTGAGACGTGTATGCCAATACTGTATTCACAAGGTAGTTATAAATGTCTGGTACGTTATACCTGGTCACCTGGCAATATAATGAGTTATCTTTACTCATGGTGGCTGTCCTTTTTTTTATTAGTACAGCAGATAAGTGGAAGAATCGTTCACTTTGTGATGCAAGCATGAAATTTTGCACAAACACTCTCCAAGGGCCACTTTTGAAAAAGGGCGCTGGCCACTCAAAAATCCAAGATGGCAGACACGTGTTGTACTAAATGAGCATGTAACCTATGTTTGGTAACATAAAATGTTTTATGAGTCTCACATTTCTTTATTATAAGTGTTATTTTTGTCATAACTACTATGTGAACTGCTGTAGCAAAGATGGTGTGTAAGATGGCCACCCTAAAACTCTAAAATACATAGAAACCCAGTTTTTGGGTCTATACATAGGTTTTTGGGGTTGTGGATGAAAGGCGCTGGCCACTCAAAAATTAAATATTGCGACCATTTTTCAAGATGACCGCCATTTCTATCGAATGCTCATCATATCAATGTAATTATTTTGAGTAAACAGTCTGTTTATGGTATAAACCAAGGTTTTGGGGTTCATATAATTGAGAAGGAATGTTACTTTGCCTGAAACAGCTAGTTGAAAATAGCTGGCGTCGTCAAAGATGGCGTCCAAGGTGTCCACCACAAAACAAATATTTTTAATATCTCAGTAACTAATAAAGAGAGACACACTTCTTTGGTCCAACCCAAGGTTGTTGGGGCCAAGGAATTAGATAGACAATTTGTTTTGGCCCTAAGTACCACCTAGGATTAAAAAAATATATATCCATGTCTGCCCCCATGGGTTAGGGTTAGGGTTAGTCATTGGTATTTGTTTGTTTACAAAGCCATCCTGGGCCAGCTACCAATTTACTTAAGCACCTTGCTCACTCAATCTAGAGGTGGTCATTACAATCTGAGATCAAAAACTTCTATCTCGTATCATATCATCTTGTTCCTACTGTGAGAACTGAGTTTGGGAAACATGCCTTTAGCTATGCTGCTCCTTTCTCCTGGAACCTGCTACAAAAGGATTTGAAATTACATTCCCTCATTAGGATGGATCATTTCAAAGAACAAATTGGACAACTGCTGGCAAAGGAGTGCTCATGTTTTTAAATTTGCCTTTATTTCAATTGCGAACCAATTTTATTTACTTCTCGTGTCACTCTATTGTCTTGTATTTTTTACTTGTGTTCGTTTTAATGTATTATGTAGAATTAACTGTGTGCTGCTTTCTGGGCCAGGGCCCACTTGAAAAAGAGATGGAAATCTCAATGTGATTACCCTGGTTAAATAAAGGATAAATTAAATTAAATTAAAAATGAAAGCCAAAAGCACAATAACCCTCTAATTGTCCATAAACGTATGGAACATGTTGTCAAAAATATAGGGTTGGGGCCCTAAATACTGTAACATCCCCACACATCCCCCACCAGTTGAAAAAACTGGTGCTGAACTAAAAGAGACTCAAGGTAAAGAAAGGAATGTCTGCATCAGTATATTGAATAACTAAGTAGCCTATTTAGTGTATAGTAGCTTACAGTTATAAAGTGTTCCCAAAAAATACAGTTTCTCAGTAGTAAGGCACTAGTGAGAAATACAGCAATGAGCGAACAGTGTGACCACATGCCCTGCTCTCCCCTACATAAAGCAATCTTATTTAACCATTCGACTTCCTGTGTAATTCCTTGTCACTACTGTATACAAGGTGAGGTGACCATTAAGACAGTCAGACACAGTTTCTGGGTTGATTTGTCTTACTGCCTGGTTGTGTGCCAGGGTGAGACCTGCCAACTGAAACTACGATATGGAGACTCTTGAGACTGTGTGCGTGTGTGTGTGTGTGTGTGTGTGTGTGTGTGTGTCCATGTGCCATCTGTGTGCGCAGGCATGCCTGCCTGCAGGCAGTGTGTGTCATAATATCCTGAGGATGATGTAAAGCAGATAGAGGAAGGAGAAGAGGCCCCAAAGTGTCACAACTCATTTAGCAAACAATCTCCTTTCTTTGTTACTTCTTCTCATCCACCCTTCCTCTTTTTAAATTCAGCTCTTCTGCTTGAAACTCTCCTCCATCTGTTCATACTTGCCTTTGCTACCACCCTCTCCTTCCTACCTCCTCTCACCTTTTCTTTTGCACCACAGGTTTCAAAAATGTATTAAACGTGGGTAATTTACAGCAGGGCGATGTGGGAAATTAGGACTTTAATCATGAGAGAGATAACGAGCAAAAGAGTGGAAGAGAGATACAAAGTATGGAGACAAGATATGTGGGTTTTTATCCTCATCTAGACTTGGACAACTAAACTACCATTTTTTGGGGATTGATTTCTGATTAAGGCCGAGGGGCAATCCTTTTACCTCAAAGTGATACCGCACATTCAGGTATGGGATACAACTAGGTTCGGGTGACCTACACCTATCCCGATCATTCATTCAGTGTCATTAGTCCCGTGTGATCTGTACACCTTCCGGGTAAGTATACATGAACGAGTCATGTATAGCCCCGCTTGGCTCTCCCACGCTGGCACACCCTGTCAATTCAGGTGCGGCTATCTAGCTACATCAACTTACTATTATTACTAGCTAATTGATTGGGGGCTGTTAGACAGCATTTGGGACACTAACCTATACTATCACTATTCATCACAGTATTAGTAAAAGTAGATCAGCTCACACTGAACCCCATGCTGAGTTCCACAGCAGTGATGTCACCAGTGTGCCCTGGTTGCGCGCTGACATTCACTCTATTAAACTAAGCTAAATTGTGCTCTGACAAGAAAACGAATAGCTCTATTGGAATCCACAACCCCAAAAACCTATGTATAGACCCAAAAACTGGGTTTCTATGTATTTTAGATCATGAGATATCATCACAGTTAGTTTTATGGCGGCCATCTTGCACGCCATCTTTGCTATAGCATTTCACATAGTAGTTATGACAAAAATAACACTAATAATAAAGAAATGTGAGACCCATAAAACATTTTATGTTACCAAACATAGGTTACATGCTCATTTAGTACAACACGTGGAAGCCATCTTGAAAAAGATGGCCAGCGCCCTTTTTCAAAAGAGTGGACCTTGAAGAGTATCTGTGCCAAATGTCATGCTTGCATCACAAAGTGAACGATCCTTCTGAAATATGCAATTATCTGCTGCACTATATAGGGGTACACACCTCCGACCAAACTTAAGTTTTCATCACTTCTCTTTGACGATGCCATAACTGTTGCTATACATTCAGTTAAACTAGCCGGCCAGACTATGTTACGGCTACGGTTCGTCAACAATATGGCACCGTCCGGGGTTAGCGAATAAGGTCTATTGTTTCAGCACGTGCACATTCAGTCAAGGTTTGAAGGTTTTACTAATAAATGACTGATAAATCTATGACGGAATTTCCTCTTTCCCAGTCAGAGTTGGTAAAGAGCAGCAGGGAGGAGGACAATATTAAGGAGCTCAAACCTTGTTTTTCTGCCTTTCGCTTTTCCTCATAGGCTACAAAATTAAAGATAAAAAAATGTTTTTAATCAAAATTGCAATGGACCACATCACCTCATGCTGCACTAGGCAAGATTCTGATGTTAAAAAAAATGCCTAAAGCACAAACTAGGGCTGTAAATTTGCCCAAATGATATTCTGGTGTCAGGTAGGCTATACAGACACTTTCTCCACTCCCAGGAAGTCATACATTGAAACGTAACAGCTGTCGGTGATTGAGCTAGTAGTAAGGTTAAATGTAATAATGTTGCACACGTTGTAAAAAGAGTTCCCTCTTCATCCACAGTCGGGCCTTACCGAAGAGGAGCTGCAGTCTCTGGACAGTGTATTTGAAGGCACGTACAAAAGCAAGTATCCCATCGTGGGATACACAGCATCCCGTATCCTCAACCAGGACGGAAGTCCAAACGAAGGCTTCAGACCGGAGGAACAGCCTCAGTTTCCAATCAAAGAGGAGTTTTAGTCTCGCTTCACCGTCTGTAAAGGATACTTTGTTTATTTTCCTTTTCTTATAGAAGAGTGTCTTAGCTCTTTGAATATTTTCTCTTCACTTGATCAGAATCAGAACCACATGTGCCAAGAACATCTTTCTGTCACTGGTGCCAAGACAAGTGCCACTGAGTACAACAGCACCTCACATACAGTGGGGGCCAGTTACAGTATGTATGTGTTATATATGTATATGTATATGTTATGTACGGTATATGTAATATATATCATATACCTATGATAGATATTTTCTATTCACATTTACTTGAACTTAAGGTTTTTATGCTCACAGGTCCCAAGAAATCAATTCAAAACATGCTGGGCCATATCTTATGTCCAGTGCAAGGGCAAATCTTTGCTAATTTCTAGCATTCAAAATCTCAATATTTTTCTTTCAATTACCACTGGGGTCAGTACATCAAAGGACATGTTTCAGCATCCCAGTGATCTTGAGTGCTAGACTCTAGCAAAGATTTCCTCTTGCACTTGCACTGGGCATAAGATAATGGCCCACTCACTGTATCTTTCTATCTGCATGGTCAGCAATATGAAAGCTGTTTTTCTCACTTCCTCAAATGTTTTTGGAACATGCAAGGTTTTGAGCTATGACAATATTATATCACAATATTATATCATAGGATTTAGATTTTCTTCTACTTCTTCATTCCACTGGGCAAAGTCAAAAGGGCAAATTAAAGTGATAATACGGAAGATTTCAATTTTGTTCTCTTAGGTGACACCTATTGGCGATGAGTGGTAATTGCAGGTGAGATCCAAACAGTGTTATTATGTGACATTACTCAGTTTGTTCGGCCATAGTAACCACCCGTAATGCTAGCAGAGACTGGAAAAAAGTATCTTGTTATCCTACTTCACACAAGAGTTGTCAGGAACCTACAGTAAGTAACAGAGCAAGTCTATTGTGTTAGCTCCGCCCACCCTGTGTCACCACAGACACCAAGTTCATAAATGCTGCAATACTTAAAATGCGAAGGCTTCCATCAATGGGCCATACGCTCAATCACCATTGTGTTGAAGCCCCAATCAGTAAGATTTTTGACATTTTTTACTGTAATATAAGAGCTTTTTAGTCATAGGACATGGTAGATTGACTTGTAATAGGGAGACTCTCAACTTTATTTATCCCACACCGCCCTCCATTGGCCAGCCCTGGGACTAAGCAGGTTGTCTGCCACGTCCTGTGGCAATAAAAAAAAAGAAAGAAAAGGATGCGCGCATGCGCTGTAGCCTACAGCGGAAGCGCTGTCTTCATGAAAACAAGGAAGTAACTCGATTCGGATTTGCTACGAAAATGATGTTTCACGGAACTATGGATTATTATTTCATCACGTGGTGAGTACCCGATGTCACAACATGTACATAGAGCTTTCTTGCGCTGTGTTTTGTTGACTTTGAACGGCGATATCGTTATCGATACTATTGCACCCAGAGGGCGCAGTTTCTCCAATAGCAAAACTTGGAAAACTTGCTGAATGGGGCTTTAAGTCACTATCAGATAGATAGTGACTCAACAGACATTTATTTAGATGATTATTATCACGTTAACTCAACACATGAGTTGAATCTGACATTGGTGTTTATTTATTCAATAGAATAACTTGAACAAATGAATGAAATACCAGACCACCTGTTCAGAAGGACAGTGCACTGACCAATCAGATTCAGTTGATTAAATAACGACATGTACATACAGGTGCTCATATGAAGTTGATTTTGACATGAAACGATGATGACAAATGTATTAAAATCAAGTTCAATTGCATATTTATGGAATATAAAACCTTATGCTCTGATGCAGTAGGAATGTTTACATTATTTTCTGCTAGATCTTTGTATGATTAAAGTCTCTAAATCCCAAAGTTTTCAGACTTTGTTTGCATTCAATTCACCACAAAAACATGCTCTAACTTATTATTATATCTTCATGGCAGCCCATCCCTCTCTCATGTCATTTGCAGACACCATACTGTAAATAGGACCTGGAGCCTATATACCCTAACATGCTGAGGTCAAAGGTCACAGCGGCCAAGGTGCTGACGGAGACAGGTGATTGTCTTTGGGCAGGACTGTGCGTTGTCATAGTGTGTGATAGTAACTGAGTCAAGCCTCCCCCGTGTGTCAGTGCCAGTTCAAAGGACAGAAGCCCAACCCAGGATTTTGCCAGTGAGAGCAGAGCGACGTCCTTTTATATCAGGTGCAGGTCCTGCTAGGAGTCAGCCACCGCAGTCTCACTCCGCCTGGGAAACACTTTTCTGTTGGAGCTCGCACACCGGTAGCAGCCAAGATGCCCAAAACAGTAAGACTACCATGCTTGGGATTTGTTTACATGTGGTCAAAGTTAAATGTAACTAAACTGTTGCTTAAAATTGCCTCTTCCCATAAATTAACTGTTTTATTTAAATGTTGAAATATTTATATCCAGGGAAGAGACAACAAGAGCATTTACTTTTCTATGTTTCTATTACTGTAAGTCTCAGTTGGATTGTTTTAACCAGCTGCTGATTATCTCTTGCCTTGATTCACTTGTTCAGTTCAGACTTGTGAGTTCATTCCAAGAGGCAGCTCTCCTCCTTGGCACGACTTACTCATTAACCAGAGGTAGAGTTTGACCCATAGTCCTCCATAGCATTAACCAGAGGTAGAGTTTGACCCATACTCCGTAGCATTCATGGCTGTAAAATAGCACTTTGTGGCTTGAATTGGGTCGTGTGTGTTGGCTGTCTGGTCATGTGTGTTGGCTGTCTGGTCGTGTGTGTTGGCTGTCTGGTCATGTGTGTTGGCTGTCTGGTCATGTGTGTTGGCTGTCTGGTCATGTGTGTTGGCTGTCTGGTCATGTGTGTTGGCTGTCTGGTCATGTGTGTTGGCTGTCTGGTCATGTGTGTTGGCTGTCTGGTCGTGTGTGTTGGCTGTCTGGTCGTGTGTGTTGGCTGTCTGGTCATGTGTGTTGGCTGTCTGGTCGTGTGTGTTGGCTGTCTGGTCGTGTGTGTTGGCTGTCTGGTCATGTGTGTTGGCTGTCTGGTCGTGTGTGTTGGCTGTCTGCTCTTGCATAAGTGGGGTGATAATCACAGGAATTACCTTTGATGACATTGGAGTGATATGTAAATGTGACGGGTGACAACTGTACAGGTTAATGCACTCTCAACTGCTGTATTCACCCTCCTTGGTTTTACGACTATAATAATCTATAATCCATTTTTCATCAGGGATTAGGGCCTTTTCCCATCAGTTGAAGAAAGCCATACTGTATGCACTGATTTGCTGTAAGCGTCCTGAAAGGCCCACAATCAGAATTCATGAGATACTGTATAATGTGTGTAGGAGGACTGTGATAAGAGCGACTGAAGCCCTGCACTCTTATCCACGCTCCAAGGAGAAAGCCTCTCCAGAGGGTCACTCTGACATTACATTACGTCATTTGGCAGACGCTTTTATCCAAAGCGACTTACAATAACACATTTTTGTCAGCAATAGAGCAATCAACTATGCAGCACAGTATGACAACTACAACTTCTGAAGGAACAGTGGTACAAGTTTAGTTTAGGTTAGTTTAGGTTAGTTTTTTTTTTTTTTTTTTTTTTTTTTTTTTTTTTAGAAAGATAGAGAAAGAAGTTAGACCAAGAAGGGCCCAGACATCGTTCCTGCCTGGGATTTGATAACGAATTCAAAATGTCTGAGTAATGCCAGTGCTACATTAGGGCACATGTTCTCATTGTTCTATCTAGATCTACAAGATGCTGAAAGCAAGTTATGTGGTGTTTTAGGCCTGTATTTGAACTTTGGATTGAATAGAGGGCATTACAGTTTTTGTAATGTGTATAAACGAATGAGGATCTAAACACCATTCAAAGGTTATTTTTTTATGGATTTGTAATGGATGACTGCTTCTATTATGATCATATATATCCCAAGTCACTGAGTTCAGAAGGTCAAACTCTACAGCGGCTAGCACTAAGGAATGCATTAGCATGACCTGAAGATGTTAAGATGTTATCTTCTGCATATGATCATGGAGGCTGGAAACAGTTGGGAAACATTCTGGAGGTTTTGTAAATGGATGTTCCAGTTTTTGTTGCCCAAGTTTCAGTGGTTTATCTTTATAGCTCCGGGGTGTGTGTCCAGTGCAACTTCATAAAACGGTTGTGTAACTGCTGCCAGCCTACGCTTTCATGCAGTCAGGGGTCATTGAGCACTTAGTGCATGTTTTTTTTCATGTTTGAAAATGCTGAAGAGTTTTCCTTTTTGGAGATGAATTGCAGAAACACGTATTATGAAAGCATTTCCTTCATATAGCCGCGAAGGCGTGAATTCTGCTGATTGATTTAATTTTATTTGGATCTCTTTGGCTAATTTTACAGAGTCCCCATTAAAAACAACAACATTTGAGCATACAATAATTCATTATAATACAACACATAAATAATACACATAAATACAATAGTGTGATGATAACTACATTTGAATCTTAAAACCTTGCCAATCAGCAATCCAACTGCTGTAGGCCTACTGTTCTTGAGTGAGTTATTGTGATGAATTCCATAATTTAATGAATTCTGTTAATCAGTGCCAATTTGATTGCTTTCGTTATAACGGAGGTTGATCTTACTAGGTGAAGTCTCAAGGCAACTTGGCAAGCGCTGGCTATATTTTGATATTTTAATCTGCTTTTGTGGAACCTTGTAGCAACCCTTGTAAGGGTAGTCCAAAGTCTAATGAGATAGCGAGCAATTATGGTTTATGAACAATCCACTTCACAGCCCCATATTAAATGCATCGTACACACAATTGACAGTATTATTTATGTTTTGTGTCTTTGAAGTAGTACATATCATAAGATGTTGGGACGTAACCTTCAAAAGATAATGTTCCCAAATTAATGAACTTTTGAACAGGTATTAAAAATGGCAAAAGTGAGACAAAGGCAGCTTGGAGAGTATACATTCTGGGAGTCTAGGGCTGAAGGTCCAGAGGAGGGTCCATGTGTATCAAAACAGAAAACCTCCACGCTCGTGTCAGGTGACTAACAAATTACCTCTTTGCTGCAGGTCAACGTGCGCGTCACCACGATGGACGCAGAGCTGGAGTTCTCCTTCCACCCAAACACCATGGGGAAACAGCTGTTTGACCAGGTCGGTATGTCGCAGTATGCTAAGCTCTTAGTGTAGTTAAGAGTACGGTATTCACAAATGTATGAGAAACATAAACCTATCGCTGTCGTCCTGTGAACTCCAATCTTGACTTTCTAGTTTTACTTTCAGTAAAACTAGAAAGGAAAAGCCAAATTACCTTTCACTTGTACTGATTGTCTGTTTCTCTGCGGCATATTGCATATGGGACTGTATCCATGTTCCCACAGTCATATGTTCCCAGGGTCCTAAGTTCCCCAGTTCAATATTCTCTTAACACACATTAACCCTCCTCTTGTGTTCTGGTCAAATTTGACCCGTTTCAAGTACAGCTATTGAGCTATAGACGGTTTTCTCTCGACAACATAAACATTCTAAATTTCCCCCAGCTTACTTCGTGTTGCAGTGTTTGCTAGTACAATAACTGACAGGACATAAGCTAGGTTCCAAACTGTTCCCTATACAATTCTGTGAAAACTATCTATATAAACGAACACACAACAAATGTTTTCTGTGGGTCAGATTTGACCCTATTTTTGATAGACAGATACATATTTCTCAAGTTCCCATTATGTGCTATATAGAGCTGGGGAACATAGGACCCTGGGAAGATAGGAATGACATATATTTACCCATACTTTCTCTCTTGATAGGGAAGTCAGCACAGTATGTTCTTTGAAACTCGTGCTACTTGGTGATCCAGACTGTTGTAATGTTTCCGTTCCTCCTGGTGCGTTCAAGGTGGTCAGGACGATTGGACTGCGTGAAGTCTGGTACTTCGGGCTGCAGTTCGTGGACACCAAGGGATTCATCACATGGCTGAAGTTTGATAAAAAGGTAAAGTGAGTTTAATTGTTTATTGTGGATCCCCATTAGTCTACACCAAAGGTGAGACTACTCTTCCTGGGGTCCAAAGTGAGACAGTGTGAGTGAGTCAGTGTGAGTGAGTCAGTGTGAGTGAGTCAGTGTGACACGTCACTGATCAAAACCAATGGACTTCTTTGTTGGTCTCTGTTGGTTGCTGCTGCAGCACCATGACAAGTTTTACCTGCAAATACATTATCTATTAAAGGTTTATCTACTCTACTCTACTCTACTCTGCTCTACTCTATCGTACTCTAATCTACTCTACTCCATTCCACTCTACTCTATCTCTACTCTGCATTATCATATTCTACTCTATTCCACTTTACTTTATCATACTCTTCTTCACTCCACTCCACTCCACTCGACCCAACCCCAACCCAACTCTATTCTATTCTATTCTACTCTACTCAACTTTACTTAATCATACTCTAATACTCTTCATTATCATACTCTAACTCTACACTCTTACTCTACTCTACTATACTCTAGGTCACAGCCCAGGAAGTAAGGAGGGACAGGGACACTCCGGTCATGCAGTTCAAGCTGAGGGCTAAGTTCTACCCGGAGGACGTGGTGGAGGAGCTGATCCAGGACATCACACAGAAGCTGTTCTTCCTGCAGGTGAAGGAGGGCGTCCTGGGAGAGGAGGTGTACTGCCCTCCGGAGTCGGCCGTGCTGCTGGCCTCCTACTCCGTCCAGGCCAAGTTTGGAGAACACAACAAGTTTGCCCACCGGTCGGGCTACCTGTCCTCCGAACGCCTGCTGCCCAAGAGGTGAGTGTGAACCTGGGGATGAAATAGCTGTGGTTTGTACCGACATGGAATGAGGTTCTACTTTAAAGTGGGAATCTGCTGCTGTGATGTCTTTTTTGAGTTTCTGTAGGTGGCGCTCTTTTCTTTATGTATACACAAGACTGTTTACAGTTTGAGCCAATGGCTGCTGATGATAAGCCGTCTCTCCTCTCAGAGTGCTGGTCCAACACAAGATGTCCAAGGAGCAGTGGGAGGAGCGGATCCAGGTCTGGCACGACGAGCACGGATCAATGTCCAAGTAAGTTGAAGCTGATTCACAGCCAAACGTACCCCTCTTCCTGAGAAATGTCTGTTTCACAGCCAAACATACCCCTCTTCCTGAGAAATGTCTGTTTCACAGACAAACGTACCCCTCTTCCTGAGAAATGTCTGTTTCACAGCCAAACATACCCCTCTTCCTGAGAAATGTCTGTTTCACAGCCAAACATACCCCTCTTCCTGAGAAATGTCTGTTTCACAGCCAAACATACCCCTCTTCCTGAGAAATGTCTGTTTAACAGCCAAACGTACCCCTCTTCCTGAGAAATGTCTGTTTCACAGCCAAACGTACCCCTCTTCCTGAGAAATGTCTGTTTAACAGCCAAACGTACCCCTCTTCCTGAGGTTCTCGAGATACACGAAGGACAGTCAGACAGTCCTGGAACTATTGTATAGATAGATAGTGCAGTGCCCATTACCCAGTTCGAAGTCGATCGGATGGACAGTCCAGGAAATACGTGAAAGCCATGATCTTATTGGTTGAATTGCACTAAATTCAACACTACAATTTCTCAGGTTCCCAGCAGTATATACCCCAAGTTTGAAGTCGATTGGACGAACAGTTCTCGAGATAAACCACTTTTTGTGTTGCCAGGAGGTGGCGCTATGCGTGTGTCCAAATTGCATGAAATGTGGCACCGCACTCCGTCGGGTTGCGAACAGCGCGCTCCCCAAGTTTGAAGTTAATCGGACAAATGGTCGATCTGACCAACGGTTCTGGAGATATGCGAAGGACAGACAGAGAGACAGACACTGCTGGCATTATAGTATAGATTTTTTTCCTTCTGATTCATCCCCCCATTTTCGCCCCAATAGAGAACTGTAGGAATGGGTCCGGAAGTATACTTCCCGTTTCATCAGGCAAAAAGTGAATGCGGTTTAGAATGGGAATTTCACTTAAATACATAAAATAAGGTCTGTGGTTAACAAAGGTTTATGGGAACACAAATTTTTAAACAAGTTTTTTCGAAAATGCTTCAAAAGGCATAAAAGTTATTCCCGTTTGTGAAGATTATCCTGCTGAACCCAAATTCACGTTCCCATGAACTTTTGTTAACCACAGACCTTATTTTATGCGTTTAAGTGAAATTCCCATTCTAATTCACCATAGACTTTTCCACTGACGAACCAAAATGGCGGCAATTTCTGGATAAGCCTACAAAAATACATCATCCCTGTGGTACTCTATTGTACTTGGCCAATAGAGCTCAACAGTCATGTGACGTTTCTTGCGCCAGAAGTTAATTCCCCATTCATTTCCTCCATAGACATTTTGAAAAATCCTTATATAATGAGTTTTAAGGCTTGAACCAAGCCAATCAGTCTTCCAGAGAATCATGAGTGACCATAAAACATTTCACTTTCAGCAAAAAATAAAAAATAAAAACAAAGGGAATAAAAAGAATTTTCGATCTTTTTTCCTGCTTTTATGTTTTGTTTTTGCTGAAAGTGAAATGTTTTATGGTCACTCATGATTCTCTGGAAGACTGGTCGGCTTGGTTCAAGCCTTACAACTCGTTATATAAGGATTTTTCAAAATGTCTATGGAGAAAATGAATGGGGAATTCACTTCTGGGGCAAGAAATGTCACATGACTGTTGAGCTCTATTTCCCCTGCTGCCCCGGTCCTGCTCCACCCTCTGCCAATCTGAGGAGAGCTGAGACTAGCACCATGCTTCCTCCGACACATGTGCAGTTGCCAGCCGCTTCTTTTCACCTGACAGCGGAGAGCTTCACCGACAGGACGTAGCACGTCGTGGGAGGATCATGCTATTCCCACCAGTTCCCTTCCACCCCGACCGACCAGAGAAGGCGCTAGTGCAGCAACCAAGACACATACCCCAATCCGGCTTACCACCCGCAGACACAGCCAAACGTGCCTGTATGGACGCCTGACCAAGCCGGAGGTAACACGGCGACACGAGCCTGCAACCCTCGTGTTGGTACAGTAGACAGGGAATCTATCGCTATACTACCCGGACACCCGGAAATGTCTGTTTCACACCCAAACTTACCCCTCTTAATGGGAAATGTCTGTACTGGTTACATTTTAGGCACTACCTCACGCTCTTATCCAGAGTTTGCTCTCGCTTTCTGAAATCACAACCGTGAAAAGTTACAGGTTGAATTCAAAACTTTGTGGCTTGTTATGATTCTCACCCTGTCTGTTTTCTGTTGTAACTCTTTATACTCTTTATATTGTTTTTTTTAGAAAAAGTGTCTGATATTTGTGTCTGAAATAAAATAAATAAAAATGCAGAAATCCAATGAATGAGCAGATTTAAGAGCATACATTAAATGTGTATTGGCATTGCATGATACTATTTGTAAAAGTAATATCTTAATTATCATCATTACTGATCTTGTGTGTGTGTGTGTGTGTGTGTGTGTGTGTGTGTGTGTGTGTGTGTGTGTGTGTGTGTGTGTGTGTGTGTGTGTGTGTGTGTGTGTGTGTGTGTGTAAACAAATACAATATCTCTAAAATATCTCTACAATTTTATGAAAATAATGATTCATTCATTAGTCCATGAGGACATTCTTTTTGCATTGCCACAGCCATTCATAAAACTCTATCACGGTAAAGAAATGATAGATGCAGTCAGGTACATGCAAGCAATTTTCTATTGGTTTGTCTAACCTGAACAGGGAAGACGCTATGCTCGAGTACCTGAAGATCGGCCAGGACCTGGAGATGTACGGCGTCAACTACTTTGAGATCAAGAACAGGAAGGGCACGGACCTGTGGTTAGGGGTCGACGCCCTGGGACTCAACATCTATGAGAAAGAGGACAGGTAAGACAATAAAACAGCGACTTAAATCACAGCTAACATGTCTTCCTGGTGGTTCAGTACCTTTTAGCGATATTTGATTGATATTTTAAGTCACATTTCTTCTGCGCCCTCTGTCTCTTTGATGATGACAGACTCCAGTGTTTCCCCTAGAAAAATGTTCAGGCCTGGAGGGATTTTGAAACGTACCCCGACTGCAACGGTGGGGGCCCTCGCTGGCGACGCTAAACTTTTAGCTAACCTGTTCGCATCTATGTTCGCAATGGCATTCCAAGTATCATCATATTATTATGGGATGCGATGCGAACAGTTGTATTATGGGATGTGCGTTTCCCAGGCAACGACACACGTTGACACGTTTTGGAACAGCGCCGCACGCTGGCACGATGCTCCTAAAAGCAAAATGCTTATTGTTTTGAATGATTTGGCATCTTCTGTTACTGTCAACACTGTCAAAACCAGTATTGTTGCATTGTAATAATATGCCATAAAGGTTTATTGAAATTTTGGGGAGAGCAGGAAAAAAAAGGAAAAAAAAAGAAGGTGAAAAAAAAAGATTTGTGTGTGTGTGTGTGTGTGTGTGTGTGTGTGTGTGTGTGTGTGTGTGTGTGTGTGTGTGTGTGTGTGTGTGTGTGTGTGTGTGTGTGTGTGTGTGTGTGTGTGTGTGTGTGTGTGTGTTTTGCATTTCCTCTTCTGGCCTGGCGGGGGCGTCGTTGGCCTGGCGGGCCCACCAGGCCTGTAGAATGGTAGGGAAAATGCTGGACTCACAGCTCTGTAGACAGGACAGGAGGGCAACAGACTAGCAGTCAAGCCTCAGTCATTGACCCCTGCTGCCTTCCTAGCAACATGTTTGACCGCATGGCTGTTGTTTTTGGGAGGCCATTGACCTAATTCTCACAATTCTACTACAACATCAGTATACACGCTCTTTTAGCCTTGTTGTCCCTGTACCACGTGTGTCAGGGTGCTGTGAGACTCTCAAAGTTGTTGAAATCTATATCTAAAGGGTTGCTGCTTCAGATTAGCATAACAAAAAGGTACTGTTGCCTCTGACTGTTGAATATTCATCACCACATCTTTTGCCATCTTCCAGGCTGTCTCCAAAGATCGGATTTCCCTGGAGTGAAATTAGGAACATTTCTTTCAATGATAAGAAATTCATCATCAAGCCCATAGACAAGAAAGCACCTGTACGTATTTCACGAGTATAGTATCCTGTGTCTAATAGTATCCTAAGTGTGTGTAAATGTATTTCATGAGTATAGTATCCTGTGTCTAATAGTATCCTAAGTGTGTGTAAATGTATTTCATGAGTATAGTATCCTGTGTCTAATAGTATCCTAAGTGTGTGTAAATGAGTAAAGTATCCTGTGTCTAATAGTATCCTAAGTGTGTGTAAATGAGTATAGTATCCTGTGTCTAACAGTATCCTAAGTGTGTGTAAATGTATTTCATGAGTATAGTATCTTGTGTCTAATAGGAAATGTATGTAAATGTATGGGAATGCCAGATGTGTATAGTATCCTGTGTCTAATAGTATCCTGAGTGTGTGTGTGTGTGTGTGTGTGTGTGTGTGTGTGTGTGTGTGTGTGTGTGTGTGTGTGTGTGTGTGTGTGTGTGTGTGTGTGTGTGTGTGTGTGTGTGTGTGTGTGTGTGTGTAAATGTATGGGAATGCCAGATGTGTATAGTATCCTGTGTTTAATAGTATACTGAGTGTGTGTAAATGTATGGGAATGCCAGATGTGTATAGTATCCTGTGTTTAATAGTATACTGAGTGTGTGTAAATGTATGGGAATGCCAGATGTGTATAGTATCCTGTGTCTAATAGTATCCTGAGTGTGTGTGTGTAAATGTATGGGAATGCCAGATGTGTATAGTATCCTGTGTTTAATAGTATACTGAGTGTGTGTAAATGTATGGGAATGCCAGGAAATTATTTAAAAAAATCTTCCCGTATTGTAATCATGACCTTTTGAAAAAAGAGAATGAAAGTAAACTGAGAGGAAGCTGCTTTGTGTGGTAAACGTGGGAGGAAGTGTGATTTTCTAAACAGGAAACACTAGGGAAAATAGAAATAATCCTGTCCTTTTTTCAAATCAAAGGTTTATAATTTCCTTTCTAAAACTACAAAGCAGATTTAAATGTATAAGCAGCCCTGAGACAAACTGTCTGACATGTACTTTCACTATTGTTGTTGTTGTTCTTACAGGATTTCACATTCTACGCCCCACGCCTGCGTGTCAACAAGCGCATTCTGCACCTGTGCATGGGCAACCACGAGCTGTACATGCGCCGGCGTAAGCCCGACACCATCGAGGTGCAGCAGATGAAGGCTCAGGCCAAAGAGGGGAAGCTTGCCAAAAAGATGGAGAGGTGAGCTGTTAACAGGTTAAAGAGGAAATCCACTCAATTCACTAAGTCCTCTGTGTATATATACTGTATAGTGTGTCTGTCTAGTGATATTGCCGGGGCGTCCCAGTGGCTTACCTGGTAGTACGCCTACCACAGGGACGTGCAGAGAACATTAGAGGGGCAGGGGCTCAAATTCATAAAAGGGCACTACAGCTGCCGTCCGGAGGGCGACGGCGGAAATTTGAGGCAATTTGAAGGCCAATTTAGGGGTATAACTCATTTTAAATATTCCAATTTTAACCAGATTTAGAGGAATATCTCATTTTACGATGAGACTTTGACAAACATACATACCTGATTCACGTTGACTGACTGATATATCTGTCAGACTGTGTGTGCCTGTGCTGCTGCTGTCCGTCTGCATGTGGTTGCTCTGGCTGAGTGGAGTGCGCACTGCTGGAGTGGGTGGGGACGGGCCACGTGCGTTTTTGGGTTGGTGCCTTCAGGGGCGGTTTAGAAAATTACAAATTACAAATGGTGCATTTAAGGCCAAGAGAGCTCGGAAAAGGCATTTCTCTTTGAATGCTGCCTTCAGTGATGGCATGGAAAGGGCAATTTCCATACAAAGCACCATTAGAAATGCATTCATGGTCAGGAAAGGGCACTTTTTATTTTATTTTTTCATGTGTCTGAGCTGTTTGTTTTGTTCATGTGTTGTTGGAATGAAAATGAAAAATGTATTATAAAAAAAAAAAAAAAAAAAAAAAAAAAAAAAGGCACTTTTTACAGACTGAAAAAAAGGCAGGGGCTCAAGCCCCCTTTCATGTCTATGTGTGCACGTGCCTGGCCTACCACAAAGGCTAAGTCCTTCGCGAGGCCGACCCGGGTTCGAATCCAACCCGTGGTCCCCCACCGCATGCCATCCCCCCTCCATCCCCACCCCCCACCCCCCCAGTCCGCCCACCGCCCCACAAAAGCAAAATGCCCAAAAAATAATCATATATATATATATATATATATATATATATATATATATATATATATATATATATATATGTGATATTGCCATGGTCTCAGACAGTCCAGTCAACATTTATGAACACAAACATCTCTCCCCAAAGGCCATAAACCTGAGAAGTTGGACTTGAATTTTGGTTTTTCAATCTGGTGTCCTGCAGAGATCAGCTGGAAAGCGAGAAGAAGAAGAGGGAGGCCATCGAGAAAGAGAAGACGGACATGGAGAGAGAAAAGCGGGAGCTGATGATGAGGCTCCAGGAGTATGAAGAGACAACCAAGAGAGCAGAGAGAGGTGAGACAGAGATGCTTGACTTCACTTCACTTTGACTGACTTAATTTGATCATTCAAAGAGTAGCAGTGTGCTACAATATACACGATCAGGGATAACATCAAATCTGTAGTGCAGTGAACGTTTTTGAAACTCAACCACATAACGTGGAACTGCTGCCCTCTGCTGTTTATTTTTCCTGACAGATATACAGAGCAAAGCAAAACTATTGCAACCAGAGTAGGATATTTAAAAAATATTTGGGGGGCAAATGTCTAAAAACTGGGGGCACTTACACAATTTTGGGGGCACTTAAAAAAGTAATTGGTGCATAATGTTGCTAAAGCCTAGTGCGGTGGTTCCCAATCTTGGGGTCGGGACTCGTGACCCCAAGTGGGGTTGCCTGTAATTCAAATTGGGTCCCCTGGATTTTGTGTTTTATTTAATTGTTTAACACACACAATTTAAAACTACCAAAGAGGATTATGGCAAATGGAAAATAAAGTAATAAAGTCAAGTCAGAGTAAAAAAAAATTGAAAAACAAAACAAAACAAGTCAGAATTCAGAGAAAAAATTCAGTCAGCATACTGTTACATGTGACATCATTGATGACTGATAATGCCACTGATGACGTCACTGATGATATTACCAATGTTGTACTGAAATTTGAACGTCTGGGGGGGTCCCTAGGTTTTTGGAATGTCAATGGGGTCACAAGCCAAAAAAGGTTGGGAACCCCTGGCCTAGTGTGAACAACAGTGCTGTTTGTATGAGTGTGTTGTTCTTCGTCTTCTTCTGGCAACCAGCTTCTAGGTGCTGCTGAGTGTGTGTTATCGATGGAAATCAAATTGAATTTGATGCCCCTGGCTAAATTCCTACACTGATTGCAACAGGACTTAATTTTCATTTAACATTAAAATATGTTCATCAATTTTACAAACCAATTTTTTGCATTCTGAAACATGCCAAAACAGTGTTAAAAGCAACTTGAGCTCACCATCACAATACTTTCCCTATATACACCAGCCATACTGGATCACCTGGAATCTCTGCAAGAAAGTCGTGTTTTTTACTTTAATAACTAACCAAAGAAATGGCTACCAAGAAACTAGCAGAAGACATGGATGAGGTGAAAAAGTCTCTGAACTTCATGTCAGAGGATCGGGCCTACTGGATTTAATTGATGAAGAGCGACAACTCAAGGTTGTGATGCAAGAAAAAGACAAGAAGATTGAAGAGCTTGAAAGAAGAGTTGAAGATTTGGAACAGTACTCAAGGAAGGATGACCTTCCCAGCAAGCACGGACGGACCCGGACGAATCGAGAGAGCCCAATCAGGGCCAGCTCAAGTCATATCATGACGAGTCAGATCTGGCCCAGATTATCACTGTATAATCACTATCCAACTAATTTCACTCACCAGTCACCACTGAAATATCCATGAGGATAACTAAATGGTTGCAATCAATCACGTATTTCTCAGCCTGGGTTATTTATCCAAAATCCGAGTGATCAGCACTTGCATGTGGACAATCTGCGCTGATTAACAAACTGTTTATTCGTGGAGGTGGGACTACGAGGAGATGAATTGCGGGGGAATCCTGCAATTGTTTCACTTGCATATCTTGTTGCCAGATTGTTTTGAAAGAGAGAAAATACACTGCGAGGCGTAAACTATACACTTGAGTTGGAAGTTGGAATGTAGGTGGCGTTAATGTGTTTCGGGGTTCTTCTTACACAGATTGTAGACGGTTACACTGTGATGTCCGATCCACAAAGACTTGTCTTGACGCCAACATTTTAAATATAAAACAAGTTTCTGCCATAATCCTACGGTATAGGCTATATTCGTGTCTCGTATAGCCTGCATGTGCAGGAGCACTGGGTAAACAAACGTTATCTGGTGGTGACACTTGTAAATCTTGAGGGAACCCTCAATGATTCTTCGAGATTAAGGTTTGAATTAAATTAGCTTTCATTTTTATTAAAACTGTCCCGACTCCATGGATGTTATACCGCTATAAAAAGAACAAAGCATCCATGTTTTGAAACCGTAGGCTATATTACTCCAACGTACAGCAGATTATTTCAGCGAACAGATAGCGTAGTGGTAGAATAGCTGTCCCAAGTTCAAATCCCACTCAGGGCAGTATTATATTTTTTGAAAATGTAGCATAAATTGTTAATCTGGACATAATTATAGCTTTATGTATAAAGCTGCTGAATATACACTGTGTACATAGCAGAATAACTGAACATGCCCATTCATGGTAATGGTCATATTTCGACGTCAGCTTATCATGACGTAATTTTGCTTGCTGGGTTGTGATATCTGAACTTGAGACATCCCACCGCAGCTATGCAAGGATCACAGCAGGGGATAAGACGGGTGAGGATGCACCAAGAGGAGAACTGCATTCACTGGAAATATAGCTGCTTGTCACACATTACCCCAAAGACAAAACAACAGGCCAAACAAACATCATCATCTGATTCATGAGTAGAAAACATAAAATTTAGGTGCTAAAGCTGGCAATAAAATTAAAGGGCACAGGGGTATATGTAAACGAGCATCTCACAAAGAGAAATGTTGAAATTGCAAGACAAGCTAGAATCCTGCGAAAGGGAAATCAAATTCAGGACACTTGGACAAGGAACTGTAAAGTAATGATATGTCAGAACGGTACACCTGAACAGACTAAAGTAATAGCTGTCACAGACATAAAAGTACTTGATCAATATAAATGAAAAGGATGAATGTTATGGTAAAGTGGTGGATTAGGAAATGTCATACTTTTATCTTAGTTGTGTTGTGAAAGACAAGGTAAAATGTTTGTGAGTGACAAATGTGTGAATACACAGATTTGTCTTTTGACTTTCAAGACCACAAACTTTATGAGTTAGAACATGACATTGATCCAGAGATCCACTTCTACCAGAACATTAACATGAATTGTGAATATTATTCTGAAGACAAGTTCAATTCCAACATGAAAATGGAGGGGTTTTCTGTGATTCATTTCAACAGTAGCAGGGCCGTGCAGAGACCTTTAGAGGGGCAGAGGCTCAAAAGTTAAAAAAGGGCACAACATCACGGCGTGGGGCGGATTCACTGTTGCTGACCCGCCAGTCAGTCGGAGTTCGGCAGGTGGGCAGTGGGCAGGATGGTGAAGGCATAACCCACCCATCTCTGCCTCTGATTGGCGCAGAAGACAAGGGGCCCTATCTTCCCAAAAGCGTGCAATTACTTTGCAGCGCAGCACAGCGCAGAAACGTCATTACGCAAGGACGTGCCACCCCAGGACATCAAATTCTGCTGCTAAAATTGGGTAACCAGCAGATTATTCGGTGAGGCAATCAACTATAATTCACTGAGAAACTTTTATCACATTGCAAGGAGGAGTTATGGTAAATTAATTGAGAAAACTTGTACATTGTAGCTTACTTGCAATAGGCTATTCACCTTCACCTGCTATAACCCAGAGGGTCCTTGGCATCACAGCCGATCTGGCACAAGCCTCGGCACGAGTCGAGTTTTAATTGAGTCCACTGTAAATCCTCCAATCTTTTCTTTTGTCTCCGCAGTTTACCCGCTGCAAACACGTTTCTATTGTCCCACCCCAGTCAACAAAATAACCAGAATTGCATCAAAACTCAGATGTTTTTAACAGGTATATGATGTGATGGTGTCGTTATGAGATAGGGATAATATATACAGTCAATAGGCCTACACCTATCCAAATTACGCATGGGGAGAAGTACAGCATGCCTCACGCAAATTGTATTACATGGACTGCGAGACAGGAATCTGCTTGATGTAACGCCCAGGCATTGCCAGGCCACACCTGTGAATAATTCTGGTGGTTAACACTGCCCAAATCCCGTTTGCGCCATGCATAAATGATTTGGCACGCCTCTAATCTGCGCTTGTGCCCGTTGTTGTGATAAATTATGCTCCCCCGCGAGTATTGCATCCTCACGAGATTTTGTGGCTGTTTTAACTTAAAAACAGGGAGGTCATGTCTACCCAAACAATTATATAATTTTTAAACGGTTATGTTTCTGTATAAATCATTACAATTATGCTCCCGTGAGGTGGGGATGCTTTTTTTTGCTGCCGGGCGGGGGTGCAAAACTCGGCACAACACCTGGACAAATGTGCAAGGCGGACTGTTATCTTGCCTGCGTTAAGGCACGCGCAAACAGGTGCGCAAGCGTAAATAGGGGATATACGAAGATAGGGCCCATGGAGAGATAGCCAAGGATAGGATAGCCAAGCAAACATGATTGGATCAACAACGTTTGACGCTAGGCCAATCAGAGGCAGAGAAGGGCGGGTCATGCCTTCGCTATCCTGGGAGAAAAAATATCGCGCACGTCACAGAGACAAAGACCATTACTTAACTGCCGGGTGAAAGGTCAACATGTGTAAACTGTCCCATGTGTAAACTGTCCCGACATTTTATTTATTGCTAAATTGTTATTTATTGTTATAAGTTCTTCTTGAAATGTGATGGGCATGCCTTCACTGTAAAAAAAAATCTCCCAAAAGGGCACTTTGGACATTAGGGGAAAACGGGCAGGTGCACGTGCCTGAACAGTAGGGCCCTATCTTGGCACAGGCCTTAGGCGCAAAAACTGGCGTTAAATGCAAAAAAACTTGCCTTGCGCCTGCCTCGGGAAGATAGCAACATGGTTTTAGGCCCCAAAATGCGCTTTACGCCAAAGAGGTGTGGCGCAGTGCCAGAATAGGCCAGAATGGGCGTTTCGGCCTTAAATACCAGCCTAACGATATCTTCCGCCCTGGCGTTAATTTAGCGCTTAGCGCTTTTCAAAACCAGGCCTATTCAGTGCGCCGGTTGCGTGGAGCTCTCCTCTGCCATCTCACTCTCTGTCCCCCTCTGTCCCCTCCTCTCTCTCGCGCATCAGACAGCAGACAGGCACAAAGCCACACATGTGAAATCTCCCAGTATGCATTGAGGCAAATCCGTTTGGCAAGAAATAGCAACCAAATCAGCTTAAATAGGGTAAGTGGTAGATCGAAATAATGTTTCTCTTAACACAACATGCAATTGTGGAACATTTCAATATTGGACAAAATAAAATGGCGAAATCAAAACCCAACCCTATGTGAAACATATATGTCATTCTGGGGGTATATATATCCCTCGCAGATATAACGTGATTTAGATGAGAGACAGCCATAACACGGTTCTACTGTGATGTCCGCTCCGTTACAATAAGACTTGGCTTACTTCACATTTAGTTTTAGTTTTACAATAAAAACACATTTCTGCAATGACTTTACATAATGTAGGCTATATTTATGTGCATCATCCTACCTGTGCAGCAGGGGAGAGAAAACTATATCATTCTGGACAAACTTTCACCAATCTAATCTCATCATGACATAGGGATAGGCTATATTTTTCTAGCCAATGCGTTTAGAACATTCTTTTCACTTTGATCTTGTTATAGTGTAGCGTATTTACATGCTTGCAGTATTTAAACTGCAGTTAGATTGGTTTGAGAAGCATAATAATATGGAATAATAGCCTATATATGGAGACAGACAGACGGGGATGAAAGGGAGGGGGGGGGCTCGAGCGCTTGGCTTGTCTGGTTTTACTGGATTGCTCCGTGGAATTGGAGCTTAAAAGGCAAGCTTGTGACTCATTTACTGCACTTCCCCAATGAGCAGACTGTGCATAATTTTACGCTTAAAAGGCATGGTTGTAATGCTTAAGGCTGCGTGTAGCGCCGACACCAAGATATCAAGTGGGCTGGTCCACGCCCACTGATCTGCGCTGCGCTGGGCGCTCAGCGCAGTTTATAGGCTGATGCAACGATAGGGGCTATTATGTTTAGCTTGAGTTTCTGTCCGTCAATTGTAAAACCTAGCAGAATAACAAAGGACAGTGCAACACTGATTGACAATATTTTTAGGAATAAGTTGTCACTAAATGAAAACAAAACAAAATTCATGGTGTTTGGTGGTGTTACGGTTGATTGTGAAAATAATTTGAATTTAAATGGAGCTGATATTGAAAGAGTATATGAAAAAAATTTCTTGGGTGTGATTATAGATCATAAATCTGTTGGAAGCCACATATAGAACATATCAAAAGTAAACATGCTAAATCTGTTGGTATTCTGTACAAAACAAGGGATCTGTTGAATAAGAAATGTTTGCATATTGTATTTTTCACTTATAGTGCCATATATGTCATACTGTGTTGAGGTCTGGGGAAATGTATATAAAACAAATATAGATCATATTATTAAACTACAGAAAAGAGCTATTATAATAATAAATAAAGTTGGTTACCTTGAATCAGCTAATCCACTATTCATAAAGTCCTGCACCTTAAAATTTGTAGATATTGTGTATATAAAAACTTTAGAAATAGTTTTTCGTGTTAGGAGCAAAAGCCTTCCAGGTTGTATTAAAAATAATAATAATTAAGAGAAGGAAATTATAATTTAAGACGGTTATGATTTGTAAAATATGCAAAGCGAGAATTAATGTAAAATCTAGATGTGTTTCAGTTTTGGGAGTTAAACTATGGAATAGCCTTAGTGATTATTTGAAATTGTGTAGCTCATTGTTGAGGTTTAAAAAAGGCTTAAAAAGTAAAATAATTCAGGATTATAATTTAGAGTAAATGCTCTGTCTTTTGTTTCTTTTATTTATTTTGCTGCAGATATTCTGGGTTTTTCTAATGGATTGTAAAGGATAGGGAAAAAATAAGCCTTGGCTTCAGCCTATTCCTTTTTTCGGTCATTGATTGTATGAATTTTATTTGTGTGAACTTCTGTTAAATGGTTTGATATGTACATGTACTGTATGATGATGTTCTCTCACTGTATATTCACACAAATTGTTCATTCATTCATACATTCATTCATGCTGTATCAGGGTGATAAATTAACAGGACCTTTAAGGCAAAAATACCCCTAAAAGTTCATTAAACCCCCATGAAGAGTTGCCTAATCCCACCATAGGCGATTTCTGGGTGAGAAGATTTTTATTTATTTATCCGAAAACAACCCGACCTGACCGAAGCAGTAGAAAATATTGACACCATGCAGCCAGAAGTGCAAGGAAATACTGATTTTACCAAACCACTGTATCAATAAACAACAACAACAACAACAACAACAACAACAACAATATCATTCAAAAAAAGAAGAAGAAGAAGAAAGGCATGGGAGAAATGGCACCATCCTCTTCTGTAAGTTAAAATACATTTTACTGGTACAAACTGATCATTTATGTGTACCATTTCTAATACAAGTGATGTCTAGACTAAATTTCAATCATGAAGACAATTTATATCTTCCACACCCAGTTTTAGGTTATAACACCTCATGCTGTGCACACCCCCTTAATTCAGCTTGCATATCGCCATTCATTGCTACTCACGTCCCTTTCATTCATGCTCCGTTCACAGTCTCCCACGCTTACCCTCTCTGGCAATAGCCAATCAGCTCAAGCCAATCATTTCCCTGCAATCACCTAAGCCAGTCGACCCTCAGTGGGGTCGCCTGGAATTCAAATAGGGTCACCTGAATTTTTTTTTTTTTTTTTTTTTACTATACACACAATTTAATTTTACCGAAGAGGATTAGGGTCACTTGCGATTTATTTTTTTTAAGTTTTGAGTTTAAAGTGATAGGGCCCTATCTTCGCAACGGAGGTAATTTTGCGTTAGCGGCCATTTTGCGCTGGAATACCGCCGCGCAAAGCCCTAATTGTGGGTGTGTCGGCCCGCTGCGCTTCACGTGATCTCGGCGCAAACCTCCATAGGCGTGTTTATGCCCATAACAGGATTCACAAGGTGAGATCACTCCCCTTAAAAGCCACAGCGTCACCGCCATCATGTCTGTTACAGTAGCTTCTTTCTTGCGCAGAGTGACAGAGTGAGAGAGAGAGAGAGAAAAGAGAGAGGGAGGGGGGAGAGAATTGGAGGATGAACCAGTTCGGATTCGTAACGAAAATTGATGCTTTTGTAATTAGTAGCATATTAATTAGTCGTTTCGCTCATATAGGCTATAACATACACATTTCAAAATATTTGTTTCTTTAATAGGGTAGGGATGTGTGAGATTTTAATTCTAGCCTATTTCAATAGCCTATACCAGAATTGTCCACTCGGGTTAAGCTATTGTTGCATGGTGCAATTGCAGGGAGAGAGGTTACTGTATAGCCTACTGGCCGGTGTTGTGTCAAAAAGTGATTTGCAGCCAGATTTGCTGATTTCGATCCGCGGGACCACGCACTGTACAGCGCTGCCTCAGTGCCTCTACCCACCCTGTGCACCGACCCACCCGGCCTGCCTACCTGGCCCAGCTCACACCTTCTCTGGGGAGACCCCCCTCCAGGACCCGGCACACTAGCCCGGCACTCCACACTGGAGGGTGGAGGCAGACGATAGCTTAAGATGCAGGGAAGATAGCAATAAGAGGCACGCAAACGGCAGCGCAAACGATAGTGCCATACAAAGATAGGGCCCATAATCTCTAAGATTTCAGTTTTGTTCTCTTGGGTGACACCTATGGTGGTGGGTGGTAATTGCAGGTGAGATCCAAACAGTGTAATGTCACATAATGTCACTATATACTGCAAAAGCTTAATCCAAATGGACATAGCCTCAATCAACATTGTGAGTGACTCTTTTTGTTAGATGAAAATATAACTTTAAATCAGGATTCTGAGAATAAAGTCAGAATTCTCAGATTAAAGTCAGAATTCTGCGGGGAAAAATAAGCATATATGTGACATCACTGACGATGTCACCGATAATATTATCGGTGGTCTACCAGAATTTGAAATGTCTCGGGTCCCTAGATTTTTGTGACGTCAAAATAGGGTCACAAGCCAAAAAAGTTTGGGAACCCCTGACCTAAGCCTTTCAGCATATTCGAGGCCCTGTGTGTTTCTCTCCTAAGCCTGTCACCCACAGTTGCTGTGATCTTCATTGCTGAAGCAGTTGTTTTGCCCCACCTCCACCCCTGCCACCACCAATGTCATGACTCCTGAAGAATTCCCTATGGGGGATTCTCTATATCCTATACATCACTGACGCCCTCCTCTCTCATCTCAAGCGGAGCGTCATATCATGGAGTCATACGCCAAACTTAATTTGTCTATTTGTTCATTAAAGTTTATTGAACCTTCTTACTAGTCTCTCATGATTGAAATGCATTATTACATAGTCATTAAGTTAACATTAAATTTCTCCTGAAAAGCACCAAAATGCCCTTAAAAATCTGATCGGGGTGGGGGGGGCACGAATTGCCTCTGAAACAAAATATAATGTCTTACCCTGTATGCCATATGTATATATGTATGTATATGATAGAAAACATGATGAGAGCCGTGTGTGTGTTTGTGTGTGTGTGTGTGTGTGTGTGTGTGTGTGTGTGTGTGTGTGTGGGGCTGCAGAGCTACAGGAGCAACTGGACAGGGCCTTGAGGCTGGAGGAGGAGAGGAGGAGGGTGGAGCAGGAGGCGGCGCGGCTGGAGGCTGAGAGGATGGAGGCCATTATAGCCAAGGAGGAGCTGGCCAGGCAGGCAGAGGACCAGAGGGAGAGCCATGAGCAGCTGGTGAGTAGGTGATGATGATGATGATGATGGAGCTGTGTTGGATAGCTGCAGGTGGCAGGGTGGACTAGTGGTTAGAGAGACAAGAAAACCCCCAAGTCGCTCTGACCTCAGAGCTGGAGGGGGGACCAGAGAAAAGAGAATTTATATATAGTATACTGTAGGAGAAAGTGTCACATAAATTTATACTGTAGAGGAAGGTATAGTATAGTAGTAATTAGGTTCTAAAAACAAATCACAATTAATATTGTGGTATTAATATTGTGTGTATGTTGGGTCGATAATATATGAGACATTGCATATCTCTACCAAGCCACAAAAACACAAATATGACATTTAAAACATATACACTACCAATCAAAAGTTTGGGCACACCTGATTGAATAGACCAATTTTTTTTCATTCTCAGCCATTCTGTTCTAAAGGCTCATGCTAGAAATGCTTGAAATATAAATAGTGAAGTTGATGCCTATATATGTATTGCTTTCCAAAGCGGTTACTTTAAAGAATCTAAAATATAAGATATTTTTGATTTGTTGAAGATATTTTTGTTTGCTGCGTAATTCAATTTGTGTAATTTCATAGTTTTGATGGATTTACTATTATTCTAAAATGTAAAAAGAAAAAAGAAAAAAAGTGTGAGTCCAAGCGTTTGACCGGTAGCCTAGTAGTGTTAACTCATTCACTTACAGGGAACACCTTGCATGTTAACAATGCCCTTAACAGCAGCAGTGAGCGTTTGATTTTCCTTCAGGGCTTTTCAATCCATCCATTCATAAAATAACAGCAATGAGGTTGGAGGTAAAGAGGTTTGAGACACGGTGTGTGCCTCACCAGCTAAATGAGGTTGGAGGTAAAGAGGTTTGAGACAGGGTGTGTGCCTCCTCCCTCACTCAGGCCACGGAGCTGGCGGAGTACAGCGCCAAGATCTGTCTGCTGGAGGAGGCCAAGAGGCTGAAGGAGGAGGAGGCGGACTCATGGCAGATCAGGGTGAGTCAAGACACTCGCTCTCTCTTTCCTTTCCCTCTCTCTTTTTTTTCTTTTTGGTCTATGACTGTCAATGTTTTGCCCTGCATCCTGCACCTATTACATGCTCAGCCATATAAACTCATCCATTTTTTGGTGGGGAAACTTGTGTTTGGTTGTTGTTGTTGTTGTTGTTTATTTACACATATAAAAACAATTACAAAAAAAAATACAATATATAATCAGCATTGAATGTGCAGATTTGCCTAAAAACCCTCCAGGGGCTTAAGTGTGGCATTCTCCAGGTAGCGTATTATCATCAAAAATTACATCAGTATAAAATACCCCCCCCCCCCCCCCCCCATCCCACACCCAGCCACCCACCCACACACACACACACACACACACACACACACACACACACACACACACACACACACACCGAACACACTCATTCATAGTGCATACAAGTAGAATAAACGCTGAACACTAAAGTTGGTTGATCATCACATGCTGGTTGATCATATCTCTGCTGTTACTGTATCTTATCTTATTGGAAAGCCTGTTCACTTCCATTTACAACGCTGTCTCATAAAGATCCTGCATTTGTGGGATGAGCAGCACAGCTGATTATGGGCCCCTATCTTCCCACTGGCCTTAGGCGCTAAAACTGGCGTTAAACGCAAAAAAACGCGCCTTGTAAATTCGCTTTACGCCGAAGAGGCGTGGCGCAGTGCCAGAATAGGCCAGAATGGGCCTTAAATACTGGCCTAACGATATCTTCCCCCCTGGCGTTAATTTAGCGCTTAGCGCTTTTCAAAACCAGGCCTTATTTAGTGCGCCGCGGATATTACTCTGCGTATTTACGCACAGGTGTCCTCTGCCGATCTCACACTCTCTCCCTCTCTCTCTCTCTCTCTCACTCCCTCTCTGTCGTGCGTCAGACAGGCACAAAGACCGATGGAAAAAAAGTTGTTATCGTAATTTTGAGCCCCTGTCATTCAGAGGCTGTTGAGCCACATGTGAAATCTCCCAGCATGCATTGAGGCTAATACATTTCGACAAGAAATAGCAACCAAATCAGCCTAAATAGGCTATGTGGTAGATATAAATAACATGTATGTTAACACAAGATGTAATTCTGGAACATTTCAATATTGGACAAAATAAAACATAAAAATGAAAACACAACCCTATGTGAAACATATATGTAATCCAGTAAAAGTTAACGTGATATAGATGAGTGATAGCCGTAACACGGTTCTACTGTGATGTCCGCTCCAATAAGACTTGGCTTACTTCACATGTACTTTTACAATAAAAACACATTTATGCAATGACTTTACATAATGTAGGCTATATTTATGTGCATCATTTAGCCTGTGCAGCAGGTCATCTACAACTTATAAAACTACCTGCCCTGAATGAGCCGAGTGGGGGTGCTTGTTCACTATTGTGAAAGTTATGTTTACAACATAAAAATCATGGAATTGGATGCTATCAGGAATGTCACCGATAGTTAACGTTCTATATTGTAGGCTACAGGGAGACCGCATCAGCCCTGCTGAACAGATCTGTATTTGCCTGGCTGTAGGTTGAATTGTTTTATTCAGGCTATGATCTGTGATGTGCTGAGATATCCACATTGGCATGAAGAGATGACAGCATGCAACCAAAACCCGGACATGGATCGAGTGGATCGGAGCTTCGACAGGAAGAATGTCATTGAGTAACTGCAGTTCACCAATGAGCAGGTTGTGCATAATTCTACGCTTAAAAGGCGTGGTTATAATGCTTAAGGCCGCGTGTAGCGCCGACACGAAAATATCGAGTGCGCTGGTCCACGCCCAGTAATATGCGCTGCGCCTGGCGCTAAGTGCTAATTTAAGGCCGTTGCAACGATAGAGCCCTATGTGCCTAGAGCAGAAGTCAAATTTCCCTGCCAATGTCAAACAGTGTATCCTCCTGTTTGCATTGACTATTGTTTTGAGGTGTTTGGGAGATTGGATGATTGAACTCTATCTGTAACAAGGAACAAACAAGACATATTGGCAATTTTACGCTTTATTCATTGAACACAGTCAGGAGCCTCAGTCAGTAGCTGGTGGAAGAACCATATGCAGCCACAACAGCCACACCATGATACTGTCGCCACCAAAACCTGTTACTCGATCGATGCAACAATCAGCATAGTGTTCTCCACCTTAGTTTTCTCTCTCATTCCAGCTTCTAATGTGAATATCTACTGTTCTACTATGATGGTAAAGTGATTATCTTTGGGTTGTGGACTGTTGGTCAGGACAAAAGACATTGCGATTCTCATCTTGGGCTTTAGGCAAAAAGTGATTGACATTTTTCGCCATTTCGTAACATTTTATAGATCAAACGAGAAATCGATTACCGTAGTCGAGAATAAATAAACAGATCAATAGATAATGAAAATAATGGTTAGTTGCAGCCCTATTTAAGTCACAAGAGATGTTTCCATCAGATGCTGTCAAGCAATCAAAGCACAGGACAGTCATCCAGCACAGCCTCTCTCCTTCCTCCCATGCAGGCTAAGGAGATGCAGGAGGATCTTCTGAAGACCAAGGAGGAGCTGCACACGGTGATGAGCTCTCCTCCCGCCCCGGCCGCAGCCTCCTCCTCCTCCTCAAGCAGCGAGAGCGAGCACGAGGTAGGGGTGGGCGATATGGCCCTAAAATAATATCACTGTGGGGGGTACGGTGGAGCAGTGGTAAGTGCTGTCGCCTCACAGCTCGAAGGTCCTGGGTTCGATTCCCACCTGTGACGCAGTGAACGCTGAAGGATTGCGTGCCCGTCCGCATGTCCTCGAGTGCCCACCGCCCAGGTGGGGTCGTCAAAAAGGGCCTTTCTGTGTGGAGTTTGCATGTTCTCCCCGTGCCTCCCGGGGGTTTCCTTCATATAGGAACCCCCTTCACCAAAACATGCAATATCCTGGTTGCTAATGTGGTTCCTCCTCTGGTCGTTAAGGGCGCCTGTTCGGAGGGAGGGGAACTGGTTGGAATAGCGTGAACCTCCCACATGCTATGTCCTACCGGTGAAGCTTCCCCTGTCAGGTGAAAAGAAGCGGCTGGCTAACTGCCCATGTCTCGGAGGAAGCGTTTCGGCTCTCCCCAGATCGGCAGAGGGTGGAGTAGCAACCAGGATAAATAAATTAAATTAGCACTAATGGGGGTTAAAATGGGATAAAAAATCGGGAAGAAAATTAAAATAATATCACTGTATTTCAGGGTATTTCTGCGATAACAATATTCTTGACAATATGACATCATACTGAAAAATATGTTATTAATTTCAATGACATACAATTGCAACAAATTGTTTTATAGTGTTATATGTCAGCATAAATGTAATTTTGCCTTAAAATATTCAAATATGCCTTCAAATATTACTGTGGTTTGTTGTCCATGATCTTTTGTAACCAAACCACTCCCACACTACTGAAGTCACTCGCCTTTTTGGAATTAACTCCACCATGGAGCCGCTTTCCGCCATGCTTGTTGTGCATACGTCACACCGTTAGGCAGCGTACCAGTGTGACGCCATTACATCAACCAGTTGAAATATTGAAATTATCATGATATCACAATATGAATTTTTGACGATATGATATTGAATTGTAACAATATATCACTAATGATACGATATGGCACACCCATAGCACGAGGAGGACCACAGCGAGGAGAACAGCACCTACAGCGCCGAGCTGCAGACACAGGGCGTTGAGGACCACCCCGAGGAGGAGGAACGCCAGACCGAGGCCGGGAAGAATGAGCGCCTGCAGAAACAGCTGCTGGTGAGTCCATCATCCACCTCAGCTTCACACACAGATGAAGGCCTAGTTACAGGTGTAGCTATTATTAGTCTCACTTTCTACATACTTCCTAAGCCAGAGGTTCTCAAATGTTTTTCAGCCAAGGACCCCTTACAAGATAGAAAATATACCGGGGACCCCCTCATTCTGATTTGTGATTTTGGGCTAAGCTTAATTGTTTCCACGGTAACGTGCTTGACTTTTAATTTGATAGGTTTGTTATTAGAATGTAATCCATGAACCATTTTAGATTTAAAGCATAAACTATTTTCGTTGAACTATGAAGATTTTGCAAAAAATATATATATATATTTTTTTTTTATTACATTACATTTACATTACGTCATTTAGCAGACACTTTTGTTTTATCCAAAGCGACTTACAATATCACAATTTGTCAACAGTACAGAAAACCACTATGCAACACAATCAATGACAGCCAAGATATTTTGATAGACTAGCACCATGTAGGAAGTAATAAGTAACATGTAGCATTTTATTTAAAAAAAAAAAAAAAAAAAACTTTTCGCGGACCCCCTGGCAAAGTGCCACGGACCCCTGGGGGTCCGCGGACCCCCATTTGAGAACCACTGTCCTAAGCTGCATTGTACAGTATGAATGGAGGTTAGATGCAGGGAGTTGGATTTTGACAGTCTATGTATTCTCCTTTTTTTCCACTTGTACTCACTGAGCCTCCCCTGAAACTGCTTGGAGTCCACCTGGGGAGGCCCACCTGGCCACCTCCCAATTTGAAAACCTCTGATATAGAGGGTTTTCACAGAATTGTGTTGCTAGGGAACAGTTTGGAACCTAGCTTATACAGTGTAAGAGAATCCAAGGGTGGATTTTTCCTTTGACGTGAAGACAATTGAGCACTTTTGGTTGAATAATAAGTGGGTTTTCCCCCGACAGGCCCTGAGCACAGAGTTGGCAGACGCCAGAGACGACAGCAAGAAGACCCAGAACGATATGCTGCACTCACAGAACATACGAGAGGGCCGCGACAAGTACAAGACTCTGCGTCAGATCCGCCAAGGCAACACCAAGCAGAGGGTCGATGAGTTTGAGGCCTTGTAGAAACCTCAGACCTCAGACAGATCTCCCGACGGCCCCAAACACCTCATGGAGAGCCTATTGAGCATTTCATTTGATCTTAAAGGTCCAGGCGATTTAGTATAATGCAAATGAACAATGTTCATCTTCCCTCCATCTTGTGTGGGCCGAGAGCTCCCCGTTCATTCACATAGGTTCCTGGTCCAAATGATGTCATAATGATGTCATTTGCAGCAGTTTTGCCATGGTGTCACTATTACTGTCACTATCACTATTAATATCACTATTACAGTAATATCACTATCATTATTGCTCTGTCTACCTGCATTCGCCAAACAAACTGCTCAAAATGACATCATTATGACATCATTTGGTCCAGGAAGTTCTGTGAATGAACGAGGAGCTCTCGATCCAGGCAAGATGGGGGGAAGTTATACATTGTTCATTTGCATATACGACTGATTTTGTAATGATACATGATACAATAAGAGATTCTTAACACATTGAGTGCCAAGGACGTCTGTGGACGTCCTAAAAAAAAGTAACGAGGAGTGCCAAGGACGTCTGTGGACGTCCTAAAATCATAATTCATATTATTCCATAATTCTGCTGTTTAAGGTCGTACCTAGCCAGTGAGCATGAATCCCTTCAAGGGATCACACGGCGCCACCTTAAACATCGTCACAGGAGCTGCTCCACCCACCTCAGATCCTTTACTTTGTACAGGAGACAGCGGAGAAAGCCGTGATCAAAGTGGAAACCGATGCATGCTTTCTGCCAGAGCCGTATATATTGCTCCTCTGTCTACAGCGGAGTGGGCTCGGCTGCATCCGCGCTCACAACTGAGCTCTTATGCTTCTATCTATCTCCACACGATTTCCTAGAAAGCCAGCATCCGAAGCCGAACGGCCAAGCCTTTTCGTTCAGTCGCGTTTGCCAGCGCGCATCATTTCCTTGATGGGCGCTGGGATCTGTCCGGGGCAAAAACGGAGTCGAGAAAACAAACTCTGTGCGTGTGGGAGGAGCCCGCAGCTCAGAGGTGGAGAGGGAGGGGGGGGGGGGGGGGGGAGAGGGGTGTGTGGCACACAGGCTGCACAGAAACCACACCACACGCCACCACATCAGAAAACACCAGCCAGAGTCAGTGAATGTGCTCGAAATATGAGTGCAAAAGGTATTCATAAAAGTGACTGTATCTTGGAAAGTAAAAAAAAACGACAGAAAACCCTTGAAAGTGCACTTTTTTGAGAGGCTGTCATTTCATAATGGAACTGTCTAGAAACAAAATTTCTTCTTTGGAAGAAGCAGGAGTGTTCAATGTTTCATTAAAGTCCAGCCCCGTTAATATAGCCATAATAGAAAAAATTCTATAGCTGTTTTCAACTGAATGGAAGTGAATCTGGCACAGGCTCCAGACAATTTTACTGAAGCGCTGTGGCACTCAATGTGTTAATCTCAATGGGACTTTCCTGGTTAAATAAAGGTTAAATAAAAAAAATGCTGGTTGATAATCGGCAAAGTGGCCCTTTAAAGACCCAGAGAAAACGTGTTTGAGCTGCAGAATAGTCCCTCCATAATGAAAACGTGTTTGATCTGCAGAATAGTACCTTCATGATGTAAACGTGTTTGATCTGCAGAATAGTACCTTCATAATGAAAACGTGTTTGATCTGCAGAATAGTACCTCCATGATGTAAACGTGTTTGATCTGCAGAATAGTACCTCCATGATGTAAACGTGTTTGATCTGCAGAATAGTACCTCCATAATGTGTTGTTGGCTCGTCCCTTGAAGTTTTGCTTGAAATCACTGTTTTTTGTTTTTGTAGAGCTCAAACATCTCCAGCAGCACTGTAATCCCATGAAAATGCCATATTGGACTTACGATTGTGTATAACATTTTGGAAACAGCACTGTTTTTGCCATAGTTGAGTTTTAATGTAGAAACAAAGCTAGTGTGTTGATTTTGAGGTGTTCTATAGAAATTATATATAATAAATGGTCTAAAGAGAAAGTTGTCATTGCAATTTGGCTTCACAGTTTCATTATAATGGCAAACTAAAGCGAGTTGTTTTAAGTGCTGTGACACTATACAAAAATATGCCACTATTTTATTTAACTTGTCTTAATGTGCTATACTAATCTTCTCACATAGTTTAAATGGGATTTTTGATTTGAAATTTCAATGTGTAACTAATTTCTGATGGCAAAGAAGTTGTGTCATCGTTGTTTCATCTATGTTGTTTTATCATGTAGGAATATCCAAGGATTTTAATATGATTTTGGAACCAGGTTGCCCCCTGCTGGGAGTGCTGCCCATCATCACTGGCCAAAGAAATTGCTCAGTGTACTGCAACTGTTTGATGCAATGCCATTGTATCAGGTCGGGTCTTTATAACCTGACTTACTATAAGTAAGTAGCGCTACCTTAACGCTCATATTAATGGGCCATCACAAACTGAACTTTATCTGGTGCAGCTTTATATTCAAGAGAATATCAATGACAGAGTTGATAATAGCAGAATGGTGCTGATGTTAGTATCTTATATCTCATAAATAATGTCTTCCATGCCTTAAAATAAAAAAATATATAAACTTAATTTTCAATGTATTCATTATTCTTCCATCTGACATTGTTAGATAGCCTTGACGAGCCCTAGAGTAAACGTTGAAAAGGATGTGGCTTTAAATATTTACTCATTGAAAGGAAGGCCATCAAATTATGTTGCTAGACAACTTGTGAAGCCCGCAGAGCGCGTGTGTTTGAACAGCCACTGAGTCAATATTGTATCTGTGACTGAGTGAACGCATGAATCATACTAAGTCATATTTGAAAACGTTGTTGGAGGCTGAATCGGACGTTCTGTTGAAGGGTGTAACTGCATTTAAAAGTGCCAACATGTGTACTCAAGCTTCAGGGGAAGCTGTGGTTCAGCCACAGTGAGTGCGCTGCCAGAGGTGTTTTATGGGCTGTTATGAAAGTAAAACTGAAGCTACTTATTTACAGGCATACAAACTTATGGAGAGTGAAAAAGGTGACAGCTACCAGGGCCGACATAATCACTCAAAATCATCATTCACTTAAGTGCCCTATTTTGGCATCAAAAGGGTGACTCTCCACTCTCTTCACCTTCTCTCTCTCCCCTCTTCTCCATCTGAGCTCCCCCCCATCTCTTCTCTTCTCTGCTTCTTTTTATTATATGCTTTATACTAAGATTGTTTAGTTCTGTTTATTGATAGCCCTTGGCTAGATTTAGCTAGGCACATTCTCTGTAAAGCCCTCTGAGACATGCAGGCTATAGAAATAAACTTGACTTGACTTCTCACTTTTTTTTTTTACACCTTTGAGCATCTGTGGGTTTCTTCTCTCCAGAATCTAAATATATTCCCCCCTCCCTCTGTTCTCTCCTATGCTTGTTTGTATGCTTTATTGTTCAATTCTGTTGATAGTGCTTGTCTAGATTTAGCTAGGCACATTCTCTGTCAAGCCCTCTGAGACATGCTTGTGAATTAGGGCTATAGCCTACAAATAAACTTGACTTGACTGTCCTTTTTTTAAATAGATATATAGTACACACTTTTGAGAGTCTGTGAGTTTCTTCTCTGCAGAATCTAAATATATGCACGGTGACAAAATAGTCCAAATAAAGTAGCACCCAACTGTGATGTGGGGGTGGTGCTGAAATAACAGCTCCCAATCAATGTGCGCGTCAGTGTCGGATCCTCATTCCGCCAAGAAGGTCGCAGAGTTTCAGCTCCACCTGCAAAGGAAGAAAGACTTCAACCAAAGATCGTCTTTAACATGAAGAGGCAAAACGCCAGGACTCTCGCCCTCATCATCAGCATCTTAACCTACCTGGTGGTCGGAGCTGCCGTGTTCGACACTTTGGAGTCCAAGCAGGAGAAAACTCAGAAGAGAAAACTCGAGGCCAGAAAATATGAACTTTTGCGCAAATATAACTTGACCAAAGAGAACTTTGACGAGCTGGAGCTCGTCGTTTTGCAGCTGAAACCTCACAAAGCCGGGGTGCAATGGAAATTTGCCGGGTCCTTTTACTTCGCCATCACTGTGATAACGACAATAGGTGAGCATCACTCCTGAGTCCTAGCTACCTGTTAACGGGCAAAATCGTGCTTTTGAAGAGTTTGAGGCTAAAAATGCGTTCAATAAAAAGATATTCGCGATTTATGACAATAATATTAGACCACTGATGGTTAACGAAGGACAAGGCAAAGGCATATTTCTGGTTTTATCCAGTGTTTACACTGTCGCAGTTAACAGCAATGGATCAGTGGAGACAGATAAAAGGCTGAATTCAGACCGTTAAAGTCAGTTTGAATAGTAGCGTGTGGGTTTCGTGGTTTTCCTCTCACGTGATATTTCTCCGTTTCTGTTGCAGTGGCCAGTGGGTGTTGGTTTTGTATTCGCTTTAGTTCCTTATAGGCTTATTTTTTTTGACTCAAGCAACATTTTTGAAAAACGCTATTGCTAGCTACAGATAATCAAATCAACTGAGGGACTTTGACCAGAATCAAAATAATAATAAATGAAACTGCTTCTTCATGTCTCATCCTTTGTTCACTCATTGGTTCTCAATGTGGGGTCCGGGGACCACCAAGGGTCATTGAGGCAGTTCCAGGAGGCCCCCAGCAAACGGATGAGTTGTTAAACCTATAGGCGCATCATTTCATTACAAGATGTTAACACAATCAGACAATGTAAAATAATCAATTACTATTTTGATCATTTATCTGCTATCTCTCCATAACACAGTCTTGATATACTGGGCAAATTCATATCTAAAATATTATTAGATCTGGGTCCAAGGGATAAAATGGCATCCCAAGGTTGAGAATCCCTGCCTGGTGTAGCCTGTGGCTGAGGTGGAAATATCTACTGTGTTTTCAGGTTACGGCCATGCAGCACCCAGCACAGACTCAGGGAAGGTCTTCTGCATGTTCTACGCCCTCCTGGGGATCCCGCTCACCCTGGTCATGTTCCAGAGCATGGGCGAGAGGATCAACAAGTTCGTCAGGTACCTGCTGCACCAAGCCAAGAAGTGCGTGGGGATGCGTCACACAGAGGTGTCCATGGCCAACATGGTGACCGTGGGCTTCTTCTCCTGCATGAGCACCCTGTGTGTGGGGGCTGCCGCCTTCTCCTACTGCGAGGGCTGGAGCTTCCTCCATGCCTACTACTACTGCTTCATCACGCTCACCACTATCGGCTTCGGGGACTACGTGGCCCTGCAGAAGGACCACGCGCTGCAGAACGACCCCCGGTACGTGTGGGGGTGGTAACAATCGCAGAGTAACTCACGATACGATACTATCACGATACTTGGCCCTCGATAACGGATACAGCGATTCTGCGATAATCGATACATTGCAAGAAATTGCAATATGCGATATAGTACCTCTTTAAAGTTTAAGTTAAGTTATCCTTTATTTATCCCCATGGGGAAATTCATCCTCTGCATTTGACCCATCCTCTACTGGGAACCTTCCTAGAACTAGGAGCAGTGGGCAGCTGCAGTGCAGCGCCCGGGCACCAACTCCAGTTCTTTTGCCATTGCCTTGGTCAGGGCCACTGACAGGAGTATTAACCCTAACATACATGTCTTGATGTTGGGAGGAAACCGGAGCCCCCGGAGAAAACCCACACGAACACGGGGAGAACATGCAAACTCCACACAGAAAGGACCTGAGACGGACCGGGGTTCGAACCCGGGACCTTCTTGCTGTGAGGCAACAGTGCTAACCACTGAGCCACCGTGCCGTCAGTAAAGACAGTTCAGACCAAAGATTCATGATGAGACAAGTTGCAACTAGCAACTACTTGCAACCAGCCCCTGCGACTTGACACGCTGAATTACTGGCAACGCCGTCAGCTGTCTGGAGTCAAGATGAGACGGGCCAGTTTACACCTCTGCAACTTTTCCCTGCAACGTCCTGAAACGGTTTCGTCTCGTTGTGAATCGTTGGTGTGAACTGGGCTTAACACACTGGGCTTAATACACACTGGGCTTAACACACACTGGGCTTAACACACACTGGGCTTAACTGCACACGTTGAAATATTGAAAGGAAGTTCAAATGTTTAAAGGAAGGATACAAATAATGCCTCACTAAAATCTTTTCAATCTATGCTAATTAAGTTGACAGAAATCTAAAAAACAAACACAGAAATGAGTGCAAAAAAATACACCTGAATAATAATATGATAAGGTATCACAATATGGTGCCAGTGTATCAATAATGTATTGCAAGAGGAAGTATCATAATTTTTCAATATTTTTGATCCACCCCTACATGTAGGTACGTGGCCTTCTGCTTCGTCTACATCCTGACGGGCCTGACTGTGATCGGGGCTTTCCTCAATCTGGTGGTGCTTCGCTTCCTCACCATGAACTCAGAGGATGAGCGGAGGGACGCCGAGCAGAAGAAGGCCCTGCAGTCCGGGGGCGCCAAGCCTAGAGGAGAGCTGGCTCGCCTGGTCCCGGGATCCGCCTCCTCCACGCCCGTCGGAGACGACAGCGCCAAGGCTAAAGATTTCAAAGGTGTCTACACCGAGGTGCTCCACTTCCAGACAATATGCTCCTGCCTGTGGTACAGGAGCAGGGAGAAGCTTCAGGGCTCTATCCCCACCATGATCCCTCAGGAACTCGCCTTCTCAGATGCCTACTTGCAGCAGAGCAGTAACTATCCTCACTACTTGGAGCCGGGCTCGACAGGCTGCGTGTGCAGCCCGCGCCAATGCGCCAGCATAAGCTCCATAACAACGGGCCTACACATCCTCTCTCCGTTTAGGGTGTTCAAGAGACGCAGCTCTGTGTAGCCTCCAAAACACAGCCTATTGCAGTACAGCACAATACAGTCTATACCGCCGAGTGGACAGTAGATACTTGGCAGTCTTGCAGCAAAGACAAGTAGATGTTTGTGGTGCTATAATCCCAGTAACCCAACAGTAGAACATGCAAAACATGAACATTTATTTGAGCCTTGATGGTTTTGACTCAGTGTGCTTTGCCCGGTGGTGTAGCCATCAGGAAAACCATTGGCTTACCACACGCCTGCTGCAGACATGCTGCAAGGCACGTGGTACTCACATGAGTTACATAACATGCAGGTAGCAGCATAGCGACAGAACAGATGCTGCAGGGCTGAGTGAATGGCTCCAGGCCGTGTGTAGCCGATAGCATAGGATCTTTACTGGGGACATTAGCCACAGTTTGCCCCCGCCAGGTCATTTGATTTCTCCTCAACTCAGTCTAGACAAGAGCAAGTACTGGTCTGGTCGACTTCATGGTGTTTCCCAATGTGCTGCTTCCATCATCAGTCCTTCAGTGTAGATACACACCGGCCATCCAGATGCAGCTAATGCACTACCAGTGCTACCTGACGATCTTTCTGCCTGTTAGCAGTTAGAAAATGATCACCTCTTACCATTTCATTGTTTGTTTACCACAAACTCTGAAAAATACATAAAAGCTGACCTGATTAACACCGGGACAGGCTAACAAAGAAAAAAATCAAAATAGATACTGCTTCACAGATGTCTTTCAAAGTCCCTGGTTGGGGTGTGATTCTAAGAGCTGCATGCCCTGCTTCTCTGTGTGAATCTTTCTCTCCACTCTGCTCTTTGACTTGGATTGTACAGCTTCACAGAACTCAGTGCCTATCAAACCAAACACATCAGTTGTCCAGATACAACAGGAAGTAGTGTGCAGACCTGTCTCAAACACCTCTGGGCCAAAAGGTAGATCCAAATCATTCCCAGCATTTGTTTTAGCCTGCTTGGACTGCTAGATGGCAGGCGTTTACCATATTAGAACAACATGCAAGTTCTCAATCACAGTCAAGTATATTACAGCACAATGACTCTGAAACACTGTCCTGATTGTCTCACTGGAAAGATCCACACTAAAAACAGTTATTGTAATGGGGATGGACCTTGAATTTCTCGTCCCATTTTGTTATTTGGTGTATTTTTCATTCATGTTGGTAACTGGCCAAATGTAAAAACACAGAAAATGTTTTAGCGATCTAAAGCAACGGTCAACATCAGGTTTTGGTATCAGTCCCTCACAATCAAAGAGCAATGGCTTCTTTCTACAGCCGCCATTTTGGACTGATGTTCAATAATCATACAGGGAGAAATCCATCGTAGAAGATGCAGAGAGACCAATTTCTCCACAGACAGTAGACTCAATAGACCAGAATGCATTGCAGCCACTCAACTGACTCAACTGGAAAAACAATTGCTCTCCGTACCTAGATAACTCACAGCTGAATACTACAAGTTATCTTGGGGTTGTCGAAAGGCATTCTAGGAAATGTAGGAAATAACTAACTGAAGTAGAAGCAGACAAGGCACACTGAGGTAAGTGGGTTCACACCAAAACGTTAAGTATGGCACTTGATCTCAAAATAACAATGCATTAAACATCACAACTTGATGAAAATATTAATGTAAGAATATAATATCTGAGGTTGGATTTTTCCTTTCTCTTTCTGCAATTCATTGTACAGTATTGCCCTATAAAAACTCCACCCATCTTGTACACCGTGCACATAAAAACAAATGCCAAAAATGACTTGTAAATACAATTTGATTTAGGGCTGGTCCCCATTGAGAAATGAGGACTGGGTCGAGTCTACATCCTGGAAACTGACCTGCTGTGTGTGTTGCACTGTACTGTACTTCACTGAACCAGACACCGCATCTATGTACAAGTAAATACTGTTTGCACACACGTTAATAATGAAAGGGAAATGATGACTATGATGCATTCCATTTTTGGTAATCAATTACTGACACAGAATACAATAGCCTATATTTTATGCAAGTACTGTATTAGTTTTAATAGACTTAATCAAACAATAGGACTACATCATTATGTTGCACCATAAACAGGTTTCTCTGTTTCTAGTTGGAAATGTTATGTGCAAAATTACATTTTGTAAAGATTACAGGAGCAAAATAGGTCTACTTGAAAACATTTTGAGTATTTCTTTTTAATCTCATCTTGCAAGCGATGTGTCTACTTTTGAGACAGAGTCTGGCAAGATAAAAGAAGTGCACCTCATCTCATTCAAATAATTTATTTGAATCAATATTCCACTACATTTTGCCCATGTTTGGAAAGCAGCGTTCATAGAAGAACATTAAAAACATTGAGGCTTTTCTCCAACAAATGTGTTTCTGAGTTTCTGGACTTGTTCTTCTAACAAATCCATGATGTCTGAATTATTAATTAATAAGATATTCCCAGTATGTGTTCATGCTCTATCCCTAATGTTGATCACTGTGAATGCTTATCACTATAATTAAAGTACTGTCTACAATCTAACAGCTCAGAGAGAGAAAAAAAGGCCTATTGCAGTCTATTGATTGGTGATTCATAGACATTTCTTTCTGAAATGAATTTGTACGCAAGATATAGGATTTGTATAAAAGACGTAATTCAATTTTGCTACAAGAATCTTATATAAACCTAAGACAAAATATGAATGAATAAAACTGACGTAATGTAATGAACTTAAGTATTGTTTATGCAGAGGTACCGTGTGTAAGAAAAAAAACTTGCTGAATGTATAGAAATGACAGTTTGGTCCAGATGGTTTCCCCATGGGAATTTTGACTGAAGTCCAGTTTGGACAACCTACAGCAGGTTAGTCACAGGTCAGGTTAGTCACGAGTATGATGAGTATGTTGTGGTAGCCTACGTGTGAGTTGATCTCTGATCCAGTTATTTGAATTTATGTTATGTGCATCTGGTTTTGTTTGACTTATACATCTTGTACTTCTACATGTCTATCTTGAGGTGAAGACATGATGTTCCATCAAATAATGCACTTGTCTTTATGTTTCTGGATGTTGTTGGACTGGTCTTGGCCCTATTAACTTTACCAGTCTGGATGGTCTGTTAGTCAGTCAGTCAGTCAGTCAGTCAGTTAGTCAGAATTAGGTATTATTATACCAAGTTGACTTTAAATGACAGAAGTGAAATGATGAATACAGGGTAATAAATAAGGCACAATTGCAAAATCAAATCGTATAAGTTAAAAGGAAAACTCCACTAAGAAGTGAAGTTTTCCATCAAAGTGAAGCCCAAAGGACAGCTGATCTGATTGCACAAAGATATGCATTAGCCTACATCCAATTACAAAACAACTGACAGACTGACCTTTGATTTATTTTTTCTCTTCAAAAACATTTCCTTATGTGTTCTCATCTGTTGAGCATAAATATTGCACCTTGTTATAAGGTTGTACCTTGTTATCAAAAATTGCTTGCCACTGCAACATCAAAGCAGCTAGAAGTGGCCTTGTGCCCGTGAATGTGCCTTCAGTCATTAGACGCACACAGAAAGGCAACAGAAGGAGTATCCACTCGACAAATCCCTGTATTGACTCCCTGTGGCTGGAGCATCTGCTGTTTTCTACTTTGGCCATAGACCTGAGTATCTATGTCAAAGACAGAAATAGTTTCAGCGAGAAGGTCAGCAGCTAGTATGGCATTACGTCACTTGCTTTCTTGTCTAAGACCAACTGTTTTTGGGAGATTAAAATTGAACTGGTGTCTGTCACACATATTTAGGCCAGTTTAACAGTGAGAGGAATTAAGTTGTTGCAGTAGCAGTCAAATTAAGTGCTGTGCAGGTTTGGATTTGTTGTAGGCATAGGCCAGTGGTTCTCAAACCTTTTCATGTCGAGGACCCCTAAACGACACAAATTAGACCACGGGCCCCCAATTGATAGGATTTTGTCCCAGGGCCCCGGCCTCCCCTCGGTAAAAACGCTCTTAAGGTCTTTTGACTTTTTTGTTTTTAACATGAGGTAAGATCTAAGTTCATCATTATAAAGTGCAGGAAGGTTCCTGTCCATTTTTCTTATGAACAAGGAATTTCCCCAAAGTAATAAAGGTTGTATGGTATAGGCCTACAGCATGTCATTTCCAATCTTGACAAAAATATAACATTACATCAAACATATCTATTTCAACATTCACAGTTTCGTTTTGAGAAAGTTGGCTATCAATCCAGGTTCAGAACACTCTTGTAGCTATCAGTTCACTTCACTTCACAAGTGTGGTGCTCTTGAACAAACCCCAGTGACGTCACAGGCGGACGTAGCCGCCTCTTTCATGAAGTCCAAAGCAAAGTCCAGAAGGTCCCAAAACAAACACGTCTCTGAAGTTCCAACATGGGCCTGAAAGAGCTGGCTGTGAACGCGCTCTGCCAGAATAAGAAGGCCGCCCTGCTGCTCGGTGGAGCGGGTGTGGCTGTTCTCGGCCTGGGTCTAGGATATAAATACTTTGGAAAGACAGAAAAAGTGAGTCGCGTAGGCGTGGTCTCGCAGCTCCTCGTTCACCCCCTGAAGTCTGGGAAAGCTCTGTCTGTGGCGCTCGCAGAATGCCACAAAATAGGTCTGAAGTATGGAGAGCTGCAGGACCGGTGAGTGTTGTGCACCTGCATCTGATGGACAGCTTACGCCAGAGTTTATAATGCTCAGAGTTACAGGTTACTGGCAGAACCACTGCAGAGAGATGCATCATGCATCATTCCTAAGTGTATGACAGAATGACATTGGATGCAAAGTCACTTTGCAAAGGTTACATGAATGTCTTGAACCAATTAACACCAATTAAGGCACCCCACTTAATATTTTAGATAATTGTGAGATCCAAATTCTTACTGTACTGTTAAAGGGACAGTTCACCCCAAAATCCAAAATTCATATTTTTCCTCTCACCTGTAGTGCTATTTATCCATCTAGATTGTTTTTGGGTAGTTGCCTGGGTTTTGGAGATATTGGCCATAGAGATGTCTGTTTTTTCTCCAATACAATGGAACTGGATGGCACTAGGCTTGTGGTGCTCAAAGCGCCAAAAAATAAATATGACCGAGTTACTGAAGATAATCCACAGACCTTGTTGTGAACAGTTTCATGCAGGAACTATTTTATTTCGACCGAACTACATGCACTAGCTGCTAGCTAGTCCTACAGTACATGGAACTAGCAGCAGCTAGAGCAGTAGCCCCATAACGTGACGCCGCTTTATACTGTACTTACTGTACAGTAAATCGGCGCCACACAGCGTTAGAATCCTCAATAGGTGGGCTAGGCCGTTCAAAAAGCTCTCCTACCCGTATCCGACCTCCGATTGCAGATCCGAAGATATGATCGTCCGATCGTATGATACTGCTTGCGTGAAACAACCATTTAGAAGCAGTCTTTGCACAGCCTGTGCCGTATTGAGGACAGGAGAAGTGCCGACAGGAACCTTGGGAGTTTGAGTATTTCATGACATGTTTTACTTCCCAGGTGCGCTGGATTTGCGTTGATCACTGACAGCCGCTGTCTCCGTGTGACTGCATGTGTTTGCTCGCCGCGTGCAAGCGGTGCACCATGTTAGTAAGATCAAACACACCCTGCTGTAAATTCAGCGTAGGCCGCTTTACTGTACAGTAAGTACAGTATAAAGCGGCGTCACGTTATGGGGCTACTAGAGCAGCAGCTAGCTAGGGGGTGTAGTTCGGTCAAAAATAGAAATAGTTCCTACATTAAAAAAAAAAAAAGCTCACAAGTCTGTGGATTATCTTGAGTAACTGGGTCATTGCTTTTGAGATTTTTAATTAAAAAGAATTTGCGCTTTGAGCACCACAAGCCGAGTGCCATCCAGTTCCATTGTATTGGAGAGAAGACAGAAATCTCTATGGCTGATATCTCCAAAACCCAGACAACTAACACAAAACAATCTATTCTAGATGGACAAATAGCACTACAGGCGAGAGGAAAAATATGTATTTTAGGGTTAGCTGTCCCTTTAAGGTAAACAACTCCTTTTGTTTTGATTCCCAGAGATTGGCCGGTGCTTTTTGAGTGCCATTTTGCCTCCCTGAGAATTTAATTCACTCTGGGACACAAAATGGCTCAACAGAAAGCCACTCACAACTTACTTTTGTTTTGATTACAGACATTGGCAGTAGGTTTTGGAGGGCTATTTTATTTCCCTCTTATTTAATTTATTTCCTTTTTGACACAAAATAGCGCAAATGAAAGAAACCCCCAACTGCCTTTGCACTGACACTGACTGGTGGCTTTGGAACAGAAATTGTCCTTCCCTCCTGGTGAAAACATCAATTCTATCAGGGACACAAAATGGCCCAGATGACAGAAGCCCACAGTGACCTACCTACCTGTGTTTTGGCTGCAGACACTGGCTGGTCATCACAGAGGATGGTGGCATGGTGACAGGCAGGCAGCAGCCTCGCCTGGTGCTGGTGTCTCTGAGCTGTGACGGGGGCCAGCTGTGTCTGAACGCACCCGACATGGAGGAGCTCCGCACGCCACTGCAGCAGCCTGACCGGCCCGTCATCGACTGCAGGTCAGGGCAACGTTTTAACGTCGGCACTGCAGTCTTCACTGATTGGATCAATAGCTGCTCATGTTTCTTGTTGAGTAAAACTTTAAAATGAAAAATGAAAGTTAAAATGAAATTACCAGAAACTAGTACTACTTGACTGCAGATTGATTCTAGGACTGCAACTAACGATTATTTTCATTATCGATTAACCTGTCGATTATTTTTCTCGACTGATCCCCACTGTTGCCAAAAGAGGACCATAATTATTGAGTGACATTAGTCGAGTTTTCATCCACCTGTTTTTATGCAAAACTTTAATTTTCACATACAAAAACTGAGTGGAAACGCTACAACATTCGCAAAAACCTCCAAATATTGCAAAAAAAACAAAATCACGCTTGAGGGAGATGGAAAAGTCGGGTGTATCGATAAAAGGAAAATGCGATACGTGCAGTGGAAACAGATTAAGCAATATTCCGTTGTCTCTCCATTCAAAAACCACATAGTTTGCCTTGATCATTGCAAAACATGACATGCCGTGTAGCCTACACAATAGGGCTACACATGGTAAATATTAATGCCATGGTAAATACGCAGCACAATACCTGTCCTGGTAAATGGAAGAAGACTGGGATATTAACTTTAATGCGACTCACTTCTAGAATTGAATGAAATTGTATTCACTACTATCTGCCCTATCTAGCAGCTGATCAGCAGAGGCAGACAGCCTCAAACACGAGGTGATTGACAGCTCTATAGCACGAATCAGCGTGACGTCACTGCCACCCAAAAATGCGTAACCCCGCAGCAGTTAACTAGTATGAGTTGTGCCAAACAAAATTTTGTTAATATCTCAAAAAGTATACATCACATCGCTTATATTTTGACATTGTGAGTGAGAGCAGAATTAGCTCAAGAGTTTGATGTATAATATACATGTGTCGTGTTAAAGTTGTGTGAACTGTCGCAGTTTTTAAATTGTAAACAGGGTCAGCCGGCTAGAGTCAGACACTCAAACTCAGGCTCCATAGGGTTCCATTGCCGTTGCCACCCAGTGACGCGGTTTACCAAAATGCTGCTCGGCTGATCCCTCGTATAATTTGCATAATAGCAGTGGATGGAAACACAAATTATTTAGCATTTTCTTTTGCCGACTTTCTGAAAATTCAATTAAAATTTGCGATACCTTTGTATGGAAACCCAACTTGGAGCAGGTCCCTGGTTTACACAGGAACTTGTATACATGTATTTTGACACTCTGATTTTCAAACTCCTTTTTGTGCTCCAGAGTGTTCAGCACTGACATTCAGGGCCGGGACTGTGGCGAGGAAGCGTCCGCCTGGCTGACAGGTTATCTTGGGGCAGAGAAGATCTTCCGCCTGGTGCACTTTGAACACCAGATGAAGCCCAGGAGGGCGGCAGACGCCGAGCCACTTTTCCCAAAATCGGAGGTAAACTATGGCTAACTTTTTGTCAAGGGCTTACCTGAAATAACCTGTTGCAGGCAGGAGAACCAGATGCGCGCGCGTTGACATGAGTATCTTAGTTATGGTCGGGTTTGGGAAGTATCCCGTGTTTGTGTTTGCGCTTATCCTGATTTCAGAAACCTGGATAAGCCCTTATACCGGGTTTGAGAAACCCGATTAGAGCCCGACCGATATTATCGGCCCGCCGATATTATCGGCCGATATTGGCGATTATTGATATATCGGTATCGGTAAAAAAATATATATATATCGGCCGTTTTTTTTTTATTTTTTTTTTATATATATATATATAAGTTATAGACAGCATGGACAGCATGTTGTGTATATTTGATATTTTTTCTTAACTATTTGTTCTATTGTGTTTTTGTATTTCTAGTTATTTATAATTATTAAATTCCCAGTTAAGTTTACTGTTTCATTGCATTGAGTTTATTAATAAGCTGTAAAATATCCTGCCTACATCACATATTTCAATTCATGTCAACTCAATCATATCTTTGTCAAGTGTTTGATATTTGAGGGTTGCTGATGTGGTGCCTCCTCTGGTCGTTAAGGGCGCCTGTTCGGAGGGAGGGGAACTCGTTGGAATATCGTGATCCTCCCACGTGCTATGTCCTACCGGTGAAGCTTCCCCTGTCAGGTGAAAAGAAGCGGCTGGCTAACTGCCCATGTGGAAGCATGGAGCCAGTTTTCGGCTCTCCCCAGATCGGCAGAGGGTGGAGCAGCAACCAGGATAAATAAATAAAAAATTAGCACTAATGGGGGATTAGCACTAATGGGGGATAAACATTTGATGATAAAAACAAAAATAAAATAAAATAAAAATATCGGCCGATATTATCGGTATCGGTAATTTTTTATTCCCTAAAATCGGTATCGTATCGGTTTCAAAAATCCCATATCGGTCGGGCTCTAAACCCGATTATGCTAGCTGGAGTACCGAGATAGACAGACATCTGTGGAGAGGGGATCCCACACAGTCTTGCCCCCCAAAAAAGGTCAACGACGTCAGGCACACCCAGTACGAGCAAGCGTGCAGGTGATGCCGGTTTGTGTTGTAAATGTCACAGGCGCCTGTGCAAATAGCATCAGTAACCGGGATACTGGTATTTATCATGTATACGGGGATATGAATAAGCAGATGATATGATATGATACCACCAGATTTCTCTGTGTTCCATGTAAATGCCACATCCCCAATATGATAAAAACCTCATAACTGGGATACTCATGTCCATGTAAACGCAGTCTGTTATTCTATTGTCTCTGTGTTTACGCTGATCCAGGAGGTGGCGTACCCTGATGTTGCACCTGTGATGCTGCTGTCGGAGGCCTCAGTCCGGGACCTGAGCAGCAGAGTGGACAATAACCTGACGGTGGAGCGCTTCCGCCCCAACATCGTCATCAGTGACTGTGAAGCATTTGATGAGGTGATGCATCCACAAGTGTTGCTCTCTTCTTTTGTTTGGCCCTTTGAGTTCTCTCTAATGGTGACTACATAATGCATATCTATATATATATATATATATAATAAAATTGAGTATGTGGGCGATGTTTGTTTCAAGTTCTGTGTTCGGCCACAGCTATGCCGTTTTAAGTGCGAAAAAAGGGGCCTGATGGAGCCGGATTTTTTTATTAGGCTAATTAGGTAATGATGTGTTGTCATCAGTGATGATGTCATCAGTGATGATGTCAAAAGTGATGTCATAAGGGCACACACACACACACACACACACACACACACACACACACACACACACACACACACACACACACACACACACACACACACACACACACACACACACACACACAACACAGATGATTAGTTAGCCTATGGCTGACTAATACCCTGTCCTTTTCAGTATGAGCAGTGTGGGCTAAATTGATCTGCAGACTCCAAATCAAATGCCTTTTTTACTTGTTATTGTTGTAGGATTCCTGGGAAGAGATCCAGATTGGCGATGTGAGGCTGCAGCGTGTAATGTCATGTGGAAGGTAACATGGTTGTTGCTTCATGGATTAATAATAAATAATAATAATAATGTCATGTGGAAGGTAACATGGTTGATGCTTCATAGATTAATAATAAATAATAATAATAATGTCATGTGGAAGGTAACATGGTTGATGCTTCATAGAGTAATAATAATAATAATAATAATTAATAATGTCATGTGGAAGGTAGTCTCAACGTCAGACCCATGAGAGTTCTTGTGCTGATACACTACGTTACTGCATACTGCAGAGCTCTCTCTGGGACACTTTCCCTCAGCTGGCTGGTTATGGGAGGGAACGGTTCACTGGCCAGTAATATGCCAGTGATGGATTCATTCCTCCCCAATCAGTAACGACTTTGCGATCAGACGACATGGGAGGCGCAGCCCATTTTTCAAACCGCTCTCTCATCAGTGCTATGACCTGTCACTCATTCAATTTCAACCCGCCTTCAAAAACCAGCAGTGGCTGTGAAGTGTCACAGACTCACTTATGTAGTATGCAGAGCGCAGTGATTCAATGTAATATTTGAGTCTGGGGAGAGACTACGTGGAAGGTAACATGGTTGATGCTTCATAGATTATTAATAATAATAATAATTAATAATGTAATGTGGAAGGTAACATGGTTGATGCTTCATAGATTAATAATAATAATAATAATAATAATAATAATAATGTCGTGGAAGGTAACATGGTTGATGCTTCATAGATTAATAATAATAATAATTAATGTCATGTGGAAGGTAACATGGTTGATGCTTCATAGATTAATAATAATAATAATTAATAATGTAATGTGGAAGGTAACATGGTTGATGCTTCATAGATTATTAATAATAATAATAATTAATAATGTAATGTGGAAGGTAACATGGTTGATGCTTCATAGATTAATAATAATAATAATAATAATAATAATGTCGTGGAAGGTAACATGGTTGATGCTTCATAGATTAATAATAATAATAATTAATGTCTGGATGATATTAGTGCAAGGATATATGAATAACTGCATTTACCTCTCCACAGACCACATGTTCATTATTAGTGGTCCATAATTGCCATAAAAGTAGACATTTCAAGAATGCAATTCAAACAAACTTATGACCTCTGTTGTTGCCAGGTGCATTTTCACCACAGTTGACCCTGAAACCGGTATAATCAATAGAAAAGAGCCTCTGGAAACTCTGAAAAGGTGAGATATTAACATCATATTATGCAAGGGAGCTTGATATTTCACATTTCGGGAGCAGATAAGCTCGTGTATGGAAGGTATTGTGCATTTTATGACTATGATCATCATCTCCCCAATTTTCAAATTCAGACATGGAGGCACTTTGTATCTGACCTCTGGTGACCTTGAGAGGTCATTGACCTCAGCATTGCAATTTTTCCAGTTTTTGCCCCATCACTTTGCATTATACTTATATCTTTGCCAAAATTGCATTTTTGTTCTAATAAAGATGCTTATTTGCTGCCAGCTGCCTCGGCTATAACACCGTAACACATTGGTTCTCAAAGTGGGGTCCGAGGACCTCCAGGGGTTCTTGAGGGTGTTCCAGGGGGTCCCCAGCAAAAAAGCGGAACAATTTATTCACACTATAATTCCATCCATATAAGTAACACAATGACAGAATGGATGACTATTTGGGTCATGGGTTTCATACACTTTCTGTAATAAAACATCTAAAAGAAAAAAGGACTCCACTTTGAGAACCACTGCACTAATGGTTAGTGAATGTGTTTTATATAGTTCATGATTAATTCATGTAGTTAGAAAGCATTTAGTTGTTAAGTATTGTGTGAACTCATCTAAAGTGAGGCCTACCTATGCCTGACAAAGCATTTACAAATGAGATTGAAAGGCTGGCAACTGAAGTACCATTCCAACAGACTTGTACTTAAGAATACATTATTCAATTTTCTTTTGCTGGGGAGCCCCTGGAACCCCATCAAGGACCCCTGGGGATCCCTGGACCCCACTTTGAAAAGCACTGTTATAGGGCCATGGCTGAGGCAGCAGACATTTTGGATATACATGATTATAATGCAGAATGATGGGACAAAAACTGGAAAAATGAAATGCTGAGGTCAATGACCACGTCTGAAATTGAAACTTGTGATATGCTGAAAATTTCATGCTTTAAATTAGTCATAAAATGCACAATGTTTTTGCGTATCTGCCCCACTAAATATGGTTCAGTATGAAAGGACTTTATTTCCTCTCACTCAATTTGGTGTTGGTGAATATTTACTTTCTTATCCACCTTATTTTTGAATGCCCCACTGTAAAAATAATTATGGGTACAAGGTCCGGTTTAACCTGACTTGATTGTTGTAGCTTGCCCATTTCCTAACGACTGTTAAAACTCTGACGCTGGGAGGGGGGGGGGGTTAACGTGACTTGATTGTTGCAGCTTGCACATTTCCTCGTTATTAGTGCAAGCTGTAACAATCAAGTCAGTCACATTACCCCCCCCCCCTCTCCTCCCAGCGTCGGAGTTTTAACGATTCGTTAAAACCCAGATGCTGAGTATATGACACCGACTACAGACGAGTGTCAAGCTGTCAGCAACAAGGCTGGGAGGATTACACCGGAAGAAGCACCCATAAGGCATCATGGCAGCTAGAAATAAGGTGGATAATAGACAAATAATCATGCCTGTGTGTGTATTCATGAGTTTACCTAATTCCTTTATAACTCCCAAAAGTAAGAATTTTACTTTTGATTTAAGGAAATTTAAACTTAAATATGATTTCCATCCTGGAAGTGTCACACAAATTGATCCAAATGGAAAGCTTCCCTACTCTTACCAGGCACTCTATCATTATAAGACATGTAATCTTATATTTATATATCTTGATATTATTTATTTATTATTTTTACCGGTTAACGTCAAGCCTAAACATCTTCCGACTTATGCTGATGTCTTTTTCCCCAGCTATCGCCTGTGCCAACCTTCAGAGAGGCACATATATAAAAAGTCTCCGCTGTTCGGACAGTTCTTCACAGTGAAGAAGACGGGCATCCTGCAGGTCGGGGATGTGGTGTACAAGATCAGCCACTGAGAGAGGGGAGACATACACCGTTTGAAGGAGAAAGAGTTGTCTGTTATGAGTACTTTTTTTTATGCTATTACAGATACAGGCTTCATGAACAACATTCAGAGAGCCTAGCATTGATCTGCAGCTACTCATAAATATATGTGAGACTGATTAAGTATGATGAATAGAAGTCCTTGAGTTTTAGGGTCTCATGCTGAGGAGGTGTTTGTTCAGTCTCTTCTTGAAGGCATGAACACTGCTTGATGTAATGTCTCCAACAACCGCGGGGGGAAGGCTGTTAGCACAGTCATCACTTCAGAAAACACTTAAAATATATAAAAACCACCACTGTATAAAATAATAGCATATGGAGAATATAGTGTAGCACAAAATATAAGAAAAAAAGGACTATGTTTAAAAACAGCTCATTTGATTCACAGACAGAGAAATTAATGCATTGAAAAATACACATTCATTATGCACTTAAACTTAAATGCAAGGAAAATAACCATGTACCTTTTATTGTGTTTTCTTTATTGTGTCTACTGTGATGTACAACGCTAATGAGACCCAAATAAAATGCATAAAAGTATCTTATCATTTCCATGTTGTGTACACTACCTATTGGCATAATATAAGGTATAAGCCTACTGACGAGATATTTATAGTAGTGTTTTCAGTTGAGCACATCAATGTGTAGGCCTAATTAGTTAGTTAGCACATCAGTGTGTAGGCCTAGTTAGATGCAATGTCAGCAAAATCTCAGCTGTCTGGTTTCTTTCTCATAATGATAAACAAGATTACAGTACAAATAAATAACAGCATAAGATAAGAGGTAAGGAGACATGGTCAAAAAGAAGAAATTAAAGTACCTTTAAGAGCAAATCTTACTCAAACAACAACCAAATGTCTTAAGTTAATACAATTACATGGTTACATGTATGGCCATTACATGTCTATAAGCCCAGCTATTTTATTGCATAATGTACCCAAATAGTGTTTATTGGTCCCAAATTCCGTCAGGGCCTCCATGAGGGTCACCAATCTCTGCCGGAACATTGAAGGATGGGGGGGTCGGGGTCTGGTAGTGGCCCACCTAAAGCCTCCTGGAAAACATCCAACTTCGCCCTCAGCTATAGAAAATAGAGAATGAATAGATTGTGATTTTCAAATCATTCATTGTTGGGAAACAATTACAAATCTGTTTTTTGCACACAAACATCTTGACAGGTGAGTTGTTGTAATATCCCTTACCCGTCTCAGTCGACATTGTTTTGTTGTCCACAGCCAGAGAAGAGGTGGTTCACTTCCTTCATGCATCAGTTTTGATAGCGACCCTGCTCATCAGTGCTATGAGAAAGCCACATGGGGCATAACACAAAGAAACCAGTGCAGAATAGTGTGTAGGTGTTTTCCCAGCCGGGCTGCTTACTCTCCAAGTCCCCTGTCTGTGTTTGTGTGTGACAGTCAAGATTCTTGTTTTTCTTGATTACTTCATATTTCAATAATACTAGGGTATATGCTGCTGTCATCTAATATGTTATTAGTATTTTGTAAAGAAAGGTCTTCAGCATTATCATAACCTCAATAATAATCAATTGTGCATTTCCTTTTCATGCGTTGTAAGAAAAGAGTTGCATTAAAGTGGGAGACATGTTATTTGGGAATGAACCTCTTCCGTATGTCCTGCCTGTGGGTTGTTTCTGCAGGATTCCCTCAGGATGAGACTGACTGGTGTGCTGGAGGAATGCTGCCTTCAAGTGCTGCCAGAAACACCGTAATTAGAATTTGTATGCACATAAATGACCCGGTAATAAAGTATTTAATACGACTGGGAATTTAGAGTTGTTCAGTAATGTGATGTTTAGGAGGCAGAGAGCATGTAGTAGACTATTACTAGTACTAGTATTGCTGTGTGTTTGTAACTTTTTAGTGTCACGTATTTTCCTTTTTGCCAAAAGAAGACATCGGTTACATGCAGTGGTTACATGCCTGAGTCGTGGATGTTCTCCTATGCATAACATAGCTCAGAACGGCCTGATTCTTAAAGGAAAATACCACATTTGTCATGGAGTCCATCTTGTTAAAATTATTTCTGTCCAAAAGCACTTGAATGCACAACATTAAAGTGTAACTTCCGATCTCAGGGGCAGTTTATGAGGAGCACCTGAAGGCAGCATGACATTTAGAACTGATCTGCACTAACCAAACAGCAACACTAGAGGGCAGTGTCTCCTCACAGATGTTCCTGTATATCTGCTGTCCTCTCCTCTGTGGCCGTTCACACACTCAACAGTTTACTTCTGTGTTTTCTGAAACCTTTAATTAACCTTTAACCGACTTCATGATTCTCTATGGGGCAGAAACAAAAAATGACATTTCATATTCCTTTTACTGCAGTATTTGCTATTATTATTACTACATTACTCACACACACACACACACACACACCAGGGCCGGTTCCAGAACAACATGACTAGGGGTACATCCTAGATAGGAAGGGGTGCAGATGCCCGGCCAAAGGCCGGGCCCATTCGGGTGGCCGGCCTTCCGAATGGGCCGAATGGGCCGCCCGAAAAATTTGACATGTTATTTTACTAAAAATAATGCATTTGACCATCATTTCAAGTAGAATGATACCACCCAAGCAAGAATATTTCAAGTGTTTCAAGTGCTTTACTGAAATATTTGGACCATATAATGATAATACAATTATCTCAACCTTAAAAGGTTACATATAGGTGCCAAAAAGCAATAAAATCACATCAAAGAACAAAGAAAAACAACAACTATAATTCAAGTTTAAACAGTAAGTGTGCAGCTGTAGCATTTATTTAATTTTTTTTTTTTTTTTTTTAACTTTTCAACTGAGCATGCAAACAATTAAAATAAGGGTGCAATGCATGCTTTTGCACCCCCGTAGAACCGGGCCTGACACACGCACACGCACACGCACAGCTTGACAAGTCTGGGAGACATGACAAAATAACTTGAAAAGTTTGTCCGTTTTTGCAGTGTGGGAAAGACCTAATTCATTGTATGACAAACGCTCTGTAAATGTAGCTGCTGTTGATATCATTAATATAACACTGGAATCAGTGTTATTCCGTAACTGACATTTTTAAGGTTTAAATTAGTTTGCTTCAGATGTATTTTGGTACAAGGTGATGCAACAGCTTTACACAGAGGGACAGTTCCTATTTGAATCAGGATCCAGGACTACAACAGCTTTACACGAATCAGGATCCAGGACTACAACAGCTTTACACAGAGGGACAGTTCCTATTTGAATCAGGATCCAGGACTACAACAGCTTTACACAGAGGGGCAGTTCCTATTTGAATCAGGATCCAGGACTACAACAGCTTTACACAGAGGGACAGTTCCTATTTGAATCAGGATCCAGGACTACAACAGCTTTACACAGAGGGGCAGTTCCTATTTGAATCAGGATCCAGGACTACAACAGCTTTACACAGAGGGGCAGTTCCTATTTGAATCAGGATCCAGGACTACAACAGCTTTACACAGAGGGACAGTTCCTATTTGAATCAGGATCCAGGACTACCGTCTTGACAGGATGTGACACACAGGGCAGACAGGATGTGACATACAGGGCAGACAGGATGTGACACACAGGGCAGACAGGATGTGACATACAGGGCAGATACAATAATAGCAGAGGGCCCTCGCCTCGGAGGCCTCTTCAGCTCAGAGCCCTTCAAAATATTCTCCCTCCCTTGCTCACTATGAAGCCGACTCAAGCTGAACCACACATTCACTATGAAGCCGACTCAAGCTCGTATGATTGGTATGAATGTAGACATGAATGATGGTGGTCGGAGGGGCCGTTGAGCGCCGATGTGTGGCTGCCACGCTTTCGAACCACCGGTACGAATGGTGTGAACGAATAATGATTCTGTGAAGCGCTTTGAGCACTTGGAAAGGCGCTATATAAATCCAATTATTATTATTATTATCAAGCTAAACCACACATTCACTATGAAGCCGACTCAAGCTGAACCACACATTCACTATGAAGCCGACTCAAGCTGAACCACACATTCAATTACATGTGTTGAAGTGATACATTCCTTGTCCAAACCAGTAATAAGCAGGCAGATTCTGCAGCTCTGAGAGCTCCATTAGGGTAATTGCCTTTACTGGGGGCAGAGAGTGCTGAGTGCCCAGCCGGGTCGCATGCTAGCCACCGGCGCTGCTGTGTGTCTCTGTACGGGTCGCATGCTAGCCACCGGCGCTGCTGTGTCTCTCTGTACGGGTCGCATGCTAGCCACCAGCGCTGCTGTGTCCCTCTGTACGGGTCGCATGCTAGCCACCAGCGCTGCTGTGTGTCTCTGTACGGGTCGCATGCTAGCCACCAGCGCTGCTGTGTGTCTCTGTACGGGTCGCATGCTAGCCACCAGCGCTGCTGTGTCCCTCTGTACGGGTCGCATGCTAGCCACCAGCGCTGCTGTGTGTCTCTGTACGGGTCGCATGCTAGCCACCAGCGCTGCTGTGTGTCTCTGTACGGGTCGCATGCTAGCCACCAGCGCTGCTGTGTGTCTCTGTACGGGTCGCATGCTAGCCACCAGCGCTGCTGTGTCCTTCTGTACGGGTCGCATGCTAGCCACCAGTGCTGCTGTGTCCTGTACGGGTCGCATGCTAGCCACCAGCGCTGCTGTGTGTCTCTGTACGGGTCGCATGCTAGCCACCAGCACTGCTGTGTGTCTCTGTACGGGTCGCATGCTAGCCACCAGCACTGCTGTGTGTCTCTGTACGGGTCGCATGCTAGCCACCAGCGCTGCTGTGTGTCTCTGTACGGGTTGCATGCTAGCCACCAGCGCTGCTGTGTGTCTCTGTACGGGTCGCATGCTAGCCACCGGCGCTGCTGTGTCCCTCTGTACGGGTCGCATGCTAGCCACCAGCGCTGCTGTGTCCTTCTGTACGGGTCGCATGCTAGCCACCAGCACTGCTGTGTGTCTCTGTACGGGTCGCATGCTAGCCACCAGCGCTGCTGTGTCCCTCTGTACGGGTCGCATGCTAGCCACCAGCGCTGCTGTGTGTCTCTGTACGGGTCGCATGCTAGCCACCGGCGCTGCTGTGTGTCTCTGTACGGGTCGCATGCTAGCCACCGGCGCTGCTATGTCCCTCTGTACGGGTCGCATGCTAGCCACCGGCGCTGCTGTGTCCCTCTGTACGGGTCGCATGCTAGCCACCGGCGCTGCTGTGTCCCTCTGTACGGGTCGCATGCTAGCCACCAGCGCTGCTGTGTGTCTCTGTACGGGTCGCATGCTAGCCACCAGCGCTGCTGTGTGTCTCTGTACGGGTCGCATGCTAGCCACCAGCGCTGCTGTGTGTCTCTGTACGGGTCGCATGCTAGCCACCAGCGCTGCTGTGTCCTTCTGTACGGGTCGCATGCTAGCCACCAGCACTGCTGTGTGTCTCTGTACGGGTCGCATGCTAGCCACCAGCGCTGCTGTGTGTCTCTGTACGGGTCGCATGCTAGCCACCGGCGCTGCTGTGTCCCTCTGTACGGGTCGCATGCTAGCCACCAGCACTGCTGTGTCCCTCTGTACGGGTCGCATGCTAGCCACCGGCGCTGCTGTGTCTCTGTACGGGTCGCATGCTAGCCACCAGCGCTGCTGTGTGTCTCTGTACGGGTCGCATGCTAGCCACCAGCGCTGCTGTGTGTCTCTGTACGGGTCGCATGCTAGCCACCAGCGCTGCTGTGTGTCTCTGTACGGGTCGCATGCTAGCCACCAGCGCTGCTGTGTGTCTCTGTACGGGTCGCATGCTAGCCACCAGCGCTGCTGTGTCCTTCTGTACGGGTCGCATGCTAGCCACCAGCACTGCTGTGTGTCTCTGTACGGGTCGCATGCTAGCCACCAGCGCTGCTGTGTGTCTCTGTACGGGTCGCATGCTAGCCACCGGCGCTGCTGTGTGTCTCTGTACGGGTCGCATGCTAGCCACCAGCGCTGCTGTGTCCCTCTGTACGGGTCGCATGCTAGCCACCAGCGCTGCTGTGTCCCTCTGTACGGGTCGCATGCTAGCCACCAGCACTGCTGTGTCCCTCTGTACGGGTCGCATGCTAGCCACCAGCGCTGCTGTGTCCCTCCAGTGCCCCTGGCGACAATCAGGCCCTCTCAAATCCAATAAGTGGCCCCTCCTCCTCGGTCCAAACGGCTAATTGCACGGCTCATTGTGGTGAGCACAGTTAAATGGCCTCACGCTCACATTGTTTTCACATAGACCGTGTTTTGTTGCCATGGCAGGGGAGGCATGGAAACGCGGGGGTTAGTCCCGGGCCCCGTATATATTTTCAATAGGACCTTGGCACCAGTCGGGCTGAAATGTAACCACGCTTCTTATTCTTATTGCTGGGAATGGGCCCTCCCCTCTCTCCCCTCTCCCATTCAAACCACTTCAATTACAGAGAGGGACATGCATGTGACAGTGGTAGGATTACACAACGGGGGGTGGGGGTGGAAAAGGGGAGAAGGGAGTGGGTGGGTGGGGGTCCAAATGCAGCCAAAGACAGCAAAAACAGTCCCTCTCCTCTGCTATGTTATTTGCTTCCAAACAGCCATAATAATATATTGCAGAACTACCATGCTGCCTGCCAGTGTACACTTCTACAACAGACATGAATAGAAAATGAATACACAGAGGCTGTGTTTCCACTGTCACCGTTGCGTTGTTTGGAAACTGATTTGCTGCTTATGAAAGTGAGAAACTGCAGCCAATATTTTCAAAGTGCTGGCTGTAAAAAATACACTATTTTAAATGGTGCAATATGGGTTAATTATACCAACTGTTTCACAACTATTGCAGTAAAATAGTCCTTTAACACTAGAAAGGCCAACGGATTAGGGTGTTGGGGGTCGGCTTGGCTCATGGTTTCTGTGTGCTTTCACCTACTTCGCCTGAGACTCCACTTCAATAGTCTCTCTCCAGACTCAAATATTATGCTGAATCGCTGCGCTCTGCATACTACATAATAATCTGCGCCACTTCGGAGCCCCCGCTGCTGTTTTGAGGGTGGGTCTAGGGGGTCAATTTTGAAGGATTGACAGGTCGTAGAACCAATGAGAGAGTGGTTCATTTTCAAAAGTCACCAAAGTCAGGTTGGGTGGGCGCGCCTGATCCATAATCTCGTTACTGATTGGTACCCCCCCAGGATTTCGGGAGAACTAGTCACTGGCTAGGATTCCAGCATCATTTTTGGGGCTATAAGTGTCCCAGACCCAGAGAGAGATCTGCAGCATGCAGTAACATAGTTAGCGTAGCTAACATAGTGTATCATCACTCTCATGGGTTGAGACTATTAGTGGCGCTAGGATAAATTCAGCTCTCCACATCCCCAACAAGACAAAACAACATATAAAATATGAAAGTAGGCAGTGGGCCCTACTAAAAAATCCAATGCACTCGTCTCCATTAGTTCAATTCAAGTTGGCTTAACCCAACGCATGTTGGCAATCTGCCTTCATCAGGGGTGAAACAGACAAGGGCACACACAGGTGCCAGATAAAGTGACAAGACAAAACAACACACTGAAATCGGCCCATAGTTATAGTTCATCTTTCTTCAGCCAATTCTGGACAGACGCTGTAGCACTGTCCGCATCGTTTTGGGTTTCAGGGGAAGCAAGACTTTGCATGCGGCCGGTTGTTTTGGCTGCAATTAGGTGAATATATTGAGCGTGTGCACTCTGTCACATCCTTGAACCAGCCTCAAGAGGACCAAAACCCATTGGTCGAAACGGGGTGAATGTGATTCCAACAACAGTCCCTTTGTTTGATTTTGAAGATATAAAAATGTTGGTTTGTACAGAAAGTGGTTCAAGGAAAAGTCATGCAGGGATGTTTTGAAAACAGAGATATTTCCATTCTAAAATTCAAGAGATCAGTCAGCTGGCTACAGCTTTGCCTTATATGAAGTCAACACGGAGCCTGCAGTCTGAGGAAGTAGGAATCCAAGAAAGACTATTAGTTGCAGTACTACTATAGTAGTAGCCTACACTGCAAAAACTGGCAAACTAAGCTAATTTTAGGATAGTTTTAGTGAAATCCTCTTACTGCACACAGGCAGATAATTTGACCAGTTTCAACACATTTGACAGTTTTTCCAGGAGAATGTAACTTGTTTCAGGAACTGTACTTGGTAAAAGTAAAATTGTCTGACAGACATTTTTTGCAGTGCAGTACATCCCACTGTGGGAAATGTATCATGTAATAAAACAGAACAAAGCTCGTCAGTCTGCTTGTACAGAAGAGAAACCATGCTAACACACTGAATAATAATCACTGCCTGTGCCAAAATGCCCCTCCATTAGTCAGTATTCAAAATAGGGATTCAACAGAAATGGGTGTGCAACAAATCAAGCATAAATACTGTTCCCCCTCCTCTTCTAATTGAATGCCATGCATAAAGTGAGGGACTACGGTTGCCCACCGCCTCCACCATTGGGAGGTAGGGGGTGTGGAGGTTTAAGTGTGTGTGTTTGTTTTACAGTGATTAGCCCATTACGTAGTCCAGCGCTGCCAAGCCCCGCGGGGCACTACACGCACGCCTGCCTGACCCCACTCTGCTGAGTGGGTAAAGATGGCCCCTCTCCTGCGCTGCTAACTGCTAACAGCTAGCTGCTGTGGAAGCTCCCATCAACACTTTGGACTTTGGACTTAGAATCATCATTCAGGATAACAGTAAAGACATCAAAACGGGAGCATCTCTTTGTTCCTTCAGCCCTATGTACCCTCAGCCCTATGTTCCCTCAGCTCTATGTTCCCTCAACCCTATGTTCCTTATCCCTATGTTCCCTCAGGCCTATGTTCCCTCAGGCCTATGTTACCTCACCCCTATGTTCCTTCAACCCTATGTTCCCTCAACCCTATGTTCCCTCAACCTTATGTTCCCTCAGCCCTATGTTCCTTCAACCCTATGTTCCTTCAACCCTATGTTCCCTCAGGCCTATGTTACCTCAGCCCTATGTTCCCTCAACCCTATGTACCCTCAGCTCTATGTTCCCTCAACCCTATGTTCCCTCAACCCTATGTACCCTCAGCTCTATGTTCCCTCAGCCCTATGTTCCCTCAACCCTATGTACCCTCAGCTCTATGTTCCCTCAGCCCTATGTTCCCTCAACCCTATGTACCCTCAGCTCTATGTTCCCTCAACCCTATGTTCCCTCAGCCCTATGTTCCCTCAGGCCTATGGTCCCTCAGCCCTATGTTCCCTCAGCCCTATGTTCCCTCAACCTTATGTTCCCTCAGGCCTATGTTCCCTCAGCCCTATGTTCCCTCAGCTCTATGTTCCCTCAGCTCTATGTTCCCTCAACCTTATGTTCCCTCAACCCTATGTTCCCTCAGCCCTATGTTCCCTCAGGCCTATGGTCCCTCAGCCCTATGTTCCCTCAGGCCTATGTTCCCTCAGCCCTATGTTCCCTCAGGCCTATGTTCCCTCAACCTTATGTTCCCTCAGGCCTATGTTCCCTCAGCTCTATGTTCCCTCAGCCCTATGTTCCCTCAGCTCTATGTTCCCTCAGGCCTATGTTCCCTCAACCTTATGTTCCCTCAGCTCTATGTACCCTCAGCCCTATGTTCCCTCAACCCTATGTACCCTCAGCCCTATGTTCCCTCAACCCTATGTTCCCTCAGGCCTATGTTCCCTCAACCTTATGTTCCCTCAGGCCTATGTTCCCTCAGGCCTATGTTACCTCAGATCAGTACCTAACACAATTATTTTCCGAGGATGGTGAATGCATGACCCACCCTACTCTGCCTCTGACACCATACGCCGAAGCAACGCTCAACCTAACCTAAACCTACGCTGAACCCACAAGTTTCATTTTGGCGTCCTTGTTAACACATTGAGTGCCAGCGACGCCATATGGCGTCAAGAGAAATTTACCGTACGCTGCCAGCGACGCCAAATCGCGTCAATAACTCCAAATTCATATTTTGACGGGGGAATGTCGATCTAAGCCTCTTACATCGCCTCTTACAATATGGGAGCTATTGAATGTGTCTAACCTATTTTACAGAACCCTTAGGTGGCGACAGTCCTCTCCAGATTAGAGAACGGCCAGGAGAAAAGAGAGAAGAAGTGATGAGGAAACGGAAATCGCAATGATATGCATGAAGCGTGCATACCGTTAGCTGTGCCTGTGAACAGCAGTCATCTGCTGCCATAATTGAGCCCCTACCGTGTCCGCTGCGATAGTCCATCCATATGATTTAGTTGCCGACACGGCGACACCAGGGTCTTTCTGAAAAATTACATTATTCTCAGCTGGGAGCTGGCGACACGTTGTAAAAAAGCAGGGGGATGCAGGCAGCGGACTTTTTCAGTGCAGATCAAACAGAGCAAACTCCTCCCACCACGAAGGAGGGGGAGGAGGGGGGTGGGGGCACGCAGGCCACTACAGCATACAACCATTCACAGTACACTGACACACCCAGGCAGCAGGCTCGATGCATAATGAGCAAACAAGCTAGAATAGGCTATCTGATGCCCACCAGCAGTAAATCAAGACCAGCAAGAAGGTGTAGGGTCTGCGCACGCAGGTTCTTTTCAAGAAAATAAAACAATGCAGGAAATTTTGTGTTTGAATATTGTTATGTTACACAAAAAATGAAAGCTTAGAATGTGTAGTTTCATCCAGAAAAAAAAAAAAGTTGATATCTTCTTTCTTTGTGGAAATATGGACTTCAACATCCAGCATGACCCCATGAAAGTGAGCATTTTGATGTTAGACCAAGCTGTATACTAATATTTGTAGAAAATAAACAACACATTCTTTTGACATACTTTTTCCCGCAGGTAAACTAGACATTCTAACCTTTCATTTCAGCTATAGCATTTTGTTCAACTCAAAGCAGAATTCATTCTGTCGCCTTTCTAGCATAAAGATGTGATTATCTCAGAAACTAATTTCAGCATGCTCTTTTCGGTCGAAAACACTCTTTTTCAGAGGGGTGTATTTCCAAAATGGAACGGTTTATAAACACAGTTTTTTTTTTAAATGAAACAGAAGGGTTCAAAGTTTCATTGAGGCTATTGGTTGTCCATATAAGAGGAACACAAAAAATGATATGGCTATATTAAAATGCATTGCGGCCTATGTGGCACAGTACAGCAACCTTTTGCCCAAGGGCGTGGCACTCAAAGTGTTAACACGCTCAAGCCGCGCTCAAGCGATCGTTCAGGATGTAGTCCTATTTTCCAAGCGTGAAGCGTGAAGCTGCCAGGCATGAAGTAAATGGAAGTTGTGGGCGGGTTCAAGGCGCACCGAGCGAGGCGCTGAGGAAAAGAGTGTGCTTTGTGTGTGATCGGTTAAGCGTGAGCTCAACTTCAGTTCTGCTTATGTTAAGCGCCAGGTGTCAACAAAGGCTTACCCTAAACCTAAACCAATCATCACTCCCCATGCCCAAACCTAACCCAATCAGAGGCAGAGTAGGGTGGGTAATGCCTTCACCATCCTGGGAAGACATTTTGCATACCGAACCCTAACCCTGATGCTGAGGGAACATGAGGCTGAGGGAAAATAGGGATGACCCCCACCAAAATTATGAAATAACACATGCAGTGACCAAAAAGTGTTAATAAATGAAAACAACGTATATTTTAGATTCTTTAGAGTAGCCTTGCCTTGTTGGAAAGGCAAAGGCTTTGGAAGGAAATTCATACATAACTCAACTTCATTATTTATATTTGTCTAAGAAACACACATGGCTTTAAGAGAATGAGAATATTCAGTCAGGTTGGTCCAGACGGTGGGCTGGCAGCGTGAGCGGTCTGGGGGTTCACAGTAGGTCAAACGGTGCTCACGCTGTTTTGTTGGTGTCTTGTGTCAATGCTGTTAAAGTCTGCGCTGCCGGGGGATAGTGTGTGTGTGTGTGTGTGTGTGTGTGTGTGTGAGTGAGAGAGTGTGTGTGTGTGTGTGTGTGTGTGTGGAGTGGGCTAAGACTTTGTTTTTGTCTCCCCACACCAAGCCTTCCCTCTGATGCTGTGAGCGGAGCAGTTGTTTATAGGCATCAATGACAACTATCTACGCTGCGGTTGGTTTGGCTACGCCAACCAATGGGAACAAAGAATGAGGCAGGGAGGGGGTGTGTGAGTGGGCCTAAATGTGTGTGATTAAGTGTGCATGTTTGTGTGGCTGTGCCAGCATGTGTGAGCGAGCGCGCGCGCGCGCGTGTGTGTGTGTGTGTGTGTGTGTGTGTGTGTGTGCATCTGTGTGCTTGCTTGCATGGCTGTATCTGTGAGTGGACTGATGGTGGCACTTGCGTGTGCGTAAGTTGTGAAACAGAAACGATGTTGGTCAACTTTGGCTTCTGTGTGTCATCGACTGCTGGATTTCCTAAAGTGTCTCACGAGAGCGATTTCTGTTGTGTAAGTGAAATCCAGCGGTGGGGGGCATTTAAAAGTAAGAAAAGAGTGATGAATAGAGCAGATGCAGTTAGTTACTTTCCACATTTAAACAGTCTTTTAACAGATTTTTCCATTTTCCCACTCCTCCTTAGACCTGAGTCAGGTGTAAAGCAGATGTTGACTTTAGACTTGACTCAGGTGTAAAGCAGATGTTGACTTTAGACCTGAGTCAGGTGTAAAGCAGATGTTGACTTTAGACCTGAGTCAGGTGTAAAGCAGATGTTGACTTTAGACCTGACTCAGGTGTAAAGCAGATGCTGACTTTAGACCTGACTCAGGTCTAAAGCAGATGTTGACTTTAGACCTGACTCAGGTCTAAAGCAGATGTTGACTTTAGACCCGACTCAGGTCTAAAGCAGATGTTGACTTTAGACTTGACTCAGGTGTAAAGCAGATGTTGACTTTAGACCTGACTCAGGTGTAAAGCAGATGTTGACTTTAGACCTGACTCAGGTCTAAAGCAGATGTTGACTTTAGACCCGACTCAGGTCTAAAGCAGATGTTGACTTTAGACCTGACTCAGGTGTAAAGCAGATGTTGACTTTAGACCTGACTCAGGTCTAAAGCAGATGTTGACTTTAGACTTGACTCAGGTGTAAAGCAGATGTTGACTTTAGACCTGAGTCAGGTGTAAAGCAGATGTTGACTTTAGACCTGAGTCAGGTGTAAAGCAGATGTTGACTTTAGACCTGAGTCAGGTGTAAAGCAGATGCTGACTTTAGACCTGACTCAGGTCTAAAGCAGATGTTGACTTTAGACCTGACTCAGGTATAAAGCAGATGTTGACTTTAGACCTGACTCAGGTCTAAAGCAGATGCTGACTTTAGACCCGACTCAGGTCTAAAGCAGATGTTGACTTTAGACCCGACTCAGGTCTAAAGCAGATGTTGACTTTAGACCCGACTCAGGTCTAAAGCAGATGTTGACTTTAGATCGGACTCAGGTGTAAAGCAGATGTTGACTTTAGACCTGACTCAGGTGTAAAGCAGATGTTGACTTTAGACCTGACTCAGGTCTAAAGCAGATGTTGACTTTAGACCCGACTCAGGTCTAAAGCAGATGTTGACTTTAGACCCGACTCAGGTCTAAAGCAGATGTTGACTTTAGACCTGACTCAGGTGTAAAGCAGATATTGACTTTAGACCCGACTCAGGTCTAAAGCAGATGTTGACTTTAGACCTGACTCAGGTGTAAAGCAGATGTTGACTTTAGACCTGACTCAGGTATAAAGCAGATGTTGACTTTAGACCTGACTCAGGTATAAAGCAGATGTTGACTTTAGACCTGACTCAGGTGTAAAGCAGATGTTGACTTTAGACCTGACTCAGGTATAAAGCAGATGTTGACTTTAGACCTGACTCAGGTATAAAGCAGATGTTGACTTTAGACCTGACTCAGGTCTAAAGCAGATGTTGACTTTAGACCTGACTCAGGTCTAAAGCAGATGTTGACTTTAGACCTGACTCAGGTCTAAAGCAGATATTGACTTTAGACCCGACTCAGGTCTAAAGCAGATGTTGACTTTAGACCTGACTCAGGTGTAAAGCAGATGTTGACTTTAGACCTGACTCAGGTGTAAAGCAGATGTTGACTTTAGACCTGACTCAGGTATAAAGCAGATGTTGACTTTAGACCTGACTCAGGTATAAAGCAGATGTTGACTTTAGACCTGACTCAGGTATAAAGCAGATGTTGACTTTAGACCTGACTCAGGTCTAAAGCAGATGTTGACTTTAGACCTGACTCAGGTATAAAGCAGATGTTGACTTTAGACCTGACTCAGGTATAAAGCAGATGTTGACTTTAGACCTGACTCAGGTCTAAAGCAGATGTTGACTTTAGACCTGACTCAGGTGTAAAGCAGATGTTGACTTTAGACCTGACTAAGGTGTAAAGCAGATGTTGACTTTAGGCCTGACTCAGGTGTAAAGCAGATATTGACTTTAGACCTGACTCAGGTGTAAAGCAGATATTGACTTTAGACCTGACTCAGGTGTAAAGCAGATGTTGACTTTAGACCTGACTCAGGTGTAAAGCAGATATTGACTTTAGACCTGACTCAGGTGTAAAGCAGATATTGACTTTAGACCTGACTCAGGTGTAAAGCAGATATTGACTTTAGACCTGACTCAGGTGTAAAGCAGATGTTGACTTTAGACCTGACTCAGGTGTAAAGCAGATATTGACTTTAGACCTGACTCAGGTGTAAAGCAGATATTGACTTTAGACCTGACTCAGGTGTAAAGCAGATATTGACTTTAGACCTGACTCAGGTGTAAAGCAGATATTGACTTTAGACCTGACTCAGGTGTAAAGCAGATGTTGACTTTAGACCTGACTCAGGTGTAAAGCAGATGTTGACTTTAGACCTGACTCAGGTGTAAAGCAGATGTTGACTTTAGACCTGACTCAGGTGTAAAGCAGATATTGACTTTAGACCTGACTCAGGTGTAAAGCAGATGTTGACTTTAGACCTGACTCAGGTGTAAAGCAGATATTGACTTTAGACCTGACTCAGGTGTAAAGCAGATATTGACTTTAGACCTGACTCAGGTGTAAAGCAGATATTGACTTTAGACCTGACTCAGGTGTAAAGCAGATATTGACTTTAGACCTGACTCAGGTGTAAAGCAGATATTGACTTTAGACCTGACTCAGGTGTAAAGCAGATGTTGACTTTAGACCTGACTCAGGTGTAAAGCAGATGTTGACTTTAGACCTGACTCAGGTGTAAAGCAGATATTGACTTTAGACCTGACTCAGGTGTAAAGCAGATATTGACTTTAGACCTGACTCAGGTGTAAAGCAGATATTGACTTTAGACCTGACTCAGGTGTAAAGCAGATATTGACTTAAGACCTGACTCAGGTGTAAAGCAGATATTGACTTTAGACCTGACTCAGGTGTAAAGCAGATGTTGACTTTAGACCTGACTCAGGTGTAAAGCAGATGTTGACTTTAGACCCGACTCAGGTCTAAAGCAGATGTAAAAAAACGTAAAGGTAAACCATCAAAGAAAAATTGAGGAATCAATGAGTTGTTTTGAACCTGTATACTGAATCTGAAATCTCTTAAATAATCTGATATTTAACTGGCATCTCTTCATCCCAGACTCATGTGGTCATCTCACTGAATGTTTTACAAGGAAGTGCTGCACGGCTCCGAGTACTCCTCCTCTGAGAAGCTGTGTGTGTGTGTGTGTGTGTGTGTGTGTGTGAGAGAGAGAGTGTGTGGCTGTGTGTCTGAGTGTGTGTGTGTGTGTGTGTGTGTGTGTGTGAGAGAGTGTGTGTGTGTGGATGAGAGAGTGTGTGTTTGAGAGAGTGTGTGTATGTGCGTGTGTGTGCGCGTGCATGAGAGAGTGAGTGTGTGTGTGTGTGTGGTTGTGTGTGTGTGCGTGTGTGAGAGAGAGTGTGTGTGTGTCTGTGCGTGCGTGTGTGTGGCGGATGGGGGTGCGGCCTGAGTGATGACTTGACAGCCGCCTGACAGACAGTGCAGACTCCTGGGAGTGTGCAGGGACGGGGACAGATGCCGCTGAAAGTCGATCCCATTGTCTCGTCTGCAGCCTTCCCCCCCCCTGTGCACTGCATGTTCAGTTGGTGTATGGAAAGGGGTTCGGGACGGGGGACAGGGGTAGGGTGGGCGGGGTGGGACGGGGCGGGCGGGTGTACAGTTTAGTAAGACTGTTTTCACAGTTGCTGCTAGCTGTGACCTCGCCGTCGTCTTGAGGCTGAGGGACATGGTGTCCCGATCGCAGGGGGTCAGCTCCTCATAAATCATCCAGAGAACGTCAGAGGAGAGGCTCGGAGTCGAGGGATACTTTCTGATGCTGATACTGGCAATATTTCATATTTAAAGGCATCTTTACTATTGTACTATTATTACTTCCTTGATTTGATGCATTTCCTGTTGAAACAGGATGCTGGGGCGGGACATAATTATATATATATATCCCGCTGATCAGCTGTTATCCCACTCGGCCTGCGGCCTCGTGGGATAACAGCTTATCAGCGGGATATATGCCACAACACCACGCAGCTCGAGTGCTATATTGCTTTTATAAAACGGTTTCCAAGTATAATAATATAATAATAATAATACTATAAGTCCGACTGGCATGGTATTCTGATAGAGTCAGTTGAAACACTACTGTAAGGCGGGACCGCAAGAACGTGCGGGTGATTTGATTGGATCGTTCTGGAGACTGAAGTTGACATTGGCCAATCCTGGCGCTTGCTGAGAAGCTGAGAGCTTTCTGGAAAGCCCGACAGGCAGCTCGAGCGCAGCGCTGCATTCTCAGCGCTTGCTGAGAAGCTGAGTGCTTTCTGCAAAGCCCGACACCAACTAACGTTACAGGGTTAAATGCGGGGTTAAATGCGGGGTTAACAGCCTTTTTTTTTCAAAGAAGACATTAGCCCGCGTCTATTCTTGTACAAAACATAATTTTAACCAAAGGCTTTTAGTAAGAGAGTTGCCATGGCAACCAATAACCCATGGCCATGGGTTATTGGAGTGGGTTATTGGATTTATACAATGGCTGTGAACCAATCAGATTGCTTGATTTGAGAGACCCGTTTTATAAACAGTAATAACTAATAATAACTATTTACAGGAGGATATACAGTAATAACTTTAATCATAACTTTATTTACAGGAGGATATACAGTAATAACTTTAATCATAACTTTATTTACAGGAGGATATACAGTAATAACTTTAATCATAACTTTATTTACAGTACAGTAATAACTTTAATCATAACTTTATTTACAGTATATATATAGTAATAGTCTCGGCTCCCAGACGTTTGGTGAGCTGCGCCACCAAACGTCTGGGAATTTCACTGTCAGAAACTATCTGTCCGAGCCCGGCGAGAACCGCCGGCAGCAGACACGCCTACATTTATTATTAGAATTTTATTTGGTAGCGGCAATGCCATTTATCATAGTCCTAACACAGAGCATGAAGCTGATATGCTCCAAACAAAATTTATAGCTGTGGTTTATTTTACAATAATTTTTCCTACCCGGAAGTGGTCCGCTTGCTACTGTGAAGTCATCAGCAGGCTCTGTAACGTTAGCCTCGGGAGTCGGGTTTATCGCTGGGGGAAAGACCTCTAGCCGCCGGGGCCGGATGAAACACGTCCTATTAACAGGTTATGTTTGTTTCTACGTACTTTATTTACAGTATATATAGTAATAACTTTAATCATAACTTTATTTACAGTATATACAGTAATAACTTTAATCATAACTTTATTTACAGTATATACAGTAATAACTTTAATCATAACTTTATTTACAGTAATAACTTTAATCATAACTTTATTTACAGTATAGTAATAACTTTAATCATAACTTTATTTACAGTAGCTATATACAGTACTAGTCAAACATTTGGATACACTACCGTAGCTCTTTTCTAAAAACGGTTTAGCAGACCAGCATAAAATCAAACAAGACGACACAGCGGCAATAAAACAACAGTGAATAGAAACAATGAGAATAAGAAGAAATAAAGAGACATGTAAATAAAATCTATTTGGTTCTGTTCTGGTTAAGATGACGCACATTTTATGCTGCTTCCACAACAATGTTAAGAGTGGAAACTTTTGCTGATAAGGTTTCTCTGTTGAAGGGAAGCTTGAGTTCGAACTATCTTTCGACAGTCTAAAGTCATCGGTCTGACAGCATGACTTCATGTGTTTGAAATGCGACACTCTACAACGACTCCATTTTACTGCCGTTTAAACGCATTTTCACAAATAACTTGACCGCGTCTAGCGCTTTAAAAGAGCCAACACTCATTGCAGCCTGATTTATTGATTGAGACAGTCTTTTTTAGAAACTGCTGTAATTCTTTCTAATGCAGGAATTACCCTCATGTGGTTATCATTTCATGTCCAAAAAACCTCCCAAAGGTTTTCATGTGTGTGCCAAGATATGATGTAGCCAGCGGAGAGAGGAGACGCAAGACAATGTGGAGACGCACGGGCTCTCATAGTGGCACCAGGCCTGTCAAATGTGCTTTTTCCATCCAACCACCACCGCCCCCCCCCCCCCCCGCTGTTAATAAAACTCCAATGTTGGGACTTTTTATGACTTTTGTGTAAATCTCCAACATCACTCAACTTTCTCTCTCCGCTTGGCAGCCACGTGTTTTGATCAGCCCTGAGTCTGCTGTGCACACGCACACGCACACACACACACACACACACACACACACACACACACACACACACACACACACACGTTTGTACAGATATCCTAGTGAGGACATTTCTTGACATAATGCATTCCCTAGCCCCTAACCCTAAGCATCACAACTAAATACCTAACCTTAACTAAATACCTAACCTTACCTAAATACCTAACCTTACCTAACCTTAGTCTGACTGCCTGGAAGCACGCTGCAGGTCTAAGCTCTGCCATTGGTGCCAACTATTTCAGCTGCTGCTGTCTGAGGCCCAGCCTACTGTCTGAGGCCCAGCCCCTGCTGCTTGAGGCCCAGCCCCTACTGTCTGAGGCCCAGCCCCTTCTGTTTGAGGCCCAGCCCCTTCTGTCTGAGGCCCAGCCCCTTCTGTCTGAGGCCCAGCCCCTTCTGTTTGAGGCCCAGCCCCTTCTGTCTGAGGCCCAGCCCCTTCTGTTTGAGGCCCAGCCGCTACTGTCTGAGGCCCATTCCCTGCTGTCTGAGGCCCAGCCTGCTGTCTGAGGCCCATTCCCTGCTGTCTGAGGCCCAGCCTGCTGTCTGAGGCCCAGCTGCTGCTGTCTGAGGCCCATTCCCTGCTGTTTGAGGCCCAGTCCCTGCTGTCTGAGGCCCAGCCCCTGCTGTTTGAGGCCCAGTCCCTGCTGTCTGAGGCCCAGCCCCTGCTGTCTGAGGCCCAGCCCCTACTGTCTGAGGCCCAGCCTGCTGTCTGAGGCCCAGCTGCTGCTGTCTGAGGCCCAGTCTAATGTCTGAGGCCCAGCCCCTGCTGTTTGAGGCCCAGCCCCTGCTGTTTGAGGCCCAGTCCCTGCTGTCTGAGGCCCAGCCCCTGCTGTTTGAGGCCCAGCCTCTGCTGTTTGAGGCCCAGTCCCTGCTGTCTGAGGCCCAGCCCCTGCTGTTTGAGGCCCAGCCCCTGCTGTTTGAGGCCCAGTCCCTGCTGTCTTAGGCCCAGCCCCTGCTGTTTGAGGCCCAGTCCCTGCTGTTTGAGGCCCAGCCCCTGCTGTTTGAGGCCCAGTCCCTGCTGTCTGAGGCCCAGCCCCTGCTGTTTGAGGCCCAGCCCCTGCTGTTTGAGGCCCAGTCCCTGCTGTCTGAGGCCCAGCCCCTGCTGTTTGAGGCCCAGTCCCTGCTGTTTGAGGCCCAGCCCCTGCTGTTTGAGGCCCAGCCCCTGCTGTTTGAGGCCCAGCCCCTACTGTCTGAGGCCCAGTCCCTGCTGTTTGAGGCCCAGCCCCTGCTGTTTGAGGCCCAGTCCCTGCTGTTTGAGGCCCAGCCCCTGCTGTTTGAGGCCCAGCCCCTACTGTCTGAGGCCCAGTCCCTGCTGTTTGAGGCCCAGCCCCTGCTGTTTGAGGCCCAGCCCCTGCTGTTTGAGGCCCAGTCCCTGCTGTCTGAGGCCCAGCCCCTGCTGTCTGAGGCCCAACCTGCTGTCTGAGGCCCAGCCTGCTGTCTGAGGCCCATCCTGCTGTCTGAGGCCCAGCCCCTGCTGTCTGAGGCCCAACCTGCTGTCTGAGGCCCAGCCTGCTGTCTGAGGCACCGACCGGCCGCAGGCTTAAGGAAGACAAGACAAGCAGCTTGCTCCCAACACATGCTGCTGACCACACACACCGGCTCAGCTGAAGGACTTGTTTCTGTGACATCTAAAGTGGTTCTGCGGCAGGAAAACCACTTTGTTTATGGTTAATGTGCATCCAGCATAACTGCTCTTCTTGAAAGTCAAAATAATGATGATCAGAGTCCTAAGGTCCAAATAAAGGGAATCCAATTGTACAGTATAGAATAAGACCTTTACACCTGCAGGCCCCCAGGGTGATTGAATTGAATGATGATGAAAACAAATCTTCACAAATGAAGACCACTTTTATGATTTTTGAAGCATTTTCTGACGATCGCATGCACGCTTCACAAATCATAAAAGTTGTCCTCATTTCTAACCAAAACCCCATAAAAAACAAACCAACATTGACTTAGAAACAAGGGAACCCAGGGCGATGTTACATTAACTACCGTGTTGGCCTACAGAAATACGTCATCTCTGCAGCACTCTATACATGTATGTATTCAGGGCCTGGTTCTGACAGCAGGACAGGAAATCTGTCAGTGTGAGAATCTGTTAAAGCTGGGCATACACACCAAACTCCTACACACACACACACACACACACACACACACACACACACACACACACACACACGATTACACGTTATGGCTGAACAGAAAACGCATAAAATGTAACCTCTCTCTATATCTTCTCCATTGTCACACAGATCTGATGCCATGCAGCTCCTGATCCTGAGGAGATAATGATAGGGCCTGTCAGCTAGACAGGCCAGGAATCAAAATAAACTTCCCACCGTCAATCAGCTGGGCCCAGGGTGACGGCCATTATGCAATGGCAGAGACACAGCCAAAAGAACAGAGAGGCGGCGTAACGGATAGGCAGGGTGAGAGAGAGGAGGAGTGATGAGACACGGATAGGAGGACAGATAAGGAGATCAGAATGAGGAGGTGACATATGAGGAAGGAGGAGAGAGGAGGCCAGAAAGGGAAAAGTACTGTGGAGATGGGAGAGATAAAGAGGTGGAGAGAGAGATAGGGAGAGAGACAGAGATATAGTGAGAGAGAGCAGGGAAGGGAGTGAGAGAGAGATGGGCAGAGAAAATGAGAACAGAGAGAGGAAGGGGGAGGTCCACTGTGACATCACCCATTGGTTTGTGGACTCGTTTAGAGAAGAGCTGCCTGCTATTGGTCCGTGATCGACGAGCTGCGTGATCACTGGACGGTCAATCACGCCCAAACATATAGTCTGATTTATCGTCTATTTTACTCTAAATGGGACATTTTACCAATTTAACACCATGCTGTATTGATGAAGACTTGAAACTACAGTAGCGATTGAGACCATAAACCTCTATACAATCAGACTTCTTTTTGTGGCCATATGTATAAACGGGTGGCTTGTATAAAAATTCACCCATGTACAGTTAGAAAATAGCTATAGACCTTATTATTATTATTATTCGATTGACATAACTCACGTACGGGCACGCCCACCGCCGCCATGTTGTCGACATAGTGCTGCAGCTCTCAAGTGACAGCCTATGTAAGAGCAGCGCTTATAGGAAGCTAGCCGCCGTTAGCGTCACCTGTATTGTTCCTGTTGTGTTCGGATGGTGACCTGCGTTATACAGATTGAACATGCTGTTTAGATGGCTGGGTTAAGCAAAGTGCATTGGTAAATGTATTATTAACAGCTTAGTTGTATAAGCGAGGGAAAAAGATCGGATCGGATTGATATCGGTATCGGCAGATACTCAAGATTGTGGTATCGGATATCAGATCGGATATGGAAAAAAGTGGTATCGTGCCATCCCTAGTAATGACAGCAATAAAGTCCCCCTGGTTTGTTTCTATCTCTACTGTCCACAGACGTGAAGGGAGCGAGACTGAGGATACGTCAGCACAGGAGAGGTGTGTGGATAGTTGGGAGAGACAGGTGAAACTTTCTGACAGCTCCTCACAGCAAAGTCTGTTCACCTCGTTTTTTCTTTTGTTTATTATTACAGGCATTAATGGCAGCATACAAACAACTCTGTTTTTTTTATTGCTGTCATCACCATCGCTATTTTGTAATGGAACAGAATAAGGCTGTTATTCGTAGCGATGTGCGTGCAGGACGGTATGTCAACAATATGGTGCTGTCCAGGGTTAGCGAATAAGGTCTATAGAGACCAAAACCGTTTTGGCTGTAAACATGTTTATTTCTGCTGTAAAGTCGAGCATTTTAACATGAGGGTCTACATTGGGGAATAACTCACTTTTGGAGCCAGCCTCAAGTGGCCATTTGATGGAACAGCCGATTTTGGTACTTCCACGTTGGCTTAATTTTTCCAAGGCGGAGATTGGAGGAGAGAGATAGAGGAGAGAGAAAAGGAGAAAGAGGAGAGAGGGACAAGGAATGGAGAAAAGAACGAGTAGATGGAGAGATAGGAGGATGGAGAGATAGATGGGTGTCAAAAGTAGAGGGAAAGCAAATAGGAGAGAAGGTGATGAGAAAAGGAGAGAATAGATGAGAGAAAAGCAGATATTGAGGAAAGAGAAAGTTGAGATAGAAGAGAAGGAAGCGGAGAATAGAGAGACATGGAAAGAGAATACAGAGAGAGAGGAAAGAGCAGGTGTAAAGTAATGGATGTGAGAGAAAGAGGAAAGAGAGAGAAGAAGAGAGAATAAGGGAGTTATGCATAGAGAGTGAGAGGAGTGCCATTGTCACCCCACCTGCCTGTGATGGCAGGATTTCCGGCACTGGCGGTTTTGTTTTCTGTCCTTTATGTGGTTTCCAGCCCCCAGGACACGGTGTGTGTGTGTGTGTGTGTGTGTGTGTGTGTGTGTGTGTGTGCGTGCGCGCGCGTGTATGTGTGTGTGTGTGTGCGTGCGCGTGTATGTGTGTGTGTGTGTAGGAGCTTCTGGATATCTTTACACACTTCCTGCACGGCACAAAGCCTCCCGCCCGGCGTGCAGATCACAAGATAATCCCAGGCAGCGCTGCTCGCCCTGCTGTGTGAGTGTGTGAGTGTGTGAGTGTGTGTGTGTGTGTGTGTGCGTGTGTGTGTGCGCGTGAGTGCACTGCTTGCCTCGCCGTGTGAGAGTGTGTGTTTAGGACCCAGAAACACGAGCCGGGAGCGGGCGAGCGAGCATCGCTTTATATCAAACCTACACCCCCTCCCACAGGATCACATAGCATGTCACATATATCACATATCAGTATAAATCAAAGCTCTTCACTGCACTACAAGCCTGCACATCTCCCATTGAGCCGCAGTGGGAATGATACCCATTAGGCGACGTGATACCTGTGTTTACCTGTGTGAGTCTTATCTTGATATCTAGCCTGTATACATGGGAGAGACTAGATGTACCATCTGGGTGTGCATCCCCTGAACAGAATGCCTTGCGGTCCGCCGAAGGCCGAACCCGTTGGGATGCGTGGGTACTGGTCGGGTGGGATGCCAAACATGACATAACTGCATCGGGGGGAACAGAGAAACGCCATGAAACTCTTCAAACATATTTCATTGGGTTTGGGAACTTTTAACTGGTTATGAAACAGTCTAAAAGTCTCCTGATGCATCACATCTTACCTACATTACATCAGCAAATGAGCAAATCAAATCAGCGAAAGCGGCGATTTCTATAGTGTTTCTAAATACCTCTGGTCAGGGTATGGCATAGCGTCCGTCACGTGTTACGTCCATGTGACACTGGTGTTTTGTTTTGCCGGTGAATGAAGCAACAACGTTAACCTTATGCAGTAAATAAAATAGTGTGGGAGACATTGGGAGGAGCCTCAGTGTTCAGGAAATGCAGTTTTCGTTCTGGGCAAAAAGTACCTCTTTTGTCAACAGGCGCCGCTACAATCAACACAAACTTAAAGTTCCCCCTTAGCTGCTTTAAGAATGTTGGTTGTTACGCTTATATGGTTAGGCAAGTAAAACAACTTGGTTAAGGTTCGGGTTAAATAAGAAAAACGTTCCTTAAAAATGGTGCTTGGGGTGACGGATGGGAGTATGTTTGAGGACCAGGGTTTGATTCCCAGGTAAGCCACATTAAAAAAACTAGCGGAACACTCGACCCTGTGTGACTGGCCATTTAATCTGGCCTCGCTCACAGTTGGCATGCAGTCTCTCCTCTCTCTCTCCAGAGGGTTTTCATAGTCCACTTCACTGGCTGATTACAACTCCACTCACCTGTGTGCTGCTCCCCTCTGGAGCTCTCCATGGTGCTTGACCTGTTTTGATTCATTTTGGCCATTAATTAGCCATTTTTGCCCATTTAGTTGGTCCTAATTAGCTAATTAAAAAAATCCGGCACCGTTCAGTCACCCGCAGGGGTGCTTTTTACACTTCCTGAAAGATTCAGCCCAATCGCCCGTAAAATGGCACCCCCCCCCCCACACACACACACACACAGTTTTATTTCATGATGACCTAAGACTAACCAAGTTGTTTTACTTGCCTAACCATAACCGTGAAAACCAAACACGTTCAATGTTTTCAGATACTGTCCGACAAACCTGATTGGACAATTGCTGGGGGCGGGACAAACCTGCTTGTGACGCGGTTACAGAGCGTGGCAACAACTACACTGCAAAAACGGACAAACGAGTTATTTTAACTTGTATCCAGATTTTTGTGTGAAATCATCTTTCTACACTGGCAGATAATGTTCACGTTTTCAACAAATAGACTTTCTTTCAGGAGAATGTAACTTGATTCAGGATATTTACTTGGCAAAAGTGACATTGTTCATCATTGTTTTATGATTATTTCTCAAAATAATTCATATTGGCATGAATCAAGTGAAATTGACTGAAACCAGCAAGATTATCTGCCAGTGCAGTGAAATACTTTGACTAAAAATATTGTGAAATAATCTTGATAGATCTGGAAACAAGTTAAAATCACTGGACAGCGTGTAATGCTTTTTTGCAGTGTAGAGAACTGGACAGCATGGAACGCCTGTAATCGTTTTGCTCTTGCCAGGTGGAACTATTGTTCATGAAACAAAATCACATGTTTGGGAGAACAATGTGGAAATCTGATCAGCTGTTGAGGAACGATGACCGCAAAAATGTCAGCCGTGGCCAAAAGCTTTCCTCTGCCAATGAGCTGGGTGAGATGCACAAGTCACAGAGTTTCCCTGGACACTCTGTAGGACACCAAAGGACTTCTGCTGACTTGTTGATCGTGTTGCTCGCAGTGTCAGTGGCTGTGTGGTTAGTTACTCTGCCTTCATCTCAAGTCACCTCAAAGTTCATGTTATGCAGAGGTGTGACCAACTCCACTCTGCTCGTGTCCCAAGTCAGTCTCTCTCAAGTCAAGTACCACAAGTACCATCTAAAATGTAGAAAATGTAGTATCTAAAATGTAGTCCAGTATCAATTTAATATCTTAAAGAAAACTAAATATACAGTAGGACTTTTCAATACAATATGGTTTTAATGAGATAAAACTTGGTAAGAGCATCATAAGTTTCAACAGTGAGACTTTACTTGAGGGTGCAGTATGACGACTGACATGACACTGTCATAACCATGACATGACACTGTCATGAACATGAAGGAGGCGTTATGAATGTTTATGACTGTTATCATTAAGTGTCATTCGGTAAATTATGTCATTGTTAATGCAAAGTTGACATTGTTTGAGATTTGAGATGTCTTCGTTATGACAATTTGATATTAGCCAAGACAACATAACCTGTCAATGTCTTCATTATGACAACTTGACATAACCAAGACAACATAACCTGTCATAAACATGACATAGCATGTGGCGACTGCACATGTATTGGAGGAAGCACGTGCTAGTCTACAATTGGGCAATTGGGGAGAAAATAAGACAAATTCAGAAAAAAGCTTGATAAAACAACAACAACAACAACCACCACACCACCACCACCACAAACAACAACAACAACAACAACATTAAGGATAAGGGTCAGGGGTCAAAGTAACTGGGCTTGTGTCTCCAGTTCCCCAGCTTGTTCCACCAGCCCCAGCCCCCAATGGCCCATTTCCACCACTGATATCAGCGCAGCCCCGCCCAGCTCGTCTCGCTTTTTTGTCTCATTCCACCGATCAAAAACGTGGACAGCCGGGTTGAGTCGGGGTTGAGTCACACTAGTTTTGGTCCTTGCTTGTTGAGGTTCCAGCGCTGTGAACCCGGTACCATACCGTGACGTGAAAACACTGCAGAAGACTGATTGGTCAGGCAGAATTGTGTTTACTCCATCTACTGACTGTCAATGCTGGATACCAGTTTAGTGGGGCTTACCTTCTCTTGTGTTAATGTTATTTCCATCAGTCTTTTGTGTTGCTGCCTTCGGCTCTGGTGAAATACAATCGATCTCCTTGCTCAGCTTTAACATGACGGTGGTTTTCAATTGTTTTGAGAGAGAAAAAGTCGCTCCTCGGGAAGCCCTTTGTAGTTGTGTGATGCGTTGGCTCCGCTAGGCCGGAGGCGGGGGTTTAGTGAAGCCGCGGTCTTGCCTGGTGAGTTGCCGCCGGGGTAGAGGCTTCCCTTCTCCCTGGAGCGCAACTCCCGTCCCCCGCGCAGTGCATGCATGTGAGTTTGAGTAACAACAAAGTGATATCCATTCTCCTAGCCGATTGTCACATTTGCCCATGTACACTGTAGGTCATTTAGAGGCACCAGTATTTCATAAACAGTTTACAAGTTCTGTGTATGGATTTAATTTTAACGTTATACGTTATAGCCTACTTCGGCTATGGGCGGAGGGCAGATATACGGTCGCTATGACGACCAGGTGTGGGCGGAGGCGAGTCAACTTGCTATGGAAACGGAGTCTATATCAAGTAGAGACGAGTAAGACCAGGTCGAGTAGAGCTGTACTGTGCTGTTATATGTGGTGGAAATGAGCCACAACATGCAGCCCTCCCTCCCCCTCCTCTGTGTCAGGAGAGATACCTGGCGGGCGTTGTGAGATACGGCAGCAGAACATCAGAACATGGCTTCACTCAGCCTATACAGACTTCCCAAACGCTCCAGGTTGACGGACGCATTTGTGGGGCTGAATCACGACACTTGTTGGCCGCACAAAGGCAGCTGGTAGCTATTGTCACCAAAGATGACAAGCAGAATGGCCTTGACAATGGAGGGCTGCGTTGGTATGGGATTGTGTGTCAGCATTTTCTGTGGCTCTCCTGTGTTTTTTTGGGGCTGTGTGAAGAGCTGCTGTGCCGTCACAGAAGATTTAATTTCTTGTGAAGGCCCCGAACAACAAAGAAGCACCTGAAACGCGTCTCTTTTCTGCTGCACGTCGGTACTGTAGGCTCTTTTTGCGCTGGGGATCATGCTGGGAGGTACAGCGGTTTCTGAAGTCGAGGCCTTAAGAGACTTAAGGGGAAAAGCCAACTTAAAACAGAAGTCACATATGTGGCTCCTATGATCTTTCATAATGATTATGGTCTAGTAGCATGTTGTATGAACCACTCCTTCACAAGGCTGAAGACCACCGAGCCAAGACTGTCTTGGAGACGTCTGCTTTATAACGGCACTATGTTCCATGAAGCTCATTTAGAAATTAAACTGATAGGGAACTAGATTAGGTGTAAATAGTTGGTTTTATAGCCTATAAACAATTAGTATTATTATTTTTTACTTTAATTTTTAGTAGTTGAAAATGCCTTCCTGACACAGAGCAGCAGTAAAAGTGTGTTACTGTGTATTCCAGTACTGTGTATACGCCCCCCCCACCCCACACACACACACACACACACACACACACACACACACACACACACACACACACACACACACACGCACACGCACACGCACACACACACACACACACACACACACACAGGATATCAACATTTGTGATTATGTTGCATATCATGTTTCCAGATGAGTGTATATCAACGTTAAACACGTCATAGACATAGAGTCTGCTATTGAAATAGCGCAGTGGCCAGTAATGCCTACCCCACACTACAGGATAATTTGCAAGATTATGGCCAAGATTCCCCCCTCCCGATTTTCTCGGGGGTGCTCCCGATTTGATGCGCGTCGGGCAGATAATCTTCCCAAAAGATCCTGTAGTGTGTGGGGTTCAAAGATTCACAATCGGGAAGACTGCCTCTTCCCGATTGTGAATCGGGCATATCTAACATGTTAGGGTATTGTGGCTGGGGTCAAGGGCCGTGTTCAGGGGCGGACTGGGATCATAATTCAGGCCGGGCATTAGATACCAAGCAGGCCAGGCTGATACGGGCCGACGCGCAGGCCGGTGTCCGAAGGGCGGCGGCGAAAAATTTGGGCCGTTTGAAGCCCAATTTGGGCCGTTTGAAGCCAGATTTGGGCCGTTTGAAGCCCAATTTGGGCCGTTTGAACCCCAATTTGGGCCGAGTCCAATTTTACAATGAGATGCACCCACTTTAACCCTGAATAAAGTAATAAAACCACTAGTAAACCAGTAGGCGGCGCCTGGCCTGCTGTTCAGTGAGTGGCCTGACTGCGGGCACACAATTTTTTTTTTTTTTTTTTTTTTTGCAGGCCAGGCCAGGCCAGGCCACCGGGCATTTGCCCGACATGCCCGATTATGCAGTCCGCGCCTGGCCGTGTTCATTTTTCAACTTCATCTATCTGATCATTCCAATAGACTACATGGATATTGTCACAGTAATGTCCTTTGAGCCCGTCGCTGCATGCTCACCCATTTAGTGTGCTTCCTCCTTATTTTTCACCTTCCTTTCTTCCACAAGCACCAGCGCCATTTGCAACTTTGTATCAGATCTCAATTAGAAGTAGCTATATTACGAAACCGCTTAAAGGCCGGCTTTACCGTGGGGAATATGAATATATATTAAATCTCACGCCCCTAAGGTTTTCGAATCCGTTGAAATTTTTGAAATTGGTTGTTTCCCGCCAGAGATATCACCAGAAATCCACTCTGTGTGGAGGGGGGGGGTGGTGGAGGGGAGGGGCGGGTGCGGGGACCCGAAATACTACATTGCCCACAATGCACTGGGCTCGCGTGGCCTTCGTTTTCATGCCCACCCCTCATAACCAAAGTCGTTAATGTTAAAGGCAGCAAGGTTTTCAAATTAACCACCATTTTGTTTCAAATTTACATTGATATTCTGCATATTCCTGGTTTGCAGACACATAAAATGCCAATGTTTTACTCTTGTGACTGGGTTGCTCATACACACACACATTCACCGTCGTATTTTCGTTCACAACACGCACCCTCGCTGTCTCTTTCTCTCTCACACACACACACAGCCACCACCAACACTTCAGGAGAACATCTACTTGCCCCCTGACCCCCCTCCCTGTGACCAGAGGAACAGGTGATCAGCTGCAAATGGGAGCAGGGAGGGAGACAAGCCATTCATCACCCCAGGGTCTGCCTGCCACACACACACACACACACACACACACACACACACACACACACACACACACACACACACACACAACAGACATCTCCATTTAAGACAACTTGAATGGCAGCTAAACAAACTCCGGCCCTGGGGTCAGACGCTGAGGGCCACACAAACTGAGACGACACGTCACGACACACACTCTGGCCTCCCATTAGGCCGAAGTTCAAAGCAGAAGCACACACACATCTTCAATCAGGCTGCATGGTGGAGGGGTTAGAGAGAGAGAGAGAGAGAGAGAGATCTAAAGAGACCTGTGCACTCCTGACCAAATAGGACTCGTGTGTCACTGAGTGATAGTTGAATGATCCAGAATTTGTGGTTGGAAAACTTTAGTGGTTGTGGGGAAAAGTGGTAATGTTACAGTGATGGTATTTTCTGAATTCTCTTCACTGTAAAAACAAAAACAAATAGTCCATCTTCATTTATTCTCATATTCAGCTCTCAGGTCTTATTTTTCTTAAACCAAAAGAAAAGTCCTGCCAATAAGGAACGATAACTCCACTTGTGTCTGTCTGTTGTCTCACAAGAAAATCACACTTGATTCTTTAAATTCTTGAAACAAATTCCTTTGCATTGGAAATGATTTAAATTATCTAACGTCACTGGCAGATTTGTCCACTTATTTTTTAAGAAAATTACATTTTTAGGACTCATTAATAGCCTAAATATCTGGTTAAGAAGGAGATTTCTCTCTCTCACCCGCTCCTGTCTGACTCCAAACTGGTGGTGCGTCACTGGTAAGTCAGCTGGAGTAATGAGAGGTGAGCTGTGAGGTGAGACTGGCTGTCTGCTGCTAAACGTCTCAGTCAGAGGCCACAGACCTCCTGACCTCTGCCACTGTGTCAGACCACACATCACACCGAGCAGCGTCACCAAGGGTGTGGAAACATCAACCAGGCCTACAGGGTGTGGAAACATGAACCAGGCCTACAGGGTGTGGAAACATGAACCAGGCCTACAGGGTGTGGAAACATCAACCAGGCCTACAGGGTGTGGAAACATGAACCAGGCCTACAGAGTGTGGAAACATCAACCAGGCCTACAGGGTGTGGAAACATCAACCAGGCCTACAGGGTGTGGAAACATGAACCAGGCCTACAGGGTGTGGAAACATGAACCAGGCCTACAGGGTGTGGAAACATCAACCAGGCCTACAGGGTGTGGAAACATGAACCAGGCCTACAGAGTGTGGAAACATCAACCAGGCCTACAGGGTGTGGAAACATCAACCAGGCCTACAGGGTGTGGAAACATCAACCAGGCCTACAGGGTGTGGAAACATCAACCAGGCCTACAGAGTGTGGAAACATCAACCAGGTCTACAGGGTGTGGAAACATCAACCAGGCCTACAGGGTGTGCAAACTTCCAAATCCAGTTTGGATGCTCCTCCTCCTCCTCTTAAGCAATTGAATGCTAAATGGAAAGTTCATATTGTGATTTAGACCACCCCCCCCCACCCCCCAATTGTTTAGTTCCAATGCTCACAACCCTTCCTGCATGCCATCAAATCTCTCCCCACTCTGCAAAGCCATACGAGGAATCTGACAAAGAAAAGAAAAATAAACGACTCCCCACTGACAAAGGCAACAGTGACATTTAATAAATCTGCTTTGTGACATTTACCTATGTTAAAATCACCCTGGGTTTTCTTTCTTAATAAGTATTAATAACAACTGTCTGCTCCCTCCCTGCAGGTTTTCCACCTGGGGGCGCCATTGGCAGCGAATTACTGCTGTTTACAACCTGCTGCTCCTCCACTGTGGTGAGGTGATCTCACTAATTGCTGTACGCTGGGGGGGTAGAATCTGTATGGGGCAAATCTGCATCCAGGCGCACAATCTCATAAGTGCAGGCTGGGCCACCAGTGTGCCTATAATGTCTGTTTATGCTGGATCTCAGGAGGTTGATTACTGGTGACAGTGGCGTCACAGGGGGAACGCAAGTCAGCAGGTGCAGACTGAGATCAGAGTGGGTGACCAAAAACACAACTATGGAGGTGTAAGAAGCATCAGATGTCCAGCACTGTCATAAGACTTAAGCCACTGCTGCTGATAATGGTAATCAGGGGCGTTGATTTCACTGCCCCATTCAAACAAATTGCTCCAGGACGGAGAGAGGGTTCAGCTGGAAGGAGAGGCAGCGTATTAAACTGCTTGATCATAGGAATGACACTTCAAAATTGATGGCTATATGTTCAAATTACTATTATTGGTATTAGTCCTGCCCTCACCGTCACCTTAGAATCAGCACTGCAGCAATTGCACCATGCGGCGATGGTTACTTTGTGCTTTTGTGCACATAACCTCAAATTTGGGCATTGCCAAAAACTCTTTGGTCAACTGAAAATGTTGTTTGCAACACTTGTAGGAGAGTGAAAGCAGGGTGATAGCAGCAGGCTGTAATGGAGCCTTTTTCACCAGCAGCCATTTTGTGTCTAAAAGACAGGAAGTAACACAGGTGCAAGCTAACATTAATGAGGGTTTCCAACTTCCAATCCATTTAGGTGTTCCAGTGCTGGGGCCCTTGTTAAAGTTTTTATTGCACCTGTGTTACTTCCTGCCTTTTAGACACAAAATGGCTGAGGTGAAAAAGGCTAATAGCTGGCTGTGTTGCTGAGGCAGGCTCAGGCAGTCCCAGGCCGGTAAGCCCAAAGCGCCCTGGGCCACTCAGCTGGGCCCGCGACACACCTCTGCACCCGGGAGTTCAGCCTCTAAGCTTTAAGCATTAAGCTGGGATTTAGCAAACCTCTCAGTCACACATCACTTCTGCCCTTTTCAACTTACAATGAATCGTCAAGTGGAATCTGGTCACCCATCCAACGCATTCCTCCTCCTGTGTAGCTCAGCGGGTTGGGCAACAAGTCAACACTGCCAAGGTTAGCGGCTTCAACTTTAACATAGGCACTGTCTGGGGAAAACCTCATATCTCCAAACTGTCAACTTTTCTCAACCCAGGGGCGTCTGGGTAATGTCGAGGTAAAAGCACTCGCCTACCACCGCGGAGACCCGGGTTTCATTCCCGGTAGCGGTACTTCCGGCTTGGTCAGGCCGTGTCTGCGGGTGGGAAGCCGGTGGGGTGTGAGTCCTGCAGGGACTGTAAAGGTCCACTCGTCATTGGTGCCGCCGACACTGGCCCAGGCGGGCAGTGTCAGCATTAGCTACTTTCCTTTGGAAAGAGTTGGCAGCACTGCTTCAAATGACCACTTTTTTCATGGACTAAAACTAGACTAAAATATGTAGCCTACGGTTTTTATTTGACTAAGATGAGACTAAAATGCTCAGACTTTTAGTCGACTAAAACTTGACCAAATAAAAACAGAATGAGGTTGTTGACTAATATGATAAAAACTAACAAGGACATTTGACACAGGACTAAGACTAGTGGCCGAACACACCATATGCCAAAGCCATGCCGAACTGAAGCTTGAAGCAGACTCAAGCTGATCTGATGCCAAAGCGGTCACACCAGAAACAGTCTCTTTTCCTCAGCGGCCGACTCGGAGCTGCTGCTCCGGCCCCTCCCACCCCTCACAGGCCCCTCCCACCCCTCACAGGCCCCTCCCAACCCTCCCAAATTGCATTGACTCAGGATCAGTATGCGGCATGCTTGGAAAATAGAACAGAAGCTGAAACTATCGGAGAAACTATGAAACTATGGCTTTGGCGTGACGTCAGCGTGGCATGGCGTGCGGCCGGAGTGAACTTGCCTGTTAATAAGGACGCTGAATTGAAACTGCGTGGCTTTGGCGTTGCTTTGGTGTATGGTGTGAACGTGCACTAAGACTAAGTAAAAAAATAGCAGACAAAATGAACAGTAGAACTGGGGGGAATAGCGTGATCCTGAACAAAAGGAAAAGCGCGCACATCCACTCTGACTTGCAGGTGCAGGACAACAATGGCAGTAACGTTGAAGTATCAAAAGAAGTGAAGTCCGCACACTGCATCCACTTAACTCAGTTTTATTTGTTAGAATGAGAAACTGCACTGACTGTATGCATGTAGTATGTACTTGAGCCAATAACACTGTGCATCCTAGCATTTGCACTTTTTTTTTGTATGCAATTTTTTATTTTTTATTTTATGTCTTTTTTTTTAAACCAATTGTTTACACATGCACCTTATGCACTTTACATGTGTACAAACAATGTTGCGCCATGCACCTATGCGGCTCAGATCCATGTGTGCTGAGGGACACGAGGAACCAAAACGCACTTCCCCTCGCTTGATCACACTGAGCTTCTCTCTTGTTTATCTTCTTTTGTATGTATGTATTTTGTATCTTGTGATTTAGGACTGAGATACAATGTGTTTACCTGCAACGGTGAAGAACTACAGAAACGGAATTGCCCCTTGGGGATAAATAAAGTTTTCTGAATCTGAATCTGAATCTGGATCTGACGTTTCGGTCATGAGACCTTCATCAGAATGAAGCACAAAATGACAGAGCACCCATATACAAGTCAAACATCTCCTCCCACTAATGGGCGTGGGGGAAAGACAAATCAGGTGAGAGCAATCAACCATTAAGGTGAACAAAATCATCACAGGGTGCATCTTGCTTCACATAAAAACATAATAATAATGGAGAAAGACATTCCCAAGACATAATACACAGAAAAAATACATTTTAAGATTGTATAGCCTAGTGAAGGAAGCAAAATTGTCGGTACACTAGAACAAGAGGTAAGTCTAAAACAATCTGTAGAAAAACATTCTGTAGAGAAACATCTAGAAAAAGGGGGCCAAGGCAGTTACTCTGCAAAGGGTAGGAAAATACCCACACATAAATATTAAAATAGAAATAAGAAAATAAGGGAAGGATGACCTCCAGGGCAGCTAAAGTGAGCAATGCTAATGTCAGACAGGATGTAGGCTGATCACAAATATCTACCGGTAATTGAGTCTGTACTCACAGATGAAGGTAAGTATAGAAGTCTATCAAAAGTAAAAAAATAAATAAAGGAATGGTCTAATATCAAATGACTCATTCAAGCCTCTGGCAAAAGTATCTAAGGTGGAGATCTAGAAAGCTTCCCTCCTAAGGAGTAAATTGGTAATATCACCTCTATAGGTGGCAGTTTGATGCTCTATACCAAAATATTTGAGTGATGAGATACAATGTTTGGCCTGGAAGAAATAAAGTGCCACAGGATTCTTCAAATCCTTAGTCCTAATGTCACTCCTGTGTTCAGATATTCTGGTTTTTAAAGCTCTGGAAGATTTGCCAATGTAGACTAATCCACACAAACATTTAATCATATAAATAATATTCGATGTGGTACAGCTGATGATATCCTTTATTTTAAAAAGTTTCCCCGTCACTGGATGGTTGAATGTATGACATTTGTGAATAGCGTGATCCTCCCACGCACTACGTCCTGCCGGTGAAATTCCTCGCTGTCAGGTGAAAAGAAGTGGCTGGCGACTGCACATGTATCGGAGGAAGCATGTGCTCGTCTACAAATGCACAGGTATCGGAGGAAGCATGCGCTCGTCTACAACTCTCCCCCAGATTTTCTCAACCCACAGAATGTGAAATCTTTCAAATAAAGTTAAAACATACAAATCACCAAAAATGGAGCTACCTGGTTAACAACAGCGATATGCAAGGGTTTCCTTTCAACTTTTCTGGAGGGTGGTGTGTGTGTGTGTGTGTGTGTGTGTGTGTGTGTGTGTGTGTGTGTGTAGGTGTGTGTGTGTGTGTGTGTGTGTGTGTGTGCGTGAGAGAGAGAGAGAGAGAGAGAGAGAGAGAGAGAGAGAGAGAGAGAGAGAGAGAGAGAGAGAGAGAGAGGAGGGGTCACTCTGGATGGGTCTTAAAAGTAAATCACTCTGACACACTCTGGGCAGCCATTGTAGCAGCCTAAATACAACTGTATCTCATCATACATCAACAGAAGATACACATTCACACAAGAAAACTAGACAGACATGAGAGAGAGTGATACACACACACAGGTGATCAGCTGCAAATGGGAGCAGGGAGGGAGACAAGCCATTCATCACCCCAGGGTCTGCCTGCCACACACACACACACACACACACACACACACACACACACACACACACACACAAACGGTGTGAAGTGCCAGTTACAGCAAGTTCTCCCACTCCTTTATGTGCCCCGTCTATTTTTAGCCATCTCATTAAATTGGTGCTAATGATTGTGAGGCTGTAATTGGGCTGATAAGCTAATTATTGGAAGAGAAAAACCTAGTTCCATCCATCCCACCTGCACGGATGCCTCGACCCACCACGAGGAGCCCGCACGGAGGCCTCGACCCACCACGAGGAGCCCGCACGGAGGCCTCGACCCACCACGAGAAGCACGCACGGAGGACTCGACGAACCACGAGGAGCCCGCACGGAGGACTCGACCCACCACGAGAAGCCCGCACGGAGGAGTCGACCGCCACGAGAAGCCCGCACGGAGGAGTCGACCGCCACGAGAAGCCCGCACGGAGGCCTCGACCGCCACGAGAAGCCCGCACGGAGGAGTCGACCGCCACGAGAAGCCCGCACGGAGGCCTCGACCCACCACGAGAAGCCCGCACGGAGGCCTCAACCCACCACGAGAAGCCCGCACGGAGGCCTCGACCCACCACAAGAAGCCCGCACGGAGGCCTCGACCCACGACGAGAAGCCCGCACGGAGGCCTCGACCCACCACGAGAAGCCCGCACGGAGGCCTCGGTCGCCATGAGGAGCCCGCACGGAGGCCTCGACCCACCACGAGAAGCCCGCACGGAGGCCTCGACCCACCACGAGAAGCCCGCACGGAGGCCTCGACCGCCACGAGAAGCCCGCACGGAGGCCTCGGTCGCCATGAGGAGCCCGCACGGAGGCCTCGACCGCCACGAGAAGCCCGCACGGAGGCCTCGGTCGCCATGAGGAGCCCGCACGGAGGCCGCGACCGCCATGAGGAGCCCGCACGGAGGCCGCGACCGCCACGAGAAGCCCGCACGGAGGCCGCGACCGCCATGAGGAGCCCGCACGGAGGCCTCGACCCACCACGAGGAGCCCGCACGGAGGCCTCGACCCACCACGAGGAGCCCGCACGGAGGCCTCGACCCACCACGAGGAGCCCGCACGGAGGCCTCGACCCGCCACGAGGAGCCCCACCCGCATGGAGGCCTCGGCCGCGACGAGAAGCCCGCACGGAGGCCTCGGTCGCCATGAGGAGACTGCTGTGATTAATAGCAGAGGCTTGTCTTTATTATTGCTGGAGAGAAATTCCCCGCGTTGCGTTCACCCAAAATGGAAACATTTACATAGCGGGCATCAGAGAGCGGCTTTAGCTCATTTGGTGTTTTTTTCTTGACGTCTTCATAATGTGCTGCTGAGAGGTCGCAATCAATCACTGATACCGTTATGACTGGGATTAGTTCAAGTAGGGGGAATGTTGCTCTCTCTCTCCGTCTCTCTCTTTGTGTCTCAAGCTCCCACAGCTTCTTTCTCTTTTTTGTCTCTTTCACTCTCTTTTTTAGTTTGTCTTCCTCTCACTCTGTCTTTCCCAGTGTCTCTCACTCATATTCTTGCTCTCTCTTGTCTAGCCTGGGTAAACCCAGCCTCCACGTCACGTGACCTCTATGTGCTATCAGTCAACTGACGCTACAGGGATATCCTGTGACGTCACGTTGAAGGCTGGGTTTACCCAGGCTCTCTCTTGTCGGCCTCTCTGATGCAGATGTCATTCCCTGTCTTTCCTTGACAGCGACTAGGAGAGCTCCCTATAGACTCAGGTCTCCGTATATCCACGTCGCTCAACTAGAGACTGACAACTTTCTCCCAGTTTTCGTTGTTAAAACTGGGTGGAAACGATTTGAGAGTTAAGAAAAAGCATTGTGAAACCAAATCCAGAGTCTTTAGGGCGGCCCTTCGTGCAGAAGAGGCGGTGACATGCAGAAGTCATATGCTGTAAATGGATAAAATGGAATCCAATAATGTAACATTGCTCGGGACATCCATTTTCAATGTTTAAAAAAAATCTATGTTTTAAAATGTTCTCTCCGTGTCACAAGTGATTCTCTGTATCTCCAGTTTGTTTCACCACGGAGAATAATGAGGGAGAGCGTCATTTCCGGTAACTTGACAAAGGGGTGTAGGTTTGTTAGCAGCCGTCCTCGCCGCCGTTCAAACAACTATTTTTGACAATAAGTTCCCACACGATTGGTAGGCGGAGATCTCCAATTGTCTGGGAGCTGAGACTAACACACACAGCAAGCGCAGACAGGTGCGTTCGATTTGTGTCCCGGCATGTACATCGATGCACCCAAAGCCGGACACATAAAATAACCGGCCCACTCTGACAACTAACGCAAACTTATGTCTCAGGGCAGATAGACTGCGGGAGCATTTATTACCATACAATTTAAGGGACAAAAGGTCTTGTTGTCCCCTCTATTCCGGCACCAGTGCACTACAGCAGACACAAACAGCGGTGAGGGCATCGCTGTCTGCAGTTACTCCTCACTGTATGTTGCCTTGCACTGTAACATGCCAAGCAGGGGGTGTAGTAAGGGGGGGGGGGGGGGGGGGGGGTTGTATAAGGACCAATGAAGAATGAAGACTTCTGATGTCACCGAAGCATGCGTGTAAACATGCTACATGCTAACATGATTTAATGTGCTGTAACCCAACACCTGCTGCCACCAGCCCCCGGTGACAAGTATGAACCTTTGCACTCTCTACCACCTTTTCCGACGCTGCTATCCCCCCCCCCCCACCCCCAACACTCACATACGACCCACATTCCTCTGGATGCCTGGATCTGACTGCAGCAGCCCGGGTCAGCCTGCATGTCTGGGCATGCTCACACAGCAGACTGGCTGAGGCTGGTGAGGCTGCGTTCACACTGTGGCTGAAAGTGGCCCAGGCCAGTTCAGAACCCCCCCCCCCACTTTATACATTTTGCAATTCCCATCCAAGCCTCCGTAACATAAACACACAATGTAGATGAAACGCCGTCAAACACAATTTGTGTTTCCACATTTGGTCAAGATATCTGGCAATTAATGAAAAGGCATGACTTGGCCCTTAAAAAGTCTCCAGCATCTAGTGACTTCCTTGTCAATACATTTGTATGTATAGCTTTACTCATGTGGTTTTATATTTGATTATGTTTATTTTTGGGTGTGTCCTTTGGGGTGTATTTTAATGTAAACCCCGCCTGTGGACAGGTGTTGAAAATTAGCGTTCCGCTATAAACACTTAACACTGTGTATCTGGTTGTTGGGCATACATGTATGTTACATCTCCAATGCTCTGTGATGTCCATATGAAATAAACTGAACCTAACCTAACCTAACATCATTCATGTGAGACAATTGTGATTTTGCTGTCCGCAGCAGCTCAGCTGAGCCAGACAAAACTAACTAACAGAAATGTGTTGTTTCTCTGCCACGTGTCTTTTCAACATCACTCTCACTTCATATTGGTATTGGATATGGGTTACAGCCGATAGAAATAGAATACATATGAACAGTCATAAAAAAATAATCTAATTTGAGCAGAAATTCAGACTGATGAGTTAACTCAACGTGTCGTTACAGTATGCTAATACTGTACAACATGTAGCTGTTTGTTCAGGGAAACATTTGCTGAGCGCACGTGTCGTTAGAGTAGGCTAATACTGTACATGTAGCTGTTTTCCCATGGAAACATTTGCTGAGCGCACATGTCGTTAGAGTAGGCTAATACTGTACATGTAGCTGTTTGTCCAGGGAAACATTTGCTGAGCGCACATGTCGTTAGAGTAGGCAATACTGTACATGTAGCTGTTTGTCCAGGGAAACATTTGCTGAGCGCACGTGTCGTTAGAGTAGGCTAATACTGTACATGTAGCTGTTTGTCCAGGGAAACATTTGCTGAGCGCACGTGTCGTTAGAGTAGGCTAATACTGTACATGTAGCCGTTTGTCCAGGGAAACATTTGCTGAGCGCACATGTCGTTAGAGTAGGCTAATACTGTACATGTAGCTTTTTGTCCAGGGAAACATTTGCTGAACGCACATGTCGTTAGAGTAGGCAATACTGTACATGTAGCTGTTTGTCCAGGGAAACATTTGCTGAGCGCACGTGTCGTTAGAGTAGGCTAATACTGTACATGTAGCTGTTTGTCCAGGGAAACATTTGCTGAGCGCACGTGTCGTTAGAGTAGGCTAATACTGTACATGTAGCTGTTTGTTCAGGGAAACATTTGCTGAACGCACATGTCGTTAGAGTAGGCTAATACTGTACATGTATCTGTTTGTTCAGGGAAACATTTGCTGAACGCACATGTCGTTAGAGTAGGCTAATACTGTACATGTAGCTGTTTGTCCAGGGAAACATTTGCTGAACGCACATGTCGTTAGAGTAGGCTAATACTGTACATGTAGCTGTTTGTCCAGGGAAACATTTGCTGAGCGCACGTGTCGTTAGAGTAGGCTAATACTGTACATGTAGCCGTTTGTTCAGGGAAACATTTGCTGAACGCACATGTCGTTAGAGTAGGCTAATACTGTACATGTATCTGTTTGTCCAGGGAAACATTTGCTGAACGCACATGTCGTTAGAGTAGGCTAATACTGTACAACATGTAGCTGTTTGTCCAGGGAAACATTTGCTGAACGCACATGTCGTTAGAGTAGGCTAATACTGTACATGTAGCTGTTTGTCCAGGGAAACATTTGCTGAGCGCACGTGTCGTTAGAGTAGGCTAATACTGTACATGTAGCCGTTTGTCCAGGGAAACATTTGCTGAGCGCACATGTCATTAGAGTAGGCTAATACTGTACAACATGTAGCTGTTTGTCCAGGGAAACATTTGCTGAGCGCACATGTCGTTAGAGTAGGCTAATACTGTACAACATGTAGCTGTTTGTCCAGGGAAACATTTGCTGAGCGCACATGTCGTTAGAGTAGGCTAATACTGTACAACATGTAGCTGTTTGTCCAGGGAAACATTTGCTGAGCGCACATGTCGTTAGAGTAGGCAATACCATAGATATATATAAAGGCTAGATGGCTTAAGGCGGAGTCAGCAGCGTCGTTGAACGGCCGTCATCTTGCTACAGTGCCTTTCTGGTACGTTCTATGGTAGCTGGTGACCTGCACAGACAAAAATACTCATAACTCGCTGAAATCTTGACGGATTTACAAACGGTTTGGTTTATTACAAGCATATTCCGTTCCCGAGATAGACCAAAAAAAAAAAAAAAAACACTAAAAACACTATTTTTTTGATGGGCTCCAAATTACACCAAAATTAAACCGAAGCATCTATGCCATGAGAGGGATTCAGGCACAAAGTTTCATGCAGTTTCATCCATTTCCCTAGGAGTTATGATCATATGATGTTGCCATACTAACCCAACAACAGATGCTCATAACTCCTAGTAGCTTCCTGTAGCAAGATGGCCGCCATGCGACGACGTCGCTCTCCATTGGCCGGCAGCGCGGGTAAGCTATCTAGCCTTTATATATATCTATGGGCAATACTGTATATGTAGCTGTTTGTCCAGGGAAACATTTGCTGAGCGCACATGTCATTAGAGTAGGCTAATACTTTACAAGTAGCTGTTTGTCCAGGGAAACATTTGCTGAGCGCACATGTGTCGTTAGAGTAGGCTAATAGCCTACTGTACATGTAGATGTTTGCCCAGGGAAACATTTGCTGTTACTGCAACCAGGTTCACACTGGAAACAGCATTAAGTTGATCTGTTACTGCAACCAGGTTCACACTGGAAACAACATTAAGTTGACCTGTTACTGTAACCAGGTTCATACTGGAAACAGGGTTTAAAAGAAGGCCAGCTACAAGCCATCAGCGGAACGAGGTAAAGTACAGCTATATTACCTCATCTTAAATACCGGTTTGTACAGAAAGTGGAGGGAGATTTTGAAAGCTGAGATATTTCAGTTCTAAAATTCAACACACTTGACTGTAGAACAAAAAAACCCATCTGAAGTAATTTAGACTCATATTCAGCCTTCACATTTTATTTTTCTTAAACCAAGAGAAACATTCTACTATGAGGAGTGATATTAGCGGAGATTAGCAATATTAGCCAGGAGTGAATTACTATATTAATCACAGTTATCTCTCTACATACAATACAGATGGGAAAAACAAATCATAACTAACAATACAAATATTGTCAGATTTGGGATCCGTGGGCCTAATGTGAACTATATTAGGGGTTCTTGATTTGAAAAAGTTTGAGAATCACTGGACTAAATGTTCAGATGGAGATTTTTTTTTCCAGTGTTCACATCACTTGACAGTGCTTTGTCTTTCTACTGTCCAAACAAACCCACATTCATTTTCATGGCCAAGAACAGTAAGTGTACAGTGGTTTGTCTTTGGGTCACATGGTGCAGAGTCATGCAGAGGCAGACCTCACACAGAGCAAAGGGACAGAGACACAGGAGAACTGAGAATTAATGGGCGATATCATCTGATCAGGGTGTGATGTGTTTACTGTCACAGGCTCTGTGCTGTCACAGGCTCTGTGCTGTGGAGGCTGCTTCTGCTGTAACAGGCTGTCACAGGCTCTGTGCTGTAACAGGCTGTCACAGGCTCTGTGCTGTCACAGGCTCTGTGCTGTGGAGGCTGCCTCTGCTGCGCTGAAGTGTCCAGCAACTGTTTGGGCTGGGAAGGGGGAGTGTGTGTGTGTGTGTGTGTGTGTGTGTGTGTGTGTGTGGGGGGTGGGGGGGGGGGGGGTATGTTACAGTCTGGGGCAGCTGGAGCAACACACACACACACACACACACACACACACACACACACCAGAACAGGAGCCTGTAGACTCGTACTGTAAACATGCAGACATACGTAGAACACACAAGCGTACACACACACACACACACACATACAGTACACGTAGATCATGCAAACATATCCCTTTTTCGCTCTCTCTCAGACACGTGCGCACACACACACACACACACACACACACACACACACACACACACACACACACAGATATCTACAATAAACACAAATACATGTACACACGTTAGAGAATATTTTTTTTAACCGATGGGTTCCCAGATTAGCCACAGACAGAACGCAACCCACACACAAGCCCCCCCCCCCCCCCCCCCCCCGCACACACACACACAGTGAGATGAGCGTATGCTGTGGGGGTGGTATGGGGGCAGTAAGTCTACTCCATCTGTATCGCGGGCCGGCTGTGTGTGCACGTGCGTGTCGGTGTGTAGCTGCTGCTAAAACTCAAGCTGAATGTAACAACTGCCCATCCTGACAGCAGACCCTCTGTTCCCCTGACTGGCAGCCGCAGCCCTCACCACACACACACACGCACACACACACACACACACACACACACACATGGCAGAGCATGAAAAACACACTCGTGGGACACACTTGTGCCCAGTGCTGAGCTTCCCCGACCCGGCCAAGAATTTTAACAACCCAATTGATAGGTTTGAACGTTAAGCTTGGCCGTATAGCTCATTATTACAGTGCAATTATAGCTCATATAGCTCGTATAGCTCATTATTACAGTGCAATTAGGAAATTGTTTGGACATTTTTGTTTATGCAAATGAGAAAAAACAATCTTGCTCAGCAGAACTTGTTGTTGCCAATTGTGTTGGAAAAGGTGATTTCTAATGTAGATTATTTGAAACACATCAAAGTAACAACTGTAAGGAAATCTTCATGTAATAATCCATGCTTTTTCTTTAAGTCAGCCAATGTTGAAACTGTCTGCAGAAAACCACCAATATTCTATTCTATTCTATTGTTTTACTTTTTCTATAACCCTTTTATAGTCCAAATCACAAGATGATCTATACGAGGAATCAGCCAAGCAGCATTTTGGTGAACAAACCGCGTTTCCGGGTGGAAATGGCAATGGGACCCTATGGAGCGAGCCTTGAGTGCTCACTCTAGCCCCAGTTGTGCGGTGTACATTTTAAAAACTGCGACAGTTCACACAACTTTAACACGACATGCATATATTATACATCAAACTCTTGAGCTACTTCTGCTCTCACTCAGAATGTCAAAATATAAGCAATGTCATGTATCGTTTTTGAGATATTAATGTTTGTTTGGCACAACTCATACTAGTTAACTGCTGCATTTCTGGGGGATTTGTTGTTGTGACGTCACGCTGATTCGTGCTATACTGCAGGGTGGATAACTTGCACCTGTTGGCAGTGGAAATCGTTCATTTTAAGCAGCGGTAAATACGAGGCAACTAAACAAAACATTAGCGATGATGCCAAAATCGGGTTGTGTTTGGGGCTGGAATGCCAAATAGCTTAGTACATAATGGATTAGCTTACGGCTTTTTAGGCTGCTGCAGCAACAACCTGATTTCCCCACAGGGATCAATAACGTTTCAGCTTAAAATCAGAAACGACAGTGATTGATTGGGTATAAGACATGTGGGAACAACTCTGCACTTCCTGGTTGTGCAAGAAGACGGTAAGTTGTGTGTGTGAGCGGGTGATGATGCTGTGCTGGTGTGGCTGAGCTGCTGGCTGCCTGCATGGGAGAGGCCGGGATGGGAAGTCTGGGAAAGTCTTAATGACAGACTAGTGGCGAGACGAGACACAGAGCTATAACCATGAATCACATGGTAATTAATGAGCAGGTTCCCATGGTCGGGACTTGTTTGATGGCGAAACAAAAGCTATCTGGACCCACGCAAGCGTTATTTACACACACACATTAGAAAGATTAAGATAGGGAACAGCGCAGGCACAGGAGGGGAGGGGGGGCAAGGTTAAAGGGAGCTTACGTGATGTCTTATGCGTGATAAGAGAGCGGGAGGCAGAAACATGAGCAGGTAAAGTGCAGCTGAGATGGACTGACTGGACTAATGAAGGAGTGGAGGAGCAGCTGGCTGGCTGCAGAGTGGAGGGGAGGCGCTAATGATAGCCCAGGCCTCTGCAAACTACCAGGGGTCACAGAGAGGGGGCAATAAAGGAGAGACGACCTGTCTGTCTGTCTGTCTGTCTGTCTGTCTGTCTGTCCGTCTGTCTGCCTGTCCGTCTGTCTGTCTGTCTGTCCATCCGTCCGCCTGTCTACCTGCCTGCGTGTCTGTCTGCCTGCCTGCCTGCCCGCCTGTCTGCCTGTCTGTCTGTCTGTCTGTCATAAAGACGTTTAGTGTCAAAACGTGCACAAATCATGTAGTCGCCGCGTAGCATACGAGTAGCCTGGGTAAACCCAGCCCCCAGTGACCTGCTCTCAGGCTCACCCTGCTTACAGTCACAAGGCTAGTGACTGGGAACTGAGAGAGCAGGTCACGTGGGGGCTGGGTTTACCTAGGCTAGCATACGAGCTGGTGTGCGTAGCCTGTGTGCGTTACGAGCTGGTGTGCGTAGCCTGTGTGCGTTACGAGCTGGTGTGCGTAGCCTGTGTGCGTTACGAGCTGGTGTGCGTAGCCTGTGTGCGTTACGAGCTGGTGTGCGTAGTCATTTGTTCGCTCACCCGTCACCCCCGCTCACCTTCACAACAATGAGTCACCTAATCAGTTTGTCACAGGAAGAAAAGGAGAGGTGATAACACTGATGCAGGCAGTGGCATCAGTGGAAATGGAAACACGTTCTGTGAGCTATGCAGTAATACGTCAGTGGTTTTCAAACGTTTTCACGTTAAGGACCCCCCCCCCCAATTTGCTAAGATTCTGTACCAGGGTCCCATCTACATTGACATTACATTACATCATTTATAGACACTTTTATCCAAAGCGACTTACAATAGTACATTTTGTCAACAGTAGTGCAATCAACAGTGTATCACAGTCCATCAGCTAAGGCCTTTAAAATCTGATAAGATTTTTTTTCTTTTAGATGTTTTATTACATAAAGTGTATGAAGCCCATGACTAAAATAGTCCTACATTCTGTCATTGTGTTACTGTTGGATGGGATTATAGTGAAATGAAGTGAAAAAGACTTCTCTCTCGGTCTATGTCTTAAATAAACATTTTCAAAATTAGTTTATGGTCTGAAAAAACAATTGCAAGTCTTTTTCATGCTCTCATGGTCTCCGTTTTCTAAATTATGGCCCCATTTCGAGTGAAATAACAATAAATACATTGGATAAATAAGAACAGTAATACTTCCGGCCGGTAGAGGCAGCAATGTGCCGCAAGGCATCTAGTCTGTTTAATAATGTTAGTAGACACACGTAACTGTTTAGATCCCCCCCTTGTGAGGTCATTTTAAAATAACGCATATTTCGCAATTGGATTTACTTTGTGGAGGCTCACACAACCAGGCAGACGGACAAAACAAGATGGCTGGACTGAGGCTGATCATGCGTTCATGTGCTCCTCAGATATATCGTATTTTATGAGTGGTGAGCACATGAACGAGTGGGAATTTCGGAAATTTCTCTGATACTTGAGTTTCCGACATTGCGTGAGGATTTGGGACTGCAACATTGGGGGAAAGTATGGAGTCTGTGGCACCAATTGACTGTAAAAAGTTATATATTTTGTTATTCTGTTCATAGTAGCTATCATTTATTTTTAGTAGTTGCACATTATGGCCTATGTAGCTACCATAATAACACACTACTTGCTTTTAGTAACAAAACACCAGCCAAGAAAAAACAAGCATCCATGTTTCATGCTCTTTCCGACCAAGAGCACTTGAATTGTGTCCTGTCGTAATTAGCGAGCTTCCGAGTATGAACGCAGGATATGACCCGACTCACGTGACAGCGCCCCCCCCCCCCCCCCCCGTCATTTAGCGGGATCAAAAATCAATGGGTAATGTCACGCTCATTGTATCCATATTATTAAAAAAAAACGAAAAGGACAGCACTCCAAGTTCAAAGATCCATATTATTTAGCATCAGTGCATAGACTTATATGGCTTTATGACTCCTGGTAAAGCATTATTTCTGTGAACACTCACTGTTCAGTATAAGGGGCAATACATACAAAGTAAATGCATAAAAAAAGTTAAAATAGAGAAATAGATTAATAAATATATACAATAAATAAACAATAAATGTAATGATGTGGGTGTAAAATAACACTTGTGGAATCCGAGCGAGGTGTGTATTTTAGAGCTTTAAGACTGACTTTTCATGTGTTTTGTAAGTAAAGTGATTCACTCAAAGCATTTGCCAACCTAGACGCAGGTTGTCGCAAAACATCATCAATACCTCAAACAATTATAAGCAAATATTTATCAAACGTCATTAATGAACTTCATAACCGCCTGGAAATCACCGTGTCGTAAGAACGATGTGTTTGTTGTTAATTATAACTGCACTCGCAATGCCTTGGTTCCCCGCAGATCTCTTCTGCAAATAGTGGACTCTTCTTGCCACACTGCACAAACAGTGGCACTGCCTCGCACAACAAAAGACACCACACAAGTCAATCAAACACACTTCCTATCTGTCAAACGACATCCTCAAGACATAGCCCCAATTAAAGGGGTCGGTGCAATTAGAGGGATGCATGTGTGTGAGTTGCGGGCGTGGCGCTCCGCTGCAGAGGGCGTGGCCGTGAGCTGGAAGCCTCCACAGACGTGAGAACAGGAAGATGAAAGGCTGGAGTGGAGTGTGGATCGGGCTGGAGCAGGATACACTCACCCCCGTGCTGAGAACAACGGCCACACACACAGACACACGCGCGCACGCACGCACGCACGCACGCACACACACGCACACACACACACACACACACACACACACTGGCGGGACGTTCTCACGCTTAGCAACAATGCTAGCTGTGCTGTTAGCTGGAGCTATTGTGCTAAATTGGATGCGTGTGTGTTGTTCTCCGGTGGAGTCGGTGAGTGTGGTGTTGTGCAAAGATGCTCCGCCCCCACAGGGTTTCATAAGAGATTCTGCTGTTCAGATGCTGCAGATAAAAACAAACACAAATGCACGCGCGCACGCGCGCACACACACACACACACACACGCGTTCATACATGTTCACACAGTCACATGCACAAACACATGAATGCACACACACACACACACACACACACACACACACACACACACACACACACACACACACACACACACACACACACACAGGAGCCAATAAAATTATAGTAAGGACTTCACACTCAGACACAGATACAAAGTGTGTGTGTGTGTGTGTGTGTGTGTGTGTGTGTGTGTGTGTGTGTGTGTGTGTGTGTGTGTGTGTGTGTGCAGTTTGAGGGCTTGTATGTAGGCCTACAGTATATGTGCAATTTAGTGTCTATGTGCAAGTATGTGTGACTGTACTGTATATGTTGCATGCATATATAACAGTAGGCTATGTGTGTTTAGAACACGGCTCTCTTGAATACTCGATTCTGATTGGTCAATCAACAAGATTCACCGGTCATTATTTCTCGACAACCGACCGCTGCTCTGCTGCTGGTTATACTGATTAATCCAACTGTGTCAACACTCACGACAATGATTAGGCACACCTGGATTAATCAGTTGATAAGAGCCTTTTGTCAGCAGACAGAGACGCAGAGTGGCAAAAATGGATTTTAATTAGGCCAACCAGTTGCAGCTGTGGTGTCTTGTGTGCCAATTACGAATGAAACCGCGTTGTCGTTGAAAACGCTATTAAAAAATCTATTTGAATAATTATTTTTGTCAGATTATTGAATGATTTAGTTGTAGGCCGTGTTCTAAGCGGGATAATGTATAGTGAGCCGGTGATTACTGGAAATAATGACCTTCAGGTGAATCATTAAGCCCTCCGCTGCGCGTCGGGCTCAATCATTCACCTATCGGTCATTATTTCCCCAGTAATCACCGGCTCACTATACATTATCCCTTACGTATGTGTCACGTGTGTGTGTGTTTTTTTTATATTAAAAAGGATCCCCATTAGAGATGACAGCTAGTCTTCTTCCAGGCGTCCAGGACAACAAAATACATGACATGACAGACAAACAATGACATAGAATGCAAAAAACATCACATAAGAATAAGAGAAGAAGAAACATGAAAGAAGAAAGAGTAAGAAGCATAGAATCAGATAAAACAATGAAGCATGGTCTGCTAGCCGTCTAGTTAGCCAGAGGACCAACATTTGGATGCGTGTGTGTGTGTGTGTGTGTGTGTGTGTGTGTGTGTGTGTGTGTGTGTGTGTGTGTGTGTGTGTGTGTGTGTGACAGCACACATGCACGCACATACACAAGGTGAAAACAATACTGTACCAGCCCTGCTGTCGCGGCTGGTAAATATTTGAGCGAATACACAAGCTAACTTTACTCCAACATCCAATATCAAGCTAACTTTACTCCAACATCCAATATAAAGCTAACTTTACTCCAACATCCAATATAAAGCTAACTTTACTCCAACATCCAATATAAAGCTAACTTTACTCCAACATCCAATATAAAGCTAACTTTACTCCAACATCCAATATAAAGCAAACTTTACTCCAACATCCAATATAAAGCTAACTTTACTCCAACATCCAATATAAAGCTAACTTTACTCCAACATCCAATATAAAGCTAACTTTACTCCAACATCCAATATAAAGCTAACTTTACTCCAACATCCAATATAAAGCTAACTTTACTCCAACATCCAATATAAAGCTAACTTTACTCCAACATCCAATATCAAGCAAACTTTACTCCAACATCCAATATCAAGCAAACTTTACTCCAACATCCAATATAAAGCTAACTTTACTCCAACATCCAATATAAAGCTAACTTTACTCCAACATCCAATATAAAGCTAACTTTACTCCAACATCCAATATAAAGCTAACTTTACTCCAACATCCAATATAAAGCTAACTTTACTCCAACATCCAATATAAAGCAAACTTTACTCCAACATCCAATATAAAGCTAACTTTACTCCAACATCCAATATAAAGCTAACTTTACTCCAACATCCAATATAAAGCTAACTTTACTCCAACATCCAATATAAAGCTAACTTTACTCCAACATCCAATATAAAGCAAACTTTACTCCAACATCCAATATAAAGCAAACTTTACTCCAACATCCAATATAAAGCTAACTTTACTCCAACATCCAATATAAAGCTAACTTTACTCCAACATCCTATATCAAGCAAACTTTACTCCAACATCCAATATCAAGCAAACTTTACTCCAACATCCAATATCAAGCAAACTTTACTCCAACATCCAATATCAAGCAAACTTTACTCCAACATCCAATATAAAGCAAACTTTACTCCAACATCCAATATAAAGCTAACTTTACTCCAACATCCAATATAAAGCTAACTTTACTCCAACATCCAATATCAAGCAAACTTTACTCCAACATCCAATATCAAGCAAACTTTACTCCAACATCCAATATCAAGCTAACTTTACTCCAACATCCAATATAAAGCTAACTTTACTCCAACATCCAATATCAAGCAAACTTTACTCCAACATCCAATATCAAGCAAACTTTACTCCAACATCCAATATCAAGCTAACTTTACTCCAACATCCAATATCAAACTAACTTTACTCCAACATCCAATATCAAACTAACTTTACTCCAACATCCAATATAAAGCTAACTTTACTCCAACATCCAATATAAAGCTAACTTTACTCCAACATCCAATATAAAGCTAACTTTACTCCAACATCCAATATCAAGCAAACTTTACTCCAACATCCAATATCAAGCTAACTTTACTCCAACATCCAATATCAAGCTAATTTACTCCGCTCACGTTCAGCCCACAGCTGAATGCAACAAGTTTTCACTTTTCACTCCTCTGGGAGGTTGCTGAAAGGCATTGTGGAAAACGTACAGTATGAACTCAGTAACTGGAGCAGGTTGAGAGAGAGTGGGTTGACTGCGGGTTAGATAGCATCAGTTTGTGATGTCAGTCTGCATCACAGCAGACTGAGGGTATCTGACGGCCGACCGGTCGGTGGTGTTCTCCTTTAAGAGACGTTTGTCTTGCACTCTTGTCACATCCCAGCACCTCGCAGCGTCTCTCTGCACGGACGCTATCAGCTGTGAGAGCCAGGCACTTCACACACCGAGCCCAGGAGAGGGAGCTATTTTCAGCCGGCGTCAGAGGGGAGTGCACTGGAAAATCTGTGTTGCTGTAGATGTGTGTGGGGGTAGAGTGAGTGTGTGTGTGCGTGCACATGTGCATGCATAAGTGTTGTGTGCTGTTCTATGTGCATGCCTACATGCTTGAATTGGTGTCTATTAGTGTTGGTCAAAGTTTACACCGTTTTATATAGTTGGGTTTTATTCACGAGTTTCCTGGTGAGACAATGGGCGCTTCCATGACACCCTCCCTCCCTGTTTCCAGCTGCCGGTTGCCTGTTTCTGCCCAGGACCGTTCATAGCGAAAGAGACTGAAAATAACATAATAATTGTTGTGACTTTGTACCTACCTACTGTATGTCTTGTAATGGAGCCCCCCAGCACACACGTGCATACTTGTACAACGGAGTGACAATATCTTGAATCTTGAAAGAGAGAGACCGCTAAAGCTCCGTTCAATGACCAAATAATAAGAGTTCCGGTTTGGACGTTTAGCCTTCAAAACAAAAGCGGCCGCTATGCAACCACATACTATTTTTAGCAATACTGTAAGCACATACAGTACGAGTGAATTGACATTCACTCATCGCCGCTATGCAACCACACAACGTTACTATTTTTAGCCATTTCGGATCAAATAAGCCAAACGTCCCCACTCTTTGACAGCGGCGCGCACGTCCTCACTAGTGGAAAAAATGTAAACAGGAAGTCGACAACCGGCAACCGCTGAGAATCATGGGAAACGTAAGTCCAGGAATAAGGTGAATAGGACCGGAAATCAGTTTTTTATGCCACAATCCTGTTGGTGCTATGAGGAACCCTTTTAGAAAGTTTACTTTATATACGACCATGCTCAAATGGTTTGATGTTGCAGCTTTTTGATGCTATATCGAGTGTTTGAAATGTTCCAAACCAGCATTGAGAAGATCCGTTTTGCAGAACTGTCTGAGCCTGATGTGGCTATATAGCAAACATCATGTGCTGCTTACTGCAATAAAGAACCACTGATGGAGCCTCAGTGTGCTGCTTACTACAGTTCAATAAAGAACCACTGATGGAGCCTCAGTGTGCTGCTTACTACAATAAAGAACCACTGATGGAGCCTCAGTGTGCTGCTTACTGATGGAGCCTCAGTGTGCTGCTTACTGATGGAGCCTCAGTGTGCTGCTTACTACAGTTCCCATGTTTTTTTTCCTCCATTGTTTTTCATGACTTATTCCTGCCTTATTGTTGGCTCCATATCACTGCTGTCACTAAAACAAAACATAGCCGCGATTGTCAGTGTTCTTGGTGAAGGTTTGCGCTGTTATTTATATGTTGAGAGATTTTTATGACAAATGGGTCTTTTAAACCTGTTAAAACCTTGTGATATACTTTCAGGAAATAGACACGGCTTCGCTGAGAACAAGCTTTTCAGGAAGGAAGAGGGTGAAAAAAGCATAACTTCTGAAGATGTGAGGTTTGTGTGTGTGATATGGCGTCTGAGCAATCAAAATAAATAGCTGACTTAGTGGAGTGGAGTGGGCGAGCGCTAACACGCTCACGGTAGGCTACTGTAGCAGCTAACCGGCTACTCAGCAGGTTGCTGCGAGGCCAAGCCGCGCCTCTCGACTGGCTGACTCCTCGCATCAGCACCCAGGGGTGGGTAGTGACAAGTTACGCACAGGAGTAAAAAAGTACTTTTTTCAATCAACGATAACTTTTCATGCTCCTTTTTTAAACTGTACTCTTTCAAGTATATTTTGGAGCCAGTACTTTACTTTTACATTAAATTTGCCATTTATACCTTTGTTACAAGTGGGAGAAAAGACAAAGAAGTTGAGATGTCAATCCTGTTTTGTTAAGCAAGGTGATTTAATTTCTCCACTCTGGGACAGATAGAGAAATGGAGAAATGGTAAGTGAGGAAGAGAGGGGTAACAGAGAGGAAGAGATGGAGAGTGTGCAAGGTTGCTCAGTATCTCATATAGCCTATCCTTATTACATTTCCAAACACATTTTGTTTGATTAGCCTACCTGCTCTACTTCATAAAAAATAAAACATAAAGTTTGATCACCCTAAAAAAATATTAAAATGCAAAGTAACTTGTAGCCTACTTTGAGTAATTTAATAATCATACTTTTTTTTACTTGTAGTTTTACTTTAGGTTTCTCAGATGGCAATGTCCACTTTTACTTGAGTAATTTTTATGGGAGTAATTGTACTTTTACTTTAGTGTAGATTTTCAGTACTACTCACCACCACTGACAGCAGCCTGCAGGGCCCGGTGATCAGCAGGCAGGCATGCAGTCCACTGGAGCGATCAGCCAAGACTGGGAGAAACAGAGACGGTTACTATGATGCTTCCAAATGTGCTACGCTTGAGTGTGTGTGTGTGTGTGTGTGTATGTGTGTGTGTGTGTGTGTACTTGTGTGTGCTTGTGTGTGATCAGAACAGTCAATCTTAAATTGTGTTACCATAGATTGTAACAGTCACAAATGCCTACATTGCTTTTGGAACATTATTTGGTTGCAGTAACAGATTAATCCACTGGGTGGCGCTTCTTGTTTACCTTGTCTATGTTAATTTATTTGTAATTTGTTAATGTATTTGTTTTACATTAGTGACACTCCGAGTCTCCCAGTCAAGTAACCAGTCTCTTCACTCCTCCGTAACAACTTGGTACGTGTGTCTGTGTCGATCTACATGTATGCTGAGAGATACTATAGTGCCGTGTAAACCAGGCTTTGTATGGTTGACAAGTAACGTCAGGGGAATAAAACAGTAGGCTACGTGTGTGAGAAACCCCACTACTGCCATTATCTGTCATGCTAAGCTGATGCTATCCAGGAGCAACATAGTTTCAATGTTCTCTCTCTATATATATATACAATAAAGGTAGTCATGGAATTCTGGACAAAATAACATCTAATATATAACAATACAAATAAATTCTCAGGTTTGGGTCAGAATAATCTCTCGAGACAGACTTTCGACGTGCATCGAAAATCTGTCGGGAAGCTCCGTGAAAAGCTGTGCAACAGCACTCGCAGGGTGCAGGCTCGCATGCTGCACTTTACCCGATCAAAATGGAGTGAATGTGACCAGCGGTGTGTAGTCAAAACGTACCGTTTTCAGCGTGTAGCAAGAGTTGTCATTGCTGTTTCATAGCGACGGAAGGATTTGAGAGCGACACGCAGGGAACGGAAAGGAAACCCATAAATGGCCAGAGCCGGTCGGTTGGAGCCAATGGCAGCGCTTTTTTTGTTTAACCGGGTTCCCAGATTGGGATCAGAGACAAAATGTCATGACATGTGGGGTCTGTGGCCAGACTATATTAGGGGTCCTTGATATGAAAAAGTTTGAGAACACTACCAGTCAAAAGCTTGGACTGGCCTGATTGAATGTTCTATGTCCCTCATTCTCTTAAAGCCATTGTGACTGGTAGTGTGTGCGACCGTGCTTGTGTATGTGTGGGCGTACGCAACTGTGTTTTCACCTGTGTGCGCGATTGTGTTTGGGCGTGGCTGCACGCGAGTGTGAGTGGGGTTTTGTGTCTTCTCTTTGTGTGCATAATGTTTGTGTTTGCATGCGTGTGTGAAAATGACTCTGCAGCCAAAACGAGCTTGAATGGCTGCCTTCATATGCAGCCAGGCGAAGGAACACGCACACAGCAAACAGCTGGTCCCTCATGTCCTAATAAGCGAGTGGCTGACTGGCAGAACATCGTTCCACCCCTCCACAGATTGGGTTACACTCCCCCAACTCCCCTGACTTAAGTCTGGCACGGCCTCTCTGTCTGCTTACAACTCCTCCTACTACTACTACTACTGCAGGAGACCTAGGCGGGAAAGTTAACGGTTAAGTTAACGAGCCGTTAAGCAAGGCACCCAACGCCCAAAAACGCACTTGCCCCAAGTAGAAGAATGTAGTCCATGGGGTAGTCTCATATGGTCAGCCTTACTTCCAACGACGGAGGGTCCAATGTCGTGTCCAGGCCATTTTGACTGGGGCGGCCGAGGTGGGGCATAGACTCACGCAAGGGTGGCATATGCATGGGTATGATAAACTGAAGCCATATGGCATTGCCAACAATGGTTGCATTGATGATCTTTACGTTATTGATATGATACAGCAGCTTACAGTTAAGAATACAGTTGCAACACTTCAGAAACTCACGTTCACATTCCAAGGATACCACTGACTGACACTGTCAGGCAGCTTCCTGTCAGGCAGCTTCCTGTAAGGCGGTCGCTCTCTTAACTTGTTTTGATGGAGTTGACTTTTTTTCCGACTTTATTCAACATTTCGTCTTTATTCTCGTTATAGTATTTCAACCTTTTATTTTACTTTAATCTCAAGATTTCAACTTTATTCTTGAAAGGAAAGGGGAAAAAACAACTTCCTCATCTGATTTATTTTTTCTTCTGCCTGATGCTTAATACTGAAATTTCAACTTTTCACAAAATTTAGACTTTTTTGTCGAAATGGAATCCCCCCCCCCCCCCCCCTCCTGTCATTGGGGAAAAAATAATTTGCTCCTGTAATTTTTATTTTTCATCATGCATGGCCCTACTCCATCATACTTATGTTCTAATGAATGAGCGGACATTTTTCCGTTCATCCCCCAATTAAGTGCTACATAGAACCTCCTTCTCCCCCACTCACATTTTTCCAGTCGGTTTCCTGTAACCTTCTTGTCACAAGCCTGCATCTCTAACTCTTAGGATAGTCTCAACTTACTCATCATATTATCCTAGGTGGTAAACCCCACCCATCCGACACCTAAGGAAGCTGAAACAAACAAAACAAAAATACAACAGTGCAGGCGGTTAAAAAATACAGTGTGGTCCGGTGTGAGGGAAACAGACGATCTGAGCCGGAGATAGTCTTGTGAAGCCCTGCTCTGATGTGTTCCTCTCCACGCTCAGCACTCCTCAGACTGATGGCTACAAGGCAAGCCTTCCACTTAATGGAGACAAATATCAGTTGTGAGGAAACTGGCTACCATACAATAAGAAGAAGCCATGTCTCTGTCTGAATTGACTGATGGACTCAAACACCCAGGGTTAGATTAGAGGGGAGGAGGGGGGGAGGGCACTGGGGGTTGGGTGGGGGGAGGAGGGGGGGTGGTGGTGGTAGGGAGGTAGGTGCTCTGGCGGAGGGGTCAAACCTTGCGTAGAATGCATTGAGTTCGTCCAGCAGGGTGGGTGAGGTGTTCGGGGTGTGTTGTTTTTCCCCCTTGAAGTCGGAAGCAGCGTGGAGTCCTCTCCAAAGGTGTCTTGGGTTGTTGTGTTGTTGCTGTCAAGTTTAGACTCCAGCTGCTTGCTGAATTCCCTCTTTGTTTCTTTTTTTGTTGGGTTAGGGTTAGAGCTCGGGAGGGAGCTGGTGAGAACACGGATACATGCTGGACTTACTTGTGGCTCAAATCTGACTGCTGCACCTGAGAGGGTTTATTTAGTTTGTAGTTATTATTGCTGTCAGGGGAACAAGGAAATCCCACTGGTTGTTTCATGTCCAAGGAAATATTGCTGAATTTTGCTCTCAGTATTACAGTATCTCAATGAGGCTATTCAAGGGTATCTGCATGTCTTCGAAATCTCCTTAAAATGTTTTAAAATTAAAATTAAATCTAAATTCAATGCCTTAAACAGTTAGCCCATGGCTAGTTTACCAGGCTATTAAACAGTCTGAAATATGATTAAAAGTTGCCATTGAGTCTGAAAATACAGTTTCAGAGATGTTAACAATGCTGCCTTTTCTTACTTTCTGACTGGTTGCTCGGATACTGTAAAAAAACAAAAAACGTTTCAAACTTATTTCTGGATTGAAATTGGTCTTAATTGCATTCAAACTGGCATTGAAACAGTCTTAAAAACTCTTAGATTTAACTTGCAGAAATCTGTAGTGACCGTATGCTTGTTGTGCAACAATTGAAGCCAATGTGGGTGTCTGTCACGTGCATGCATGTGAAATTGTGAATCAGAATCAGAATCACTTTTATTGCCACAGTATGCAAGTTACATACGAGGAATTTGTCTTAGTGTCTGTATGCGGTCACATCAATATACAGAGATAAGAAGTAGGAAGATAACTAAAGACAATCACAAGTTGCAAGTGCAATCAAATCGAGTAAATATATACAATATGTACATGAGTGGTGAAGTGTCCTGTGGATAATAAATATGAATTTACGTTGAATTTACATGAGATTTACAGACTGAGTTAAATAGACATTAAATAGGCAGTGGATTTACATGAATTTACAGTCGGAGTTAAATAAGAGTTTAAATGTACAGGCTAAGTTAAATAGGCATTAAATGTGCACGGAATTTACATGAATTTACAGTCCCAGTTAAACAGGCATTAAATTAGATATGAGTTACAGTTTTATGGGGGGGGGGGGGGTTCAGCTGAGTTTAGGAGGAGGTAGTGAGTTTGTGTGTGTGTGTGTTTGTGGGGGGGGGGGGTTGTTGGTGAGGTCCTTGTTGGAAGGGGTTTCCGGGCCTTGTTGGTGAGGCTGATGGCGGTTGGGAAGAAGCTGGTCTTGTGGCGGGTGGTTCTGGTCTTGGCAGACCTCAGTCTCTTGCAGTGGGGGAGTGTCTTAAAGAGTTTGTGGCCAGGGTGGGAGGGGTCGCCCATGATCTTGCGAGACCGCTTCAGTGTCCTGGCTGCATGCAGGTCCTGCAGGGATGGCAGGTTGCATCCGATTATCTTCTCAGCGCAGCGGATGATGCGCTGAAGTCTGTTAATGTCTTTGAGAGTGGCAGCAGCATACCAGACGGTGATGGAGGAGGTGAGGATGGACTCAACGATGGAGGTGTAGAAGTGCACCATCGTGGCCTTTGGCACTTTCTTTTGACAATTTCTTCAGCTGCTGTACAAAGTACATCCTCTGCTGTGCCTTCTTGGTGAGAGCTCTGATGTTCAGCTCCCATTTTAAGTCCTGGCTGATGATGGTCCCCAGGAAGCGGAAGGACTCCACAGTGTTGACTGGGGAGTCACCCAGGGTGATGGGGGAAGGTGGGGCTTTGTTCCTCCTGTAATCCACTGGTAATGGTAGTGTTACAAGGTCGGTCCAATCATATATTCTATTGCTCGTGTTTTACCATGTCTAGGGGCTGACTGGTGTACATGACCCGCAACATGAAAACGACATGGCTGTCATTATGGACTGGGAGTATAGCTCACCTGAGGTAACTGGCACGTTTGGACCCAGGTGCTGCTCTGGCCTTCTCTGGATAGCCCAGCCGGTGGAGTGGATGGTGTTCAGTGTTGCGACACCATCTTGTTCATGAAGACGCTTAACACAACAACTAACTAACAACGTTATACATGTACAAAGAAAACGAAAAGGGGGAACCTGCGCTAGACGCTGTCTCTCCTCTTCTGTGTGAACGCGTAACCCCAAAGATGGCGGCTTCCGGGCACGTTATATCCGTTCCCGTCACATCCTGAGCCAAACCCCCTTTCCAATAATGACAGCCAGAAATGGAAAAGAATATGTACGACGTATAACAATTAATATTACCAGATCTGCCTGAGAGCGCGACAACTGTTACAGTAGGGTGGACATACATATAGATTACACACTTCATTTAAATGAAAGCCAATAGATCTACAGGATGGAGAGTGAATGAATGCATCTGAGCAACACAGAGGAGGCCACCTGTTCATATGCATGGCACGGCAGTAAGCGTCTAGTGTTATTTATAATGTCATGCACTGTAAATCTGTCGCTCCCTGCTTTTAAATCTATTTTTAAGACCCGCGTGTTGTTTGTGCCAGTCTCCCAGAGACACATTTTCATATGCTGTCAATGTAATGGACAATAAAGTTGTCAAATTGACAGGATGGATGGTTGAGTTGAGTGATTGTTAGAGGAGATGGATGCGTGTGTGTGAGGGGCGGAGCCTGAGCAGACTTTGTACATGTGTGAGGGACAGAGAGCAGAGCAGTCAGCTGACAGCTCCTCCACAAACAGTCTGGACCTGACCTCCTGTCAGACGAATGTGAAAGAAAATGAATTGGGGCATTAAAGGATTACACAAATTACTCAACCTGACAACGGTTAACGGTTAGCTGGACCGAGCTGGACTTTGAATGAGGCGCCAGAATCCACCTGAACTGGTCTGACTCCACATGCCTAAACCGAGCCAACATCACCAGAATCATTCCAGCAATTTCCCCACGTATTTAATAATTAAATTATTTCTTTTTTATGCCTCCGCCGGCGATAGCCAGGCCGGAGGCATTATGGATCCGGATTGTCCGTCCGTACTGTACATCTGTCGGTCCGTCCGTCCGTCCGTCCGATGTTCGTTAACGCGATATCTGAGGAACACCTTGACGGAATTTCATTAAATTTGCCTCAAACATCGACTTAGACTCAAGGATGATCTGATTAGATTTTGGTGGTCAAAGGTCAAAGGTCAAGGTCACTGTGACCTCTCGAACACCATTTTCAAGCTTGTTAATACGATATCTCAGGAATGCCTTGATGGAATTTCATCAAATTTCCCTCAAACATCGACTTGGACTCAAGGATGAACTGATTAGATTTTAATGGTCAAAGGTCAAAGGCCAAGGTCACTGTGACCTCTCGAACGCCATTTTCAAGCTTGTTAACGCCATATCTCAGAAATGCCTTGACGGAGTTTCATCAAATTTGCCTCAAACATCGACTTGGACTCAAGTATAGATAATGGTGGTCAAAGTTCAAGGTCACTGTGAGGTCACTGTGTTCAATTGCTCATTGTCCATTGTTCATTTGCATATAGCTTACAGATTTTGTAATGATACAACGCTGGTTGAAAATCCGCAAAGTGGCCCTTTAAGGATCACTGCTATTTTGGTTTAACTAGGCATCTCGGGCGCCCGCCCTGCAACTCGCTGAGCTGGCCCTGCAGCTTGCATACGCAGCTTGACCGCTGCACGGCCTCGCCCGCCCTGCAGCTCAACCGCTGTGCAGGGTGAGTTGCTCCCTCGCCGCCCTGCAACACAGCCCGCTGTGTGGGCTCACCTGCTCTTATGACATCACTGATGACCACTGCGCGTCGCAGCCTCACCTGCTCCATTACATGACTGATGACATCAGATGACATCACTGATGACATCATCACTATAGCCTCCTCAACATTAGGGCAATTAGGGCAATTAATCTGCCATAATTAAAAAATCCAGCTCCGTCAGGTTGATCTCTGGTAATGTGTGAACATTACGTTTTTCCAAATGTCTGTCCTAATTCTTTTTATTATATTCTCTTACTCTTTATTGTTATTTTTTATTTTATTGTGTTTTTATTGTTTTTCTAATGTGTCTTGTCTGGTGTTGACTGCAACCACATTTCCCCTTGTGGGACAACAAAGCCTTGACTTGACAGCAATTAATTAAGAAGTGTTTTGTGATATTTAGGCACCATTCACAAAGGACCAGTATCATGTAGTTGATCTCATGTAATTAATAGGAGGCAGAGCGGCCGAAAAGTATTCCGTATTTCACAAGAAAAAGGCAAAAGATTTAGGAAAGAAATTAAAAAACTAAAAAGGCACTCCGATAGCGCAGATCAGATCTCTGCCAAGCAGGCCAATAGTCCAGTCCAGAGCTGGGGAACTCAGAATGGAGAAGTTGTTTATCTGAATTTATGTCTCTGTCTTGTCTTGTTCTATGTTTGACTGAACTTTTTGTAACTTGCTTGTTCATTTGTTTGTATTGTTGAATTTGAATGATTTGTGTCTTGTAAGCCCATACGGGCTGGGCACCATGAATATGGTGCATGACACAGAAATAAAAACTATCTATCTATCTATCCATCTACAGAAGACATGGCAGATTGACCTGGGACTGAACACACCAATGACCTCACACAGGAGCTTGGACACAAGTCCTCCCTACTCTGTGACCCAGAGAGTATGGTGTGGTAGACATGGATGTGTGTCAGCTCTCTGGAGGGTGATTTTAGGAGGGGTGCTGTTGACAGTGTGTCCGGGACAGAGGCAGCTGGGAATGCAGAGCCAGCGGTCCTCAGTGTCACGCTAATCAGACTGTCCTGTTGTCCTCTGACATGGCTGTGGACAGACAAAACACTTCTTCTACTGCTCCGTCTCCCTCTTATTTCTTTAAAAATAAGTCACACAGGAATATTATATAAGTGTTTTAGGGCGTGGCCAATCACAAATGGCGCCTAACTTCCAAGTGGATTAACGTAACGACACAACAACACTTTCTAGAAAGTTTGGCAGAGGTAAGGTTATATGCACTCTACCAAGTGCCCTCTAGCTTGTTTGCATAGCCAGATAGGCAGTATTTGCATAATAGGAATTGCTATCAGCCTCAGTTCCAATTCCCAAGATGGGACCCAGAGATTTTGGGCAGTAACCTGGCAGTTCCATCTCACTGCTATCTCAATACCTTTTTAACCTCTGATTATCAAGGCAAGGGCAGGCATATTGTATTGTATATTGTATTCACACCTGGGAGCTGACATTTTATTGAATATCAGATATCAGCCACGTCATGTGATCCATCATCGATATACTGTAACAGATCATGTTCCACCAGGATCACAGCTACAGAAAAACATTTAATTAATTTACTTGTTTATGTAATTGTTCAATTCTGCCTTTTTTTAATCAATTAACTTAATTTAAAGGCAGTCATGTATCTCTGGCATTGAAAAGATGGATGGGCCATCTTTTCTGCCTTAAAGAGCTGCTAACACTGAAAGAATGTTAATGAAGAAAGAAGACAATCTGGAGCAGCTCGGACTGTTAAATACCTTATTCAGGTGCAAAAAATAACAGACAAACGTTTCAGACTCTGATGAAGACGCACTAAAGCTGAAGCGCGGTGGGACTCCTCTACTGAAAGAATGTCATTAATGTTACTCTGGGCTTCAGTGGACAGATTTAGTGTCTCATTATAGCCTAAAGGGAATAACGTTCTGGTGGTAAGTCTGAATTGTTTGGCATTAAATTGGTCAAGTTTAAAGAGCCCATATTTTGCAAATATAATGTATTATTATTTTATTGTTGGCCTCCACTAGAGTAGCTTTGCATGATTCATAGTAAAAAAAACTCTGCTTATCTTGTACTGGCTCTCATGGCTCCCTTCAGTTCACCTTCTGTCTGAAAGGCTCTGTTTTAGTCTTCTTCTGCGTTTGTGTCGGATGCACCCACCCGCACAGCGGCTCCACAGCGCCCGTCTGTCTGTCTGTCGTCACGTGTCGGTTCTGAACTTCTCATTAAACTCGTGTCTAGGGGTATTTTATCATTCCACCAACACCGCAACATGAAGGTGATCAAAAGGTTACAAGGAGGTTAGGCTGTTGGTCATTGAAATTAGTTTGAATTACTTAGCCCTTCACGCAGGATGACAGGCTGCATCTTGTAGTCAGCTCTTTCTCCGGCTAGCAGCTAGTCCATCCCCACCCTGGAACAGCACTGTCGTCTTATGGAGATGTGAGAGCCGGTCCTGGTCTCACCAGTTCAGTAGAGCCTCGCCGAAGCCAGACTGGAAAACATAAGTCTATGAAACATAACGTTCAGCTCCGGCAGTTCTGTGGTTCCGCCTGTGTGAACGCCACTGTCCGGCCTTGCCCCGTGGGTGCAGCGCGCAGAAATTCTGTTTAGCTTTGCACAGAAACAGCCGGGAGAAATACTTTTTACGTTTAGACTTGATTACATTTCAGAACCATTTTTTACTTTTACTTGAGTAAACAAGTTGAATCAGTACTTCTACTTTTACCAGAGTCTTTATATAGACAAGGAACTGTACTTCTACTTAAGTAAAGAATGTGTGTACTTTTCCCATCTCTGGCTATTTGTAACTTCAGTCTATAAAGTATTGGTATAGAGAGCCCCGCCCACTTCCATTAGGGGCCTATGGGAACCAGCGTCTGTGAGAGACAATAATTTTTTGATCCATATGAGGTCTGTCCATTTAAAAGATAACTTTGCAAGTCAAGAAAGTCGCAGTTTGTCGTAAAACGGTTGCACTATACAGTAAATTATAAATGAGAAAGACTACACACAACCAGTCACGTAAGTAGTGTCATAACTCTCTCCCACCAGGCCATGTTGGTGTTGGTGTGAGGTATATTGTGCGAGACGTGTACTGTACTGTAGTTGATTGAGCGGTTTCATACAAAACTAAATGTTACGTTTCTGTTGTACGACAAACTGCGGCTTTCTTGACATGCATGCAAAGTTCTCTTTTAAATGGAGGAGAAATCACGCGTACTTCGTGGCACAATTCAATATTGTCTTTCACCGTTCACCACCACTCATATTGTTTCAGACGCTGATTCGTATACTGAAGCAGGAAGTAGGCGTGGCTTTGGCTCTCTACTGCCCTCCAAAATCCATAGTGGTCAAACTCCACAGAGCCGCTTCACTGGAGCAGTTAAGGGTTAAAAAATGCTTTGCTCAACGGCCACTAAACAAATTGTTAAGGGCAGTGTTGCTCATTCATCTCCTCCACACAACAAGCAGCTCCTCGAACCTCTGGGCACAGCTGTTGTCCAGATGGACCTGGGTCATATTCTGAAATCTTTTCCATTACTTTTTGTGTTTGCTTGCGGTGCAAGATGGGCACAATTTGTACTTTTGGAATGTGATTCTATTGTTTTGCCTGTTGACGCACTGGTGATGAATGAGTATGCCTGCATGCCTGCTTGCACCAGTGCAGCCAGTCAAATGAAGCTTGTTGAAATGTACCGATGTCAATGACTCTTCTTCATTTGTCTTTGAATTGTTTTCATTTGACAGTGAGCTTTGCATGTAGCAAGTCTGGTGAAAAGGCATCAATTTGTAATAAGTGCTAGCCTCCTGCACACAAAAATATGAGATGCACAGCTCTTTGAAATGTTGCCTATTGCTTTCATTGACTGCAACAGGCCTTAAGGAGTATGGCCACCAGGTTGAAGTACCATTGGCTTCTACCTTAAAGAGGCAATAAATAAGCAAATGGCAATATATATCTGTGGGGTTGATAGGGTTGTTAATAAACAGCAATGACTCAATGTTTACTTGGCCAGATGATGAGCATTCAAAAATCACTTCAAGGCTAAACAGCCTCATTCTCAAGACAAAAAATGTCAAAGCATTTTGATTATTATTCCAGGATTTTGCACAGTGATATATATATATATATATATATATATATATATATATATATATATATATATATATATATATATATAAAGGAACAGGAGGGTTAAGCCTGATTTATGCTTCGTCACTGGACACTTTTGAAACTGTCGCTCGACAGATACAGTATTACATCTTTAACATCAGAAAAAAATGTCTCTCGACACTTTTCTTTCATGTTGCGTACCTGGAGAATGTTGTTATGTTGTTGACACGTCATACTATGTTGCACACTCTGATTGGCTAGAGAGAGTTGCGTCAGTGTAGGGGTGTTTAGCCAGCCTGCCCTGCCCGGGCGAGCAGCTTCCTCCCCGGGGAACACAGACTCGTGTGGGCGAAGTGGAGGTCTGGAGGAGCGGAGCGATTTGCTGAAAAGAGGAGCGAGCCGTTGTCTCTCGAAACCAAGTCGGGGAGATGAAGAGAGAGGATCTGTGTTTGTTTTTTTGCATTTAGGAGAGACAAGATGCTTTTACAGTGATTTGGACTCAGACGAAGGCAAACATTTTACAGCAGGCTATTGTAAACGAACAGCCGGGGGACACCAGGTTCCTCCTTGGAGTGGAGCCGAGGGGAGACGCTGTTGCTGGGAGGTGGGAGGCGGGAGAGGTTGGGTTACTGTTACCGTGGAGACGACTGAAACATTTAGAGGCCGGGTCGCTGTTACCGTGGAGACGACTGAAACATTTAGAGGCCGGGTTGCTGTTACCGTGGAGACGACTGAAACATTTAGAGGCCGGGTCGCTGTTACCGTGGAGACGACTGAAACATTTAGAGGCCGGGTCGCTGTTACCGTGGAGACGACTGAAACATTTAGAGGCTGGGTCGCTGTTACCGTGGAGACGACTGAAACATTTAGAGGCCGGGTCGCTGTTACCGTGGAGACGACTGAAACATTTAGAGGCCGGGTCGCTGTTACCGTGGAGACGACTGAAACATTTAGAGGCCGGGTCGCTGTTACCGTGGAGACGACTGAAACATTTAGAGGCCGGGTCGCTGTTACCGTGGAGACGACTGAAACATTTAGAGGCTGGGTCGCTGTTACCGTGGAGACGACTGAAACATTTAGAGGCCGGGTCGCTGTTACCGTGGAGACGACTGAAACATTTAGAGGCCGGGTCGCTGTTACCGTGGAGACGACGGAAACATTTAGAGGCCGGGTCGCTGTTACCATGGAGACGACTGAAACATTTAGAGGCCGGGTCGCTGTTACCGTGGAGACGACGGAAACATTTAGAGGCCGGGTCGCTGTTACCGTGGAGACGACTGAAACATTTTGCCGAAGACTAGACTATTTCTGTCGACATCACATCATTAGGTAATTAGGGTAATCATTAGCTCAGCCCTAGTTACCTAATTAAAAAATCTGTCTCCGTTAGGTCACCCGAAGGGGTACTGTTTACACTTCCTGAAAGATTCAGCCCAATCGCCCATAAAATGGCATAGCTGTGGCTGAACACAATTCTGCTCACACACACACACACACACACACACACACACACACACACACACACACACACACAATACAGGATGTACAGTATAGGAGTATAGGTATACTGTAGGACAGTAAGGTCACAGATTACTTCATGTCTTTTGCACAAGCTCCAATAGAAATCAGAGCAGAACACAGGTGAGCCCACAGGTGAGCCCACAGGTGAGCCCACACTCACTGGATTACAACAGGTCTGCTGTCTGTGACTCTTGCCAAAAGCTAATCAGCCACTCTTGTGATAGTAAATTCACAGAGGAGACACAGTGGAACAAACAGTCGCGTAGCACCGTCAGTGTGACATGGTAATTAGTCGAGCTTACAGGAGATCTGAGCTCATTTTGCAGGCAGACATGCTGTGATTGTGGGACACAAAGCAGGCACAACACAGGTGAACAAACAGGACTAGGCTTCTGAGGAGCAACTTCAATGCCAGGATATCTTTGTTTCATTCTATAAGCCACTGTCAAAATGATCTTGGTGCTAGGAAACTGGGCCCAAACTAAACAAACTCAGAGGGAGAGAGACAGAATGAGACGGGCATATAGATGTGCTGGTCCTCAGTAATGCACAGTTTGAAGGGCTTTTTAAGCAGGCAGATTGACTATGAGATGAATGCATTCTCATTTACAGAAATGACGTGGAGGAGGAGTTGCAAGGAGGTAAAAGATAAGATGAAACTATTCATCCCTTAAGGGGAAATTAGGTCATTGCAGCTGACAAATAGGATATACAAACAAAAATAAGAAGAAGAAATAAAGCAATACAATATGAACAATTGTGGCGATTATATAAACATGTGTAGCCAACAGTTCCAGTTGAAATGTGAGAAAGATTTGGGATTACTTGGAAGTATCACTTGACGACAAATGAAGTTCCCTCGCGGGAAAAATAAAGTAATTTGAACTTGAACTTGGTCACTTACAGTTGATACAAATGAAAGCAATCTTTATCGGTACTAATCTAAAGTATGAATGACAAAAGATTAAATATCTGATATATGAATGCAAGTATTTATAAATGTTGTAAAGTAGGCTATAAATCATATCAGTAGGTAACCAGTACAACATGAAGATGTATACAGTTTGAAATAGATCATTTGTACAGTAGTCTATATGTGGCCTATGAATGGGAATTGAACAACTGGAGAAAGCAAAACACATCAAAGCCAGCCCACGTGTTGACATGGAACTGTGATCGAATAGGATAACTGGCACTTGTGATGTGTACTTCCTGCTTTATATAAAGGGAACTGCCATGTCTCATAAATCTATTAATACCACAGACCTGAACGCACCACAGCCTGTGGCGCACGTACACACATGTGAGAGCTTTGTGCGGGTGTTTGTTATCAGCAGGAACCCGGGTCTACATGAGGGAGGAAGTGTTACTGGTTCCCACCATAACTCAGCACAGCTCTAATCAGTAATGGTGGCTTGATGAATGGAAGGCTTCGGTACACAGGGCTTTGTCGCGAGCCGTAAACAATGAGTCAGACTGGGTATCTGACAATTATAAGCAGCCTTCAAGGACTTCTGAACATATCCAAATGTGGTCTTAACCCCCACCACCAGCACTGCGCGCATGCGCGCACGAACACACACGCACGCACACACACGTCCCCCTCCTCCTCTTTTTAGCGCCAGTCATGTGGTTTTGCGAAATCACGTTCTCACACACAGTAAATCACATAAATACATACACACACACACACACACACACACACACACACACACACAGAGTATTATCAGTGTCAGCTTTTACACGGTTTGACCTCTAAGATGATAAAAGAAGCATTACAAAAAGCTATCGAGGAGCAATGAATTTAGTAAATGATAACCTGCACGTTCACACACACACACACACACACACACACACACACACACACACACACACACACACACACACTCTTTGATAAACTCTGAGATTTGCAGTGTTGTCTGGTAATCTCAGACAGCTACGCTTTTAGCTTTACAATCATTTCCCTTTAGTCAGAAATAATCTCACTGGGTCAGTTAAACCACAGACTTGACTTACCCCATTGACCAGCGCTCACCTACCACACTCTCTTCTGGGGCCAGCTTACGTTGATTTTCTCCAGCAGCGCTACATGTATAGAACCACAATTGTTGGAGGTGGAAGTTAGCAAACCATGGCAGAATGAGCTCTAAACTCAACAATAGCGAGAGCACACTCAAGAAGACTAATGTTCAACTTACAGTAGGTGCAGGGCCAAGGCAAAACATCAAGGAGCAAGTAGGCCAGCACACTAGAATGTCCTTTTAGCGTTTAATGGTCATCTGGTACAGACAGCAGAACATCTGGTACAGACAGCAGAACAACCAACATGTTTCGGCTTCAAGCCTTCATCAGCGTACGAATGAGCTCTAGAAAAAAAATAAAGGAAGCTTTTTTCAAAATTGTTCATTCATTCATGACATCATGATATTGAAGGTCAGCAGCTAGCTAACTAGCTTATAGGGTAGTATGACTCATTTGAACTTTGAATGTCAGCTAGCTGCATGCTAACCTAGATAACTTAGTATCAGTTTTGGCTTTTTGTCTCAGTCTGGATGTGAGCATGAGCTAAATGTTAATACTGTAAGGTAACTGTGGAAATAATAGTGTCAATATGCATCCCACATGTCTTTTTAGGCAGCTTACCTTTGTTCCCCATTAGCTCTTGCACAAACTCCTGAAGCCACATGGTGAGGACCCATGCTTAGCTGTCTCACCGTGTGCCTGAACACTTGGTGAGGACCCATGATTAGCTCCCAGCGAGCACAAAATGTTTTTTCAACGTTGATTTTTAGTTTAAATCTGGGTGATATTGGGTTTGAACGTTTAAGACCTAATTTCACCCTCTTTTCAACCGGCTAAAATGCGGTTACAACGTCAACGTGTAAAAAAACACAATTTGGTTCATCATATTGTTAAAACATTTGTTGTAGCTTGGAATAGAGACAATATTGATAGTGTGTGAATTGGCATTTGTCCATTTTATTGTGTAACTGAGAGTTGAAATCTGGTGTACACGAAAACTACATTTCAACGCATTTTATGTCACATGAAATATCATAAATATGGGACTATAGGCTATGTGGTGCCAGCAAAAAGCTTCCAGGACACAACTATGGTTAATAGTTTAGCGCAATACTATAAAATAATGAATTCAGTTCCTGCAGCAATGCGCATGCGCAAGTACTTAGTCGCTAGCTATACTAGCTCTGACTGACTACACTAATGCTTGGTGCGTTGAACAGAATCTCAAAATGTGAGCAGAACAAGGACTAATGGCAAATTGTGTTATGGTGAGAGTGTGTCAGACTATTCTAACGTATGGCAGGTATAAGTTAAAGCTAAAACACTACTTTGGTTATATGCAAGTAAAAAATCATGGTTGTGGCAGGGTGGAGTCAGTAATAGGTGTGTGGACAGATGCAAATCTCTGCTTTGAAGGTAAGTTCCAAAATACTCAAGAACAAGTGCATCCAATGTGTCCGAAGTGGAGTCAGTATAGAGAGGCAAAGTGACCGCCTACTTCCTGCTTCAGCACTGTAGGCTTCCAGAGATTGATTTATTTTCCCATACACATTTCGTAAAATGCGTATAAAAATAGTTTTACTGGTTCAAACCAAACTGTACAGATATATTTAGAAACAGGAGAGATTGCATAACATTTCACTCCATTTCGTCACCAAAACGTTAAAAAGAATGCGGGTTTAAAGAAAATCTTTTTTCGATGTTGTTTTTTTAAGTTTTGGTCCGAGTGAAATGGTCTCTCCCGATTATAGCGTTAGCTGAACCATTTGGTTTGACGAAGTAAAACTATTTTATAAGCATTTTACGAAATGTCTATGGGAAAATAAATGGCGGATGAAAATCTCTGGTACAGTGTTGAAGCAGGAAGTGACGTTCCACTTTGCCTCTCTATTGGGGGAGGGGGTTGTGGAGCCTCCTCTGTTCAGGTGGGACAGAGACTAAAAAGGGCACACACACACACGCACACACACACACACACACACACACACACACACACACACACACACACACACACAGTGTTTATTGTATTAGACTCAGATAGTAATGAGAGCTCTTTGCTGTGGTCGTCCCTCACCTGGAGTTTGGTGCCAGAGAGCATCGATAATGAGAGGGAGGAAAGGGTGTGTGTGAGCGGGACAGGGTGTGCTAATGACAGGTGTGTGTGTGCATGTGTGTTTGTGCACACGCACATGTGTATTTTACGCGTGTATGTGGCAGTTTGGCCTGTGTGCGTGTATTTTATGCATGTATGGCAGTGTTTCAGTCAGGACCACTTTAGTCAAAAACACAAGACCACTTAGATCAATTTAAAGCTTTTATTAGCATGAGTTATATTTGGCGGTATGGCTCTGTTCTGGAGGCTCCCTGCCTTTCCATGCGCATACATGGAAAGCCTAAGGCAGAGTGGCAGCAGCAGATTCTGGGAGCTCCTTGAGCAACATGGAATAGCCTTAAGGCAAGCAGAGCAACAAAGACCCCCAGGTACATAACAGAGCAAGCAACAATGACAACAGAAATGACATTGTTTAAGTCAGACACAGCATGACAGGAGGAGCTGGGGAGAAGGTGGGTTGCAAACAGCTTGCAGAGGAAGCAGCCATGTTAGGCAGGCAGACTGGAGCAGAATCAAAGAGGGTGCCCTGTTTGAGTTGAGCCAATTGAATGCGTCAGCTAAGCAGTCAGCTAAGGCGGGCTGGGTTTAAGCTGGGCTTGACATCCGTGGCCTGCCTAGTCTCGCTGGCCAGCCTCCTCTCCCTTCCGTCCGAGGAGTCTGGCGCTGCAGGTCTCCATAGTGGGATTGCGATGGGCGGCGCTTAGCAGCACTGCCCTTGGAAAATAGTTTCAAACAATCCAACTTGCCGTTTTCAGCGTGTAGCAACGAGCTAGCATGTAGGTTTCTGCCATTAGCTTGCTAGCTAGTTAGCGTTGTTGTTTTCCCTGAGGTGGCAGGGCACTATTTACAGCAACACACAGGGAGGAGGGAGCGGAAGCCACTCTGATTGACATGGTCAGAGCCAATGACAGAGCTTCTTAAGCGGGGAGCGGAAATCCGGCAGCGTCTGAAACCGACGCCTCCAATGGGAGAGCAGAGTAGAGCAGGGGAGGGTTTATCCCAGTTATGGAGACCTGCGGCACCAGACTCCTCAGATGGAAGGGAGAGGAGGCTGGCCAGCGAGACTATTTGTTTATTTGTTTATTTGTTTATTTAAAGGATCCCCATTAGCTGACGCCATGGCATCAGCTAGTCTTCCTGGGGTCCACAACATGTAAAGAAGTCACATGACAAAAATTACATCATAATACAAAAAAGATTGAAAAAAACCACATTCATATTGATACAAAAATACACATGAAATTACATGACATATAAATGTGAGTTAAAAGAGTGGGACATGTGTAATCATAAAAGAAACAAAGAAAAAAAGACAAGAACTGTTTGACCTCAAACTATTCAGTCTATCGTCTTCATTCCAATAGGTGCCTCTGCATGTTCTTTTTAAAGGAGGATTTATTTTTTATCAAGCGGATATTAGGAGGTAAATTATTCCACGCCTCGTGCCACAACCCTGTACCAGTGGTAAATGTGGCCACAACCCCCTCCCTCTCGTGGTAAATTTGTTAATTTCAGTACTGGTTCTAATAGAGCAGCACAAAACAAGCCTAGCAGCTCTATTTTGTCCGACTTGCAATTTTGCAAGATTTGTTTTGGATGCAGATGACCATACAGTTGAACAATAGTCCAGGTGGCACAAAATTAACGACTTGGAGACTTGACTCAGCATGTGTGATGGTACATAAGGAGAACACTTTCTTGTGACTGCAATGCCTCGGCCCATTTTTCTAACAATTGTGTCAATGTGCTCGGTCCATGATAGGTGACTTTCAAATATAGTATGTGATCCAGTCACATACTATATTTAGCTTGCTCGACAAGACTTGATTCAATTCATTGCATGAGGTTGATGCATAGTAAACGGTAGAATCGTCAGCGTACAATGTTATACCTGTGTTATTAACAGCAGTGGGCAAATCATTAATGAATATTGAAAACAAAAGTGGTCCTAGGCAACTTCCTTGAGGTAAACCACACATTAGACCACTACAATTTGATAGGCTGCCATTGTAAAAAAAAAACTTTTGGGCTCTAAAAGAAAGATAGCTCATCATCAATGAAGTTGCAGATGTACTAAAACCGTAACATTTGAGCTTTTCAATTAAAATATTGTGATCAATAACATCAAATGCAGCACTAAAATCCAACATAACTGCCCCAGCTATTTTGGAGTCATCAATCGCCCTCAACCAATCATCAGTCATTTGCATCAGTGCTGAACAAGTCGAGTAACCCTTTCTGTATGCATGTTGATATTTGGTAGTCAAGCTGTTTTTGTTGAAATACTAATGCTATTTGGCCCACTA